>NC_053391.1:393080770-393387816 GCF_905171765.1 Bufo bufo
TAGATAGATAGATAGGAGATAGATAGATAGATAGATAGATAGATCTTATTTTTAACAAAGACTATGTTAACTCTTTGTCTGCAAAGCTAAATGAAATAGTTACAGCAGTAAACTACCAGCACAAAGCAAAACCTCCAGTCTTTAATAGTGAACATATAATGAAGGTCAATTAGAATAATGAAAAGGTTAGGCTAAATAATGTATTGTGACTGGCAAGCACTGAATGTTATTTCCAAATTACTGGTTTACGAGAATGCTGTCACAGTGCAATGCTGTGGCATGGGGACGTGGGAGGAAGCAGTGATTACTGCCTCCATTGCTGATATTGGACTCTGTGAGTGACTGCGTGTTTAACTGCTAAGATATCTGCTTATGTGCTGCCTGTTACTTGGAAACATTAAAATGCTGCTGCTTGGGGGACTTCAGTGTAGACCTAATACATTCTAGGCTCTTAGTCAGATTTGAGCATGCAGACCTGTCAGAGAAAATGTCCCTCACTGCCTTATTATTCTCATGGAAATGAGCAAGGTGCTGTAAATAGTGCTGCGGAATTAATTAACTTCCAGAAGGGGGACATACTGTAAAGATTAATAAGTGCAGCTTTTATAATTAGACCTAATTATGGATTCTGCATGAGGGGCAAGCAGTCCATCCATCGCTGCATGGACAGGCAATCCCAAGGCACTGCTGTTGCTGCTGCAGGGCTAGGAACATAAAGTGGGATTTATATGACATTAATGGGTGGGTTAGCTAATGTCTTCCGAAAAACTCCAAAGACTAAAAAGACTTAGCTAATTACCATTTTATTACAGAATAGATTAGTTACAGGAAAATATTGCGTGCTGGGTTTTGGGTTGATCCACCTAGTGTCTTGATAACTTCTAAGGTCAAGGAATGCTGTTTCTCCAGGCTTCATTATCCTCATCGTTTATTTTCGAGAGGTTTGGAGAAATGTTAGCTGCTCACATATGTCTGCTCACATTTGGTTAAGGGATATTCTCCATAGTCCTTTGTTCATAAGGTGGACATGAGGAGCATTTCCATTGTTTTTAGCAGAGATCAATAGTCTTCCAGATTCAAATAAAAGCTAAATAATCTTTAGCATGTTCCTTATATTTAAGAGGTGTGTTCAAGTGTGAATAGACCTGACTCATACTGTGGGCTGTTCTGCTGGAACCTAAGTATATGGTGCCATGCAGAAGAAGCTTCATCGATCATATGCTTACTGCAGAAAACCATATCGGAAATTCTTACTGTCTTTGCAGAGCCACCTGAAAATCAAGAGGTATCTAATCTGTGCTGTGCTCCACGTTTTCCACTGCTGACTATTACACTCTCAGGCTTACCTTTAGGCAAACATTACCTAACTATAGCCAACAGTCCTTTAAACTGATCAATTTCCAGTTTGGAGTGGAGGTACCATAAAAAAAAACTATAAAAAACCATACCATAAGTGATGCTCTTACATTGCAAGGCCACTAAATGTGGTACACTTTCTTTCTTTTTTTATTTTTATTAGTAAATTACAAAAAAGAAAATATAGCAGTATATTTTACACTTACATAATAAAAACATCAAGCATCAGCCAGAGAGGATTGAGAGTAATTAAAACAAGTACATAAATAGGGGTGGTAGGGCATCCATTCCTCTACATGGGAATACTTGAACTATCCAATACATTACAATAAGTATCACATTGCTTATCTTACCTTTAACCCTCTTTTCCCCCTCCCCTCCTCCCCCCCACAAACCCAGCCCCGACCCTTATCCCCCTACCCACAACCACCACCCCATCTACCTCGGGTAGGTGGGGGGGGGGCAGGACAGAGAGCGAGAGACGAAAAAAAAAAATATATATTTATTTATTTATATATTTTAGCCACTGAGTCCAAATTTTCTCATATCTGTAACCTCTATTACTCTTAATATATCCTGTTCTTTCTATTATACAGTTGGAGTTCATTCAATTTTCCCATTCTTTTAATGTTGGAAACTCGGGGCGCATCCATCTTCTTGTTATCAGTAGACGAGCTATAAAACATGATTTATATAGCATAATTTCATTCTCCTTTGATAACTCATAAGGAATTTCACCCAAAATACATATAGAAGCTGTCCACTGGATTTTAAGACTAAAAATATCCCTGATTAATTTGATCAGACTGCACCTAACTATAGCCAACAGTCCTTTAAATTGATCAATTTCCAGTTTGGAGTGGAGGTACCTTAAACAAAAAAAAAAATGCAGTTTGAACAATGGATATGACTTCATAGGGTTCAGTAAAATCATCAGTCTAGAAATGGTGAAACAACAACACTGCATAAGTGATGCTCTTACATAGCAAGGCCACTAACAACGCAGTAGGAATTTCAGCAGGTATTTAGTCACCTGGCTACAAGTGTTTAATTCCCCACACCTCCACCATAGAGGAAATTAAGCATCACATGGTTCCCATTGAAATCTTTGGATGTGCTGGATTCTTCAGAACCAGAAGGGTGTGCTGTGTAGCTGCTCTCCCCCGTAATGTATGGGGGCTATTAATGAGGCACTCATTCTTTTAACACCCTACTCACAATCATGGATCTTTTGATGTAGCCTGGATATTTAAAGGGGTTGGCCCATCTCATACATTGGGGCATATCACCAGTATAGGCCAATAATGTCTAATAGGTACAGGTCCCACCTCTGGGACCCACACCTGTCTGTAGAACACAGTCTGCAAAGAGAAGAAAAGCGTACCATGTATGCATGGCCGGCCTCCAGTAATTTCTATATGACTGTCTATTTCTATCAGCTCCATAGAGGTGAATAGAGCGGTAGCTGCGATTGTGCAGTGCACTTTCCATTCATTTCTTTGGGACTTCCGAAAACAGCCAAGCACCACTTGGCTATTTTCGGTACTTCCATGGAAATAAATAGAGGGCGGCCAGGCGTCCACTCTCTTTCATTTTGTGGGCTCAGTTCTAGAGATAGCTGCAGGTCCCACAGGTGGGACCCACACCTATTAGACATTGGTAGCATATCCTAGCGATGCCCCCAGTGTCTGAGATGGGCTAACCTCTTTAAGTATCTTTTGTCAATTTAAATTGGTCATATACATTCTATCTCTCCTGATTTCCTAACAAGTCCTCCATACACATGCAGCCACCTCCAGCAGCTTAACTACTATGAGAACAAAAGGATTGGGCAAAAATATTCGCCCCATCCTCCTGTCCTCTGGGTCAGACATCATCTGAGAATGTTGGGACCTCCCCACACACATTAGAGTGTTGGCCTAATCCACCGTTCTTGGTGGGTGCATCTGAAAATACACCAATAGGTATGAGGGCCTTAAACTGTCAAAATCTGGGTGGTAGGATTGCCCATTAGTTATGGTGGTTATACAAGTTCTGTACATAGAGTTTACAATTAGAGATGAGTGAATTTCTAAAAAATTCGATTCGGACGGTTCGCCTAATTTTCCGAAAAAATTAGCTTTGATCTGAATATATTTGCGACTAATCGAGATAAAAAACAGCTATTTCCGGGCTGCATAGAGCCTTTATAGGGGTGTAGAGCACTGTGCCTTGCAGTAACACGCATAGGGAGTGTTCTAGGGTAGTGAAATACTGTCAGTCAGTATGACATGCAGATGACAGGTGTCGCTCTTAGAATCACAGCACACCTCACTTATTTGGGCAGTCACGGGGCCAAAACTGACCAAATAACTCAAGTGTGAACTCAGCCTTACAGGTCGATGTTAGTGTCAAGAAGAAGCGCACTCCATTTACACCGTCGGCAGCTTATTCCACATAGATGTCTACAGAACCTGTTCGATTAAACGCTTATACAAGTAGAGCCCCCTCGAGTGGAGAGGGTGTCAGCAGCAAGTTTGTGTTGAAGTCACTGATTATTTTGCCCTTCCTCTGATCCGTCAGAACAATAACCCACAAAAAATGGATCCTGTCTGGCATACGCCTTCACTCGGTCAGCATTTGCTCAGTAATCCATGAGTATTGGTAATGCCAAAAAAAACAGGAGAGAATCTAAAACAGAGATGACACGTAAAGGTAATATTTTCATGTCTTTTGTGTTTTGTACCCATTCCTGTTTTTGGCTACCAAATCATAAGCCAATTCTGATGCGACCATACAGGCCTTACAGCTGCTACACAGACAGGATCCGTTGTGCATCTCATTTTTCCTTCCTTCTGACCGATCAGAAGAAAGGTCAAATAAATGGTGATTTCAAGAAGGCCAAACAAGGACAATAACGACCCCGTTATAGAGTTGGGAGGGTGGTAACAGCATGAGAAGTTCACAGAGTTTACCTATGACATAGTGGTGAGGTGGAAGCAGCATGAGGAGACCACCAAGTGGCACAATGACAGGGTCTGGAGGTGGTGGCAGCATCAGGAGGCCACAAAGTGGCACGGCGACATATTGTGGAGATGGCAGCAACAGCAGCAGCAGCATGATACCACAGAGTGGCAAGATGACATAGTGTGGACATGGCAGCATCAGGAGGCCACAAAGTGGCACAGTGACATAGTGTGGAGATGGCAGCAACAGCAGCATGATACCACAGAGTGGCAAGGTGACATAGTGTGGACATGGCAGCATCAGGAGGCCACAAAGTGGCATGGTAACATAGTGTGGAGATGGCAGCATCAGGAGGCCACAGAGTGGCATGGTGACATAGTGTGGACATGGCAGCAACAGCAGCATGATACCACAGAGTGGCACGGTGACATAGTGTGTAGATGGATGATCTAATCTGATGCATCAAGCATTGGTGGGTGGAAATCCTGGCTGATCCACGCCTGATTCATCTTGACAAAGGTCAGTTTTTCCACATTTTGGGTGGACAGGCGAATTCTTCTTGGGGTAACTATGGCCCCCACCGCACTCAACACCCACTCTGATGCCACACTATTGGCCCGGGCAGGACAGCTTTTCCAGGGCAAACTCCGCCAATTGCGGCCACAAATCCAGTTTGGCTGCCCAGTAGTCTAGCGGATCTTCTATGACGGCTGGCAGGGTGCTGTCAAAGTATGCCACCACCTGCTGGTTCAGGTCCTGCTCCAGGTCTACCTGCTGCTGCTGTAGTTTCTTCACTATGTGGGTGAAGAAAGCTGCTCATCAGCGACTCTAGACTCAGGCTTCTGGTCCTGTTGTCACTTGCGATGAAGTCGAAGATCCAGTCAACCAATCAAGAACCGCTGGGTTGCTGGTCAAGACACGACCGCTAGCTGACATGTGGACCTGAGGCCTCGGGAAGAAACCCCTGCTGCCACGCCACTTACTCTGCTGCGACCTGTGCCTGCACCAGAATCATTTACGCCTCTGACACTCCCCTGTGCAGGGCCTGGCACTTCTCTGTCTGACATACTTCTAGCTGAACTAAATAAATTAAAAGCAAATTAAAACACCCCTAAAAGCGCCAAATAAATTTTTCTTTTTTTACTGAGATAGGCAACTAAAGGATTTGAAATTGGCAATGAAACGATTTCAGCGTAAATAACAGCAAAAGTGAACTGTGTATATATTTCTCGTATTGGACTAAAATAGGCCACTAAACGATTTGTAAGTGAATAACAGAAAAAGTGAACTGCGAATATTTTTCTCTTTTTCTCTAGAAATATGACAATAAACGCTTTTACCGCAAATAACACAAAATGTAAACTGCGTCTATTTTTCTCGTATTGTAGTGAAATATAACAATAAACGCTTTTAGCGCAAATAACACCAAATGTGAACTGCGTCTATTTTTCTCATATTGTAGTAAAATATGACAATAAACGATTTTAGTGTTACCACGAAGCGCGAAGAAATTTGCATTCGTTCAGAATTGAATTTTTCCTGAAATTCGGAACATAGTAACATAGTAACATAGTACATAAGGCCGAAAAAAGACATTTGTCCATCCAGTTCGGCCTGTTATCGGAACGAATTCGACTTCATCAGCTTCGATTCACTTATCTCTATTTATAATGCTAATTATATTTAATAAAGTAACACAGTTTATTGTACATACTGTGAGATAGTGACAGATCTCACAGAGGTGAGAGGCAAGGAAGGAGTGGATACTGCGGTCCACACCCCTATTCTACCACAGGTGAGACCAGCTGGAGGTGCTCGGGCTGGCATAAAGCACCTCCCAGGGTGTCAGTCTAAGGGAAGGAGATTTGTTGTGCAACAGGGTCCTGCTGGAGGCTCTGTATTAGTGGTCTCAGCCGGGCTGGCTGAGGGACCACGGGCTAGGTGCTAGCCGGAGCATTAGGGGACCCCATGACGCCTGGGCGCAAGGGTCATGAGGCCAGAGTCGGAGGGACTACTGGGCCACACTCCCCCATAAAGGTACTGGATGTGAGACCGTGTGTGAACAGGGCTCTGTACAGTCAAGAGGCTGTGGGACACTGGGCTGGGAAAGCCGCTTGTAATTACCGTGTGCAAACGATGCTTTAAGTAAGGTAGGAATATACCTTGTTTAGTTAAGCCCAGCTGGGCAGGTGTTTATTTAGTATGATTTATGTTTGTTTTGCTGAGGTGCCAAATAAAGCAATGTTTGGACCTTAAACTTGGTGTCTGGCGAAGATACTTGTGTGAAACTTGTGAAACTTGTGTCTGGCGAAGAGCTAAGCCCCCACAATAGAGTATCCCTGAATGTAAAACATTAAGTAAAATTACATATCTGTGCATATATCTAAACATTCCACATATCCTCTCTGCCAAATAAGAGGCCATGCCAAGCTGAATTTGGCAGATGACTGTAACAGTTTTGATTACTTTCATGATGTTAGATTACTTTACACACAATTTCAGTCTGTCATTAATTTTAATGGAAATCACAAGATGAAATAATACAAATGAATTCTATGGAGATAGTGACAAAATAATCTTTTCTTCTGTTCTCCTGGGATTAAAACATGTTATCTGGAACAAAACCTATAGCACAAATCGACACAAAGTACGAGAAAATATCTAATCTTAACAATTCAATTTATTTTTGATTTATGGCTCATCTCATGTACACAGGTATCAAAGTCACCCATTTTTATGCAGATCAACCGATATTAGAATGTGCACAATCTTAGATAATAGGGAATTGATTTTAAAAGTTTGCAGTTTCTGTCAACTTTCAATGGATTTAGTTACGTGGAATTGAGCTTTCTGTATTTTCAAGATCCATTTAGAGCATATTTGTACATTACAGGTGATTGGCTACTTTCTAAATATTTTAGGATTTATTTAATCAAGACTGTTTGCAAAGTTGATTCCTTTTTAAGGGGAATAATAAATGCTTGAAAAAGTATACATATCACTCACAGGGCCTAACCACTATGAATAATCACAGGTCCTAAATTGGAACATCTCATAATCTCATCTCATCTCATCTATAGCATGTCCACATAAATAGTCTTGTGGGATGGTGCACAAAATAAGCAATAGTAACAAACTCATGACATTTGTATATGCGTTCACAGGCAGGGGATTCTATGACCTCTGAGTTGACCCTGACCCACAGGGCACGTTAGATCAGACAGAGGGCACAATATTTCTGCAGATATATAATGGATAATGTAGAAATATAAATAAAGCAACTTTGCAAAGTGCCTTGATTTAACACATCCTAAAATATTTCATGAACACATTTATGTTTCCATGGTTCAGGCTTTGGAAAAAACCTTCTATAGTCTGATCCTGAAGTCACAAATTATTCCTTTGTATTTATTCCCTACTTGTGTCAGAAAAAGGGCAGAGGTGGTGAATAAAAGATGAATGCAACATCAGACTACACACAAAAGATGAACGTAGCATCAGACTACACTCATACTTTGTAGTCTGTAACCATGGAGACACATTGTAGTTACAAAATGGTTACAAATATGAATTAAGTATACAGCCTTTAAACTCATTTGTACATGTAAAAACACAAAAAGACACAATAAATATGTGCCTAAATGCTTCTTAGATGCTTCCTCCTGAACCTATAATGCAGTAAAACTCAAAAGGCTATACAGGAACCATTTGCACTTAGAGAGCTCCTCACTATAACCCTCTGGCCTGTCCAGAAGGAGACTATATCGCAGAAAAAAATTGAAGCACAGGTATACTTGAAGCTAAATTATTTGCTCTTGTTAGTGCATATGGAGTGTTAAAATGTTCATAGTTACCATTACCAGATTCCCTTTAAGAAGTACATGCCCAAACAGTGTATTGCGTTTTACTATGTGAGGAGGGTGGACCCCCTTCCAAGAAGCATTACACTATCACATGAGGAAGGAAGGGTGTCCAATCTCTTCATTTTCCTGTTGTTAAACAAGATCACGTGTGACTACGTTCTGTTCAAGATCATAGACATTTACGTAAGAGGAATTTATGGACAGAAAATTCATTTCTCAGCAACTTTTACATATAGCATGCAGGGGAAGTCATTGATAAAGATCCAAAAGCAGACACCTACAGAACAAATGGCATGCTGTTATGTCACACATCTATCTTTTCCAAATTTACTAATTTAGGGTTCAGGTACATGGCTGTGTTACAGCTCTGTACAAACACTATGCTGAACAGATGCATAATATGATGTCCATAGAAAAGTATCTGATATGGAGACATATAGATCTTTTTATACACAATCCAAAAGAAAATATGGTACATGCCATGCTCCATCAGACACCATATGTCACGGCTTGAAGGTAGTTTGCCGTGATATTTTTGGCCCGCATTCTGGTTGCCGGTGGCAATGTGTTGTATTGCATGAGTGTGTGCTTTCCCTTTAAGGCTGTTGCCCTTCCTATCTGGTGTGCACGGGGTTAAGGTGTGAGCAAGGTGGAGCTGGGTGTGGTCTCAGGTCTCTTCATATACTGTTGCTGTGAGACTGAGATCTTTGTTATGTCTGCCTTTGCATGAGAAGGAGCTTGCTTCTTTCTTGGATGCTATCTGTGGGCCATCCTAGTTTGACATCGATGTCATATGCAATGTCATCCCCTTGTCTTGCCTTTGTTTCTATTCCTTTACCTATCCTCACTTGTTGTTTTGAGTATGGTGAGTGATGTACAAGGTGTTTGTATGTAATTTGGTGTTCCATGTCTGGTCTATTTGGTGTTTGTAGTCTAGTATGTTTTTTTGACATTTCCCCTGTTTGTCTGTACCTCCGGAAGGGGGTCCCTGGGGTTCCCTGGAGGGGGAACTACAACTCTGTTAAGCATCGCTGTCTGGGTCCGCCTTGCATCTTGCCACATGGTGGTCCAGACAGTTACTACTGCTCCTGTGTTTGGTGTTGGTACTGAGTCCAGATTTGTGTGTTTGGGCTTCAGTGCTTTTCACAGGATGCAGTGGTTGTGGTGCAGATGACTCGTTCTTTTTAGTTGTCGTGGGCAGGTAAGTGACGTTGTGGTCCTGTGGTCTGTTGTCTGTTGAGTTTGTCCTCTGCTTACTGTCTGCTCCACTCCTTGCACTTAGGCCTGCTGGAGACTCCGGTTCATCCATGTTGTGGATCAACTGGTCGTCTCCTTTTCCTGACCTTTACTCCAGGGATCATCAGAGCCAGTTAGGGTCCGAGGTTCCGGTACATGAGCCCTTCTACCATCTGCATTCGCTTATGCGGTTAGGAGGTCAGAGCGAGGATTAGGGACGCTATAGGAGGTTACCTGATCCCTGATCCCAGCATCCAGGCCTAGTTGCTTTACCAAATTCCCTACGTTGTACGGTGGGGGGTTTCCCCCATTCTCCACCATAATACCTTGTAGCATTAGTTCCAGGGGAAAATATCTCACATAATATGTTGCTGTAAGGAAACCCTTTATGGTACTCACAGTCCCATAGGCTAGAACTGCAGGGACTTTGTGTGCCTCTGTACAGACTGAGATATGTCCTAATGGAACTATTAAACAGAACAAGTAGATGTTTAATTTAGCTGACCTCAGCTTTTCTGCTGACTGATGGACTTTGATGATGGCTCATATCATAACCAAAGATTTACAGGGTTTGTACCAAAATGAAAAAGTTTCCACTATCGACAGGATATGGGATTAACATCTGATCGGTGAGGGCCCAACCCATGGAACCACCACACATCACTGCTTGACTATCTCCATCAGTCCTGTACAGAATGACTAGAGAGGCAGTACACATGCTTGATCGCTACTCCATTTATTATTCCCTATTCTTGTAAATGGTGGGGGTCACAGCAGCCAAACTCCCATTGATCAGATGCTTATCTCTTACCACATTTATAGGGGATAACTTTTTATCTTGGTACAAAACCCTTAATATACATTTTACAACATCACCTAAAGACAGGCAGCCATGTAAAAAGACATACTGATATAGTTATAATGGTAATGACCACAATAAGAAGCATTATTCCACCACCAGTCCTATTAATTAACCCATGGATGTGTCCTGTGTGCTGACCCAACACTTATGTCATGTAACACTATTGCTTATTTAATGTCAGAGGTCACATGGCTTGAATGGTGTCACATGACTGATGCCATGTTTCGGTTAGGCCATTGATTGTTTAGGCTATTTGGTGTCTAGATAGAGGTCAAGTGTCTGATATAAGAAAGGTATGGAAGCAGAACTTTGAAAATGGAATGATCTCCTATTATATAAACTAATAAAAATATAAAAACTGGAATACCCCTTTAAATGTACTGGTATGATTTGACATAATTATATGCTGGTGCCATGTAGATGGCATGAAATGATAAGTTAAGTGAATTTTCAATGAATGAATTAACACCAACCAACAAACCAACAATTGAATAGATTTTAACAATATAGTATTAGGAGAGCTTATAATGGGCAATTAAATGAGCAAACAATACATGCACCGCATGTGGCAAAGGACAAATACTACTAAATTGTGCAGAAAAGTAAACACTAATTATGTGATTTTTGGAAGAAGACTTGGTAAAGAGTATTTATTGTTTTTCATTACTGCTTTCAAATAGACCATGCTCTTTCTATATAGTCTGTAGCTAAATTCTGAGATAATGTGTATCACAAATGAGGTGGAGACAAAAATCCTGATCTCATTTCCCGTAAGCTGCTCAAGGTCTTTCTGGCCAAAGACCATTTGATATAAAGTGACTAGATTAGGCTTGAGGAGTGGACATCTGCCCACTTGAAATCAGACACTGATTGTTGCATCCATTAGCATGGTAACCACTAAGCAGGGTGTGATAGAGTGCATGCTTTTAGTCATCAGGGCAAAAGGCACAGGCCAAAGGTGACCACCTGATGACTCTCAATAAGTGCCAGCTGTGCAGACTCGTGATTAGATTACGAACAATGGCCATCCTGCCACTTGATGTATTAAGATGAAAGGGCATATAAAGGTAATTGTGCCAGATTAAACGCACAAGCACAGTCATCCAGAAACAGCACTCACATAGCACATATGTCCTCACATACAGAACATACAGAATCTTTCCTACCTCTACAAAGACAATCACAGAGTATCTATCAATTATTAATAAACACGCACATTCTTCCTCTTCCTCTTTTCATTATTATAATGACTGATTTTAAAAGTACATTGAGTATTATTTTTAGATGATATGAATTTTATACTCCCCCGGATGACAGGAACAATATCCTGTTATATTAATAATCCATGATGCACAATGTTATTCAAGTATCCCACTGTTAGATTAGTTACTTATTGCTGTCATCTGTTTTTTTTTTATATATATATTTTTATTTTTATGGATTTACCATTAAACCTAATATATTCAAAGTAGAAGGAGAACACAGCTGATCGACCTGTTCCAAGCGTATTACACTCCTTCACCCACACAAGCATTTGGAATAGTTTCTTTTACAAGCAGTTTTGGTGGCATTTTTTATTTTTTAACACATGTTTTGCATATCATTTTTTCCTGCCATTTTTCAAGTACAACAGAGAACTCTTTGGAGACAGTGCAAGAAAAAAAGTGCCCTAGCTGGACCACAAAAATGCTATAAAATGGCAAAAAACAAAATGCTATGAATGTAGAATTTAAAATGTTTTACTATAGACTTTATAGGAACATCTGTCTATAGCGTTTTTGACAAAAAGGCCAACAAAAACACTACTAAAAACGCATCAAATTGTACGAAACCAGCCTAAAGCTGTACGTCCTGTGCAGTTTTCTTTGTGTAGCAAGAATAGTTTATATCAAAAGCAGGTCGTTGATAAGCAAAGCAAGCAATAATTCTTTTTCTCCTCAGGACATGTTGGAATTACTTTATCATACTTTGAATTCATACACACTCCATGTATGGAGCCATGATATGACACCCATACAAGTATACAGTCTCTTTCTGTAACTTGCTAAGCCCCCAGAGGCATATTTACAGATTTTTTTCTGTCAAATTCCTTATTAAGTCAGCAGAAAAAAAATCTGCCATGTTCCATTGAACATATACAGGGAGATATGCTGCCGATAATCGCCATCTTTCATCCTGATGAAACATGTCAATCACACACCAAACGAGAATTTGCTCATTCATCGGCTGATTGGTAGCACAATTTTGATTATCGGAATGAGAGTTCCTAAGGACGCTTGTTCCAGATAATTTCCCCAAATATTATTCAGTTTAATGGGGCCCTTATTGTTTACATGCTCACTGCAATCTCTTGTTCCCTGTTATCGGCCATTTCACCAAGGGAGAGGATTGCTCGAGTGTTCTTGAATGTTCGAAATTCTGAAAAATGTCTGGCTCCTGGTAACTACTTTAAAAGGGTTCTCCATCCATTTCTTCTAATCCATAGATGTTACTAACCTGTGGAAGGAAGATGTTTTACATATTACTTACTTGTCCCTCGCCTTGCTGAGGCCACCATCCATGCTGCATTCTCACAGACTGTGGGCTCTTCCACCTGAGTCCTGACCAGATATGGTCATTTATTTTCCTATTTAGCTGCAGCCTGTGCGAGCGTAGCGTGGATGGGGGCACCAACTGGGTGAGGGACAAGTAAGTAATATGTAAAATATCTTCCTTCTACAGGTAACACCTATGAATTAGAAGAACTGGATGGAGAATCCTTTTAGCTATAATATCTCTTCTAATGAGGACCTCTAGGAACATTTTCATACATATATAGGAATGATATTCACATCTCATTTTATAAGCGTTTTATAAATGCCATACTTTAGGTTAACTGTCCCTTTTAATCGGCTTCATACTGAAAAAATCAATGACCTTTGTGAAGCGATGGTAGTAAGATTAATTAACAGGAATAACATTTAGGTGTTCTCTAACCACCATTGGTGACTATCAGTGCTTTATAGACATAATTATTCACACCCTGAGGAATACTTTTTAAATTTTAAAGAGCTGCAGAATTTCTTTCACTTTCCAAACTTTTCAGAAAAATAAATACAGAATTTACTGTGTTCAATGTAATTTGGATTTCATTCATGCCCTGTTTTGTGTAGGACCTTCATCCATCCAGCCATTGTAAGACTGCTATGAAGCTATTACAATGTATTTACATGTTCCTTCTTCAATTACTAAGAGACTGATTGAAATAACACTTATACACTCCTTTGAATTTGTCTCTTCTAGCAGAATGGACCAAACTGTGTCAAAATGTGCTAAATGGATATTTGCAAAGAAGAGAAAATGTCAACAGGAGAAAATTTGTGAAACTTTAATAGAACATACTGTGAAAAATAATATGAAAAATTAGAGCACAAGGTGTATATCCTACATGTTACTTAAAGGGGTTGTCTCATCATGGACAATGGGGGCATATCACTAGGATATGCCCCCATTGTCTTAAAGGTGTGGGTCCCACTGCTGGGACCCACACCTATATAGAGAATGGAGCCTCGCAAGGTGGTGGCTGGAGGACTCCGGTCCTGCCACCACCAAGCCGACTCCCCATAGAAGTGAATGGGAGCGTACCGCTCATGCACGGCCCCTGCTCCCATTCATTTCCATGGGGCTGCCGAAAATAGCTGAGCCAGCTATTTTCGCCGCCCCGATAGAAAATGAATAGAGGGCGACCTCCATCACTTGCGGGGCTCCGTTCTCGATATAGGTGCGGGTTCCAGCAGTGGTACCTGCACCCATAACACTATGGGGGCATATACTAGCGATGTGCCCCCATTGTCCATGATGAGACAACCCCTTTAAGCAAGTTCCTACCTGGCATTTAAAATGTTCCTGATCATGATGCTACATGAGCGCACAACAGAGCCGAACTGGGACAAAAATTCAGCCCCAGCATTTTCAAAAAGCCAGTCCCACTTACTGCATGGTGAATGTGAAATGTGTTTGTCTTACTATGTCCTCCTTTAGTGCCACCCAGCTGACCTGAATCAGACAAATTAAAATTGCGCGTCTACTCTCGCACCTTGTGGGGATCATCACCACTACGTCGAGCACCCGATGGCCAATCAGGCGATCCGTCACACAACCCCGCCCACATTGACATGCGCAGTTACGTGATGGCTAGTCACACGACTGCCCGCGTCACAGTCAGGTGACCATCCCCAGGTCCTCAAAACCAAAACACAGCACTCCGTGACCATCACAAAAGGCTCAGTCTAAGGACCAGCCTCCTCTGATCGCAGACAGCAGCTAAAGGTGTGAACAAGACATATATATATATATAAGCCTTCAGATGAATAGAGGTGAAAACAATGAATTCATCTTTATCCACAATAAATACAGTGTATTGAAAAATGAAAGTGCATGTGTTTAGTGATAATACATAATTCTACAAAAAGAGAAAAAATTATATAATATATGCAAATAAATCACAAATATAAAAATCTATAGTGACATAATTGAGAAAACATGAAATTGGAATGTGGAAGGGCACTCACTAAATGGGAAAAATTATAAAATTTATAAAATTGCATAGAAATATCCACTTGAACAATAAGATAAAACAATGATGATGATAAAATAATAAAATGTAATGGCGCAGCAATATCAAACACCAGACATGAAAACAAATGTATGCGCAATCTTAAATACGCTGCCTGGTGATTGCACAAACCTAATGATACACGAGCCGCTGAATAGGATCCAGACAAAAGCTGAATTAGAAGTCCACACTTTCCATAGAAAACAATAGTGTAACTGATAAGTCCACAATTATATAATTGTCAGATGGTAGGGTATAGTTCACAGATTACACAGACCTGCTGTGTCCCATAAATAGAATCCAGATGGTAATAGGTGGACAGCAAAGATGGTTAATAGCAGGATCGTGTTAATATAGTGAGTTGGGGATATAGTTCCCCTCAATTCAGGTACACAGTATTAATAGCGCTAGTGTGGTACATTACCGCTCCTGGGTTCTCCAGCTGTATACTGTAGAGGCTCCTTCTTTCAGCCTGCCCGGCAAGGCATTCAGTACGACTTTACCTTGAGCGGCGTCCCGCGTGGTGTCCCACGTGACTCTGCAGCCGCTTCCTGGAGAACGTAATCAGTATCCTGGGTCCTACTTTCCCTCCGCCTCCGCTCTCATTAGCTTTAGAGGTAAAGGTATCTACGGGAATGTAGCATCAGGTTGCCATAAGTAGTTTCATCAGCAAAAAAGTCCAGTATCAGCACCAAACGCGTTTCAGGGTCTACACCCCTTCATCAGTGGCTATCAAACTGGACTACTTGTGAGGGCTTTATATATCCCGCCATATCTGGGATAATACAGGTTATCCAAAAATCCTGGAACTGGATCCATTATTTCAAAATCCCACATTCCTTCACCACTCCTAATAAACATATATATAGAAGTTCCTATACAGTTATATTTGCATAAATTACATAAAAATCACTTTATTAGAAATAGAATAATAAATATGTTAATAAAATTATGATAAAAAATGTGCAGAGAAAAACCACATAAAAACGCATAAAAGCTGCAAATACGGCAAATGGATATATACATATGCATTTTCACATTCAAATGTATTTTCATATTCAGTTGTTATGTAGATTGAGGGGGAGAGTCCCGTAGGGAGGTGAGGTCAAAGTGCTGATAAACAGCCTGACTTCGACCCCACATCACCACAGGACACACCCCCATACTCACAAAAAGCCGAATAATTTGATTTCGGCATTAAGGCCTTTAGGCAGCAATGAATCAAACTCGAAAATTCTCCTTGATTCCTGTCTGGACACATGTCTGATATGATGGTCCCCTCTCCATGGACGTTTGACTTTTTCCAATGCATAAAATCTGAGGGATGATGGATCACAATTAGGCCTCCTGCACACAACCGTTTTTTTTTCCTGTTTACTGGCCGTTTTTTGCGTTCCGTATACGGGCCGTATACGGAACTATTCATTTCAATGGTTCCGCAAAAAAAAAACGTTTTTCCGTTCCGTTCTAACATAGAACATGTCCTATTATTGCCCGCAAATCACGTTGCGTAGCTCCATCCAAGTCAATGGGTCCGCAAAAAAAACGGAACACATACGGAAATGCATCCTTATGTCTTCCGTTTCCATTCCGTTTTTTGCTGAACCATCTATTGAAAATGTTATGCCCAGCCCAATTTTATCTATGTAATTACTGTATACTGTATATGCCATACAGAAAAACGGAACGGAAAAACAGAACAGAAACAAAAACACAACAGAAACAAAAAACAGAACAACGGATTCGTGAAAAACGGACTGCAAAATACTGAAAAAGCCATACGGTCGTGTGCAATAGGCCTTATGAACTCGCTTGAAATGACTAGAGAGAGAGTGTAATTCATAACCCTACGGGACTCCCCCCCTCAATCTACATAACAACTGAATATGAAAATACATTTGAATGTGAAAGTGCATATGTATATATCCATTTGCCGTATTTGCGGCTTTTATGCGTTTTTTATGCGGTTTTTCTCTGCGCATTTTTAATCATAATTTTATTCATTGTTATTCATTTTTATTTCTAATAAAGTGATTTTTATGCAATTTATGCAAATATAACTGTATAGGAACTTCTATATATATGTTTATTAGGAGTGGTGAAGGAATGTGGGATTTTGGAATAATGGATCCAGTTCCGGGATTTTTGGATAACCTGTATTATCCCAGATATGGCGGGATATATAAAGCCCTCACAAGTAGTCCAGTTTGATAGCCACTGATGAAGGGGTGTAGACCCTGAAACGCGTTTGGTGCTGATACTGGACTTTTTTGCTGATGAAACTACTTATGGAAACCTGATGCTACATTCCCGTAGATACCTGTACCTCTAAAGCTAATGAGAGCGGAGGCGGAGGGAAAGTAGGACCCAGGATACTGATTACGTTCTCCAGGAAGCGGCTGCAGAGTCACGTGGGACACTACGTCTGACTCTGAAACCACGCGGGATGCCGCGCAAGGTAAAGCCGTACTGAATGCCGTGGCGGGCAGGCTGAAAGAAGGAGCCTCTACAGTATACAGCCGGAGAACCCAGGAGCGGTAATGTACCACACTAGCGCTACTAATACCGTGTACCTGAATTGAGGGGAACTATATCCCCAACTCACTATATTAACACGATCCTGCTATTAACCATCTTTGCTGTCCACCTATTACCATCTGGATTCTATTTATGGGACACAGCAGGTCTGTGTAATCTGTGAACTATACCCTACCATCTGACAATTATATAATTGTGGACTTATCAGTTACACTATTGTTTTCTATGGAAAGTGTGGACTTCTAATTCAGCTTTTGTCTGGATCCTATTCAGCGGCTCGTGTATCATTAGGCTTGTGCAATCACCAGGCAGCGTATTTAAGATTGCGCATACATTTGTTTTCATGTCTGGTGTTTGATATTGCTGCGCCATTACATTTTATTATTTTATCATCATCATCATTCTTTTATCTTATTGTCCAAGTGGATATTTCTATGCAATTTTATAAATTTTATAATTTTTCCCATTTAGTGAGTGCCCTTCCAGATTCCAATTTCATTTAGCTTCTCTTGGGACGGGCGAGTCCAGTGAAGTGTGCACCCATTTTATTGTACCCAATTGGTGAGCCACCGAACACACATAACCTACAAAATTGAGAAAACATGATGAAGTGTGCCACAAATATTGAAGTGCAAGTGACAAAAGATCAATGTGTTGCCATACCATGATTGACATAAATGAATTAACATAGTGATATATAATATCAAAAATATAATATGTTAAAAATAATAATTCAGGAATTAAAAAAAAAATTATAAAAGAAATACAAATAAATAAATAATCGAATCAATAAATAATAATAATCTTTTAGGGATAAGTTTTTCGGGATCCGCAATTCCGTTCCTGAAAAAAATAGAACATGTCCTATTCTTGTGCGCAAATGCGGACCAGAAAATGCATTTTATATTATAGTGTCTGTGATGTGCGGTCCGCAAATTGCGGATCGCACATTGCAGGTGTCCGTGTTATGCAGATCCACAATTTGCGGATCCGCAAAACACTTACGGACGTGTGAATGGACCCTAAGAGGGAGGAATCTCCCTCATGACAGTGTTTGAAGTGTTTGGGAATTGGTTTTAAATTCACTAAATTATCCTCGCCTCTGGCCTTTACAATATCACAAACATGTTTCCTGACTCGCACTTTTAGTTCCCGAGTCCTTAGGCCCACATAGATTTTTGGACATGGATACATCGCATAGTAAACCACAGCTCTTGTGGTGCAAGAAATGCTATGTGTAATTCGATAGGTTTAAGTCTAAGTAGAATTTGTAAAATCAGCGGCTTTCTCTACATTCGTGCTTGCTACACATCTACCGCATGTGGAACAGCCCCATTTAGGTTCTTTGGAGACAAAATCCATCCCCGTACTAGCTTGGTGCCAGTGTGAATGAACTAACACATTTTTGTTTCATCAGTACATTTTTTACAGAGCATAGTTGCAACATTCACATCACTCGTGAAAAAGTTCCTTCCCCTTTAATTCCTCAGTCACCATGGTTTTTCGACCACTCTAACTACTTATAAACACATTACATTAAGAACATTTCAATGAAGCTTCAGAAAATGTAATCGGCCATTAAGATGCGATTGACTTGTGGTTTCTCTTTAAAGTCTTCTGGACGCTATTAGTGGAACTATTTTAGCTAGACATCCTTCATTCTTGTCTAATTTGATCTGGTCTATCGATACGAGTCTGACAGCTATTGATATGTCTGGCACTGGGGTGTCTGATTTATTATAGATGGGGCTGACATGTTCAAGGACTTGTCTGTATAGCTGTATCAGAGAATCTTGATAATATATATTTGACCAGATAAACAGCTCACAGGGTGGTGGTTAGCAAGGAGGAGGAGAGACAGTGACTAGAGTTTGGTTCAATATCAGTTAATATGTTTACAAAAGATTCTAATGATAACTTATGTCCACGACTGGCGGTAATGCCAGTTGTGGACTTTTAACCCTTCAGATGCCCTAAAACCCGGAAGCGCACGCTTCTGCATGTGCTCTAGATTCCCCCAGTGAGGAAGGGGGGAGCAGGACTATGTATGTGGCAGCCCCTGTCCTCCTGTGTGACAGCAGGCTGCTGCATATTAGGTTGGCAGGGCTCCATAGGAACATAGTAAAATTCCCATTGACTCCAATGCTAATACAATCGGAAGTGTTAAGAAAAATGTTCTAAAAAATAAAATAAAAAAATTACTGGTCATTAAATGGTTAACGGGCAGGATGTGCTGCATTCGAAAACCATGGCTTTGCTCCTTAAATAATGGTGTCACCAAAGGCTATATCTAGTATCACAGCTCAGCTCCATTGCAGAGTATGGGGCTGGGTTGCAATACACACATAACTTGTGGACAGTTGTGGTGCTGTTCTTGAAAGAAAGTAGCCATGTTTTTCTAACCAACCCTTTTAACACTTTTTAAGACCTTATTCTGGCTTACCCATTACATTTTGCTCCACTTCTTAAAAAGTAGAAATGAAGGAATCTGCACAGCTGAATACAACGACCCTGAATCTTTAAGAAGATAATCCCTGGTTTAGACCAGATTCTTTACATGCTGACAGATTTTCTTTTTTATTTTCTTTTAGACTGTGTGTATTTGAACTATTCTTTGCAAAGACCATCCCTCTAGAAGCCCAAACCTAGGAAGTTTGTGTGGTGACCTTAAGAGATTCCACTTAGATTCCATTTATACAGTGAAACCTCTTTGGAATGACCGCTCAAAATTGCATTAAAGAATGTCTTCTAGATGGATGGTCTTCTTAAAGAATACGGCCAATATGTGGTACAGTATATGATGGAACTAAAACATTTTATTTAAAATATTGTCTAGACAAAAACTCTTTTGGAAATACACACAAAAATACCTGTCCTGGCATTAAATTCACATCATGGACTCTAGACCATGGACTCTGATATACAGTCCTGATCAAAAGTTTAAGACCACTTGAAAAATGGCAAAATATCATATTTTACATTGTTGGATCTTAACAAGGTTCCAAGTAGAGCTTCAACATGCAGAAATAAGAAATGAGAGTGAGACAAAACATTTTTGGGACCACATGCCTTTAAAAGGCCAAATATGTGCAAAGATGTGGATTCATTGTCATTTTCTGTCAGGTAGTCACACAGTGATGGCAAAGGCAAAAAAACTCTCCCTTTTTGAACGTGGTCGGGTTGTTGAACTGCATAAGCAGGGTCTCTCACAGCACGCCATTGCTGCTGAGGTGGAACGCAGTAAGACAGTCATTTGGAATTTCTTAAATGATCCTGAGGGTTATGGAACAAAAAAGTCAAGTGGAAGACCCAAAAAAATTTCATCAGCACTGAGCCGGAGGATCCAATTGACTGTCCGTCAAGACACTGGATGATCCTCGACCCAAATTAAAGCCCTTACTGGTGCTGACTGCAGACCCATAACCATCAGATGGCATCTGAGACTGAAGGGATTCAAAAACAAAAAACGTCTTCAAAGACCTCGTCTTCTTGAACGCCACAGAACTGCTCGTTTGGACTTTGCAAGAGAGCACCAAACATGGGACATTCAAAGGTGGAAGAAAGTTTTATTCTCTGATGATAAAAAATGTAACCTTGATAGTCCTGATGGTTTCCAACATTACTGGGATGACAAGCAGATCCCACCTGAGATGTTTTCTATGCGCCACAGTGGAGGGGGCGCCATAATGATCTGGGGTGCTTTTTCCTTCAGTGGAACAATGGAGCTTCAGGAAGTGCAGTGGCGTCAAACGGCCACTGGCTATGTCCAGATGTTGCAGAGAGCATTCCTCATGAATGAGGGCCCTCGTCTGTGTGGTAACGACTGGGTTTTCAACAGGACAACGCTACAGTACACAATGCCCGCAGGACAAGGGACTTCTTCCAGGAGAATAACATCATTGGCCCATCCTGCGTGTTCCCCTGATCTAAATCCAATTGAGAACCTTTGGGGATGGATGGCAAGGGAAGTTTACAAAAATGGACAACAGTTCCAGACAGTAGATGGCCTTCGTGCAGCCGTCTTCACCACTTGGAGAAATGTTCCCACTCACCTCATGGAAACGCTTGCATCAAGCATGCCGAAACGAATTTTGAAAGTGATAAACAATAACGGCGGAGCTACTCATTACTGAGTTCATGTTTGGTATTTGGATTTCTGTTTTGGGGGGGTTTAGGTTTTTTTTGGAGGTGTGGTCCTAAACTTTTGATCAGCTGAAAAACAGCCTGTTTCAGTTTATTCGTTGTTTTCATTAAATTGAATGCTCAAAAAATGTTTTGTCTCACTCCCATTTCTTCTTGTTGCATGTTGAAGCTCTACTTGGAACCTTGTTAAGATCCAGCCATGCTAAATATGATTTTTTGCCATTTTTCAAGTTGTCTTAAACTTTTGATCAGGACTGTATCTGCAAATCCCAGCTACTGGAAATCTACCTCCATGCTTCCAGCTTCAGAGCTGAAGGATTACATCATCTGATGTAAACTGGGGTTATGGTTAGATTACCTGCTTTCTACTTTTCATTATGTATGTGTCACGGTCTTTGTTGTGCGCCGTGACACAGGGGCAACACGTTGCCGCAGCATGTATGGGCGCTCCCTTCTCCTGGTTCCTCCCCTGTCCTGGTGCTGGAGGGGTTAACTTCCTGGCAGGGTGTGGCCACTAGGGTTTTATTTCCTGTGGCTTCCAGGCTGGAGTCAGTTGTACTCCATCCTTTGTTGGTGCTGGAGCTTTGCTCCTGTCCTGGGGGTTTTATCTGCCCAATCCTTAAAGGGCCACCTAGTGGGACATCAATGTCTCTCCAATGTCATCTATGCTATCCAGTTGTCTACCTTCCCTTCACTACCCTTGCATATGTTTGGTGATCTTTATGTATGGGTGGTTGTTGTCTTGTATAGTAGTTGTTACATGTCTGGTGTCTGTAGTCCAGCATGTTTGCTAGACATGTTCCCTGTGTGTTGTGCCCCCAGAAGGGGGTCTCAGGGTTCCCCGGAGGGGAAACCACAAGTCAGTGTGCAGCTCTGCTGGGGTCCACCATGCATCCTGTCTGCATGAGGCTCCAGTTGTTGTTGTTGGCGCGGCAGGTAAGTGCGTGTTGTTTCTGGGCTCTTACCTGCCGACTCTGTAGCTGTGAACTGCCTGTCCCTTTCCTTGCAGCTAGGCTGGTGAGACTCCTGTTCTTCATTGTCTGGGATGAACAGGTCGTCTCAGCCCTTTCTCTATTTCAGGGATTATCAGGGCGACTCAGGGTCCGAGGTTCCTGGGTATGAGCCGTCCTACCATCTGTATCCACTCATACGGTTAGGAGTCAGGACGAGGATTAGGGAAGCTCTAGGAGGTGTCAAGGCCTAGTTGATCTTCCTGCTTCCTATTCGTGTTCGGTGGGGAGTTTCCCCCCACTCTCCACCATGACAGTATGTCCCACTAAGGCTACTCTGCGTGTACCTTTCAAAGGAGGGTTCAGCATGTGTCACCTGCCGCTTTCTGGCGTGCATGCTTGTTCTCCGGATTGAGGGTGAAAGGTGAGAGGCTGCTAACAGTGCGTTTCTCAGTGGTTACAGTATATGTAAACCGTCACTTGTGTTTGTGTCTCCCCTAGTCCAGGTCTTAGTGGTTCAGTCACTTGTGTTGTGGTGGCTGGCTGCATTCCTTGTTGTACTGTTGTACTGGTTCTGGTGTTTGCTGGTTGGGGATGCATGCTGGCAGCGACCTGGTGTGAACAGTGTCTGAGTGTGGATGCAGTGCTCAGTGCGGTCTCAACCTAACTGTTTGCTAGCTGGCTGCCTGGTTCCTAGTCGGTGGTTTGGGCATGCTGGCGAAGTTTTGGGGAGACTTGCTTGCACTGACACTGATTCTTGTCCTTTTTTTCTTCCTCCCCGGTTTTGGTGTTCCACTTAGTGTCCCCTTTTCAGTTGGGGAGGGCTTTGAGGGGAAGGAGTGTCACAGTCTTTGTTGTGTGCCGTGACACATTTGCCATACATGTCGGTTGCCATGTATGGGCTTTGCTCCCCTTCTCCTAGATCCTCCCCTGCCTGGTGCTGGAGGGGTTAACTTCCTGGCTGGGTGTGGCCACTAGGGTTTTATCACCTGTGGCTTCCAGGCTGGAGTCAGTTGTACTCCAGCCTTTGTTAGTGGTGGAGCTTTGCTCCTGTCCTGGGTGTTTTATCTGCCCAGTCCTTGAGGGCCACCTAGTGGGACATTGATGTCTCTCTGATGTCATTTATATCATCCCGTTGTCTACCTTCCCTTCACTACCCTTGCATATGTTTGGTGATCTTTATGTATGGGTGGTTGTTTTCTTGTATAGTAGTTGTTACATGTCTGGTGTCTGTAGTCCAGCATGTTTGCTAGACATGTTCCCTGTGTGTTGTGCCAGAAGGGGGTCTCAGGGTTCCCCGGAGGGGGAACCACAAGTCAGTGTGCAGCTCTGCCGGGGACCACCATGCATCCTGTCTGCATTGGGGGTCTTGTTGTCGTTGTTGCCGCGGCAGGTAAGTGCGTGTTGTTTCTGGGCTCTTACCTGCTGATTCTGTAGCACTGCCTGTCTCTTTCCTGCAGCTAGGCTGGTGAGACTTCTGTTCTTCCGTGTCTGGGATGAACAGGTCATCTCAGCCCTTTCTCTATTTGAGGGATTATCAGGGCGACTCAGGGTCCAAGGTTCATGGGTAAGAGCCGTCCTACCATCTGCGTCCGCTCATACGGTTAGGAGTCAGGGAGAGGATTAGGGAAGCTCTAGGAGGTGTCAAGGCCTAGTTGTTCTTCCTGCTTCCTATTCGTGTTCAGTGGGGAGTTTCCCCCCACTCTCCACCGTGACAGTATGTCCCACTAAGGCTACTCTGCGTGTACCTTCAAAGGAGGGTTCAGCATGTGTCACCTGCCGCTTTCTGGCGTGCATGCTTGTTCTCCGGAGGGAGGGTGAAAGGTGAGAGGCTGTTAACAGTGCGTTTCTCTGTGACAGTGGTGCCGGGGACCACCATGCATCCTGTCTGCATTGGGGGTCTGGTTGTCGTTGTTGCCGCGGCAGGTAAGTGCGTGTTGTTTCTGTGCTCTTACCTGCTGATTCTGTAGCACTGCCTGTCTCTTTCCTGCAGCTAGGCCGGTGAGACTTCTGTTCTTCCGTGTCTGGGATGAACAGGTCATCTCAGCCCTTTCTCTATTTGAGGGATTATCAGGGCGACTCAGGGTCACAATTATCCAGCCAGGGCTCATACGGTTAGGAGTCAGGGCGAGGATTAGGAAAGATCTAGGAGGAGTCCTGCTCCCCTTTTCCCAGTGTCCAGGCCTAATTGCTCTTCCTGCTTCCTATTGGTGTTCGGTGGGTAGTTTCCCCCACTCCCCACCATGACAGTATGTTATGCTAGGTTCACATCTCCAGTGTATTCCCATTTTTTTTCAGAAAAAGAAAAAATGGCAGCATCTGATTCAT
Source organism: Bufo bufo (assembly GCF_905171765.1). Taxonomy (NCBI): domain Eukaryota; kingdom Metazoa; phylum Chordata; class Amphibia; order Anura; family Bufonidae; genus Bufo; species Bufo bufo. The sequence continues at coordinate 393,105,587 of NC_053391.1, forward strand.
CATATGATGGCCACCAATGGCATCCAATGGACCCCACTTATTATATTAGGCTCCGTTGGATTTTCATTATAGTGTCTATTCTTCTGCTAGAAAATAAAGTGTGACATGCCCCACTATTTTGTTTTGACTTTTTAACAGAATATGTGGCCCCTAAAAGAACCTCTGCTGCAGATGTAATCCTAGGATTATATGAAGTATACGGAACACCCCTTTATGATTACTAGTAATAAACTCTTCTGTTATACTAATTTATATGTACAGTGTGAGGAATATGGATTATCATTTCCTGGCAGCCCTGATTTTCATTTGAGTCACTTTTTGCATGTACACCGTCAGTGTACATGCAAAATATGTTCTCACACCCCAGCCATTTGTTGTCAGATAGCAAGGGAGAAAACCCCCCAGGGGTCCAGGCTTCAAGGAGGCCCCAGGTGGATAAAAACACACCTCTTCCAGCTGACAGGCACCAGGAGGATATAGCAGGAAAACTTCCGGCAGGAGGTCTCAGCCCTGGACCAGATCTATCACTTTCCCATAGACATGTTGGCAGCAACATTTCATAAGGAATTATGAATCCTCCGTCCATCCCAGGCATAATTCGGTTATCGTTTTGCGATCCTGGGTAGGGTTGAGCGAACCCGAACTGTAAAGTTCGGGTTCGTACAGAACTTTAGGATTTTTTGACCCAGACCCGAAACCGAACATTTCAGTAAAAGTTCAGGTTCGAGTTCAGTGTTCAGCGATTTAATGGTGCTTTTTGAAAGGCTACAGGGCAGCCAATCAACAAGTGTTTGACTAGTGTGCACTTAGAAGCCATCACTAATGCCTACTAATGGCATGGCTGGGATTGGCCAGTGCAGCATGTGAGCCAGCCTCTATATAAGCTGAAGTCACATAGCGCCGCACATCACTCAGCTCTTAGTAGTGGAGGGATGGGATGCTGCTGCTGTGAGGAAGAGAATAGGAAAGAATCTATATGATATCAGAACTTGTTGCTAACACTGCGATCTACAGCGATTTTTTTGTGGGTGCAATGCAACATTTTTGTACCCGGCCCTGATCCCAATGACACAGAAAAATACGTTTTATCCGTCTGTTAGTTAGGTGGGCATCGGCGGCCATTTTGTGCAAGTTCAGTGCACCAGCACTGCATATGTGCCAGGGACAATAATTTAATCCTGTTCTTTTAGTTCAGTGGGCAACATATACCCATTTTTAAGTGCACCTGCACTGCATGTGAGCCAGGGGAAGGAAAAATAATATAGGTAATCCATCTGTGAGTTCAGGGACCCAGGGGGTGACATATTCACATTTGTTGAATTACCCCTGTGCTTCATATGTCGGTGTAATCAATTCAGTAAATCCATCTGTTAGATTCTGGGGGGACAAATTATTATTATTTTTTTGCTAAAAAGTACATTTGTGCCCTGCACTGCATTTGTGATGGTGATAGAAAATCAGTTAAGACACACCCTTTTTGTCCTACATCGTACATTTGTGGCCTGCGCTGCATTTCTGACAGACCAATAAAACCAGTCAATATTGCTGTTACATTGTTGGTTGACAAATAAAAAAAAATTGTGACCGTGAAGTAATTGTATAAAATTCACCTGTCACACTGCTGTGTGACCTCAAGACAAGTGACCTGTGTAGTTCGGAGGAAGAGGCGGTGGTCACACAGAGCCACGAGCACAGAAAAAGAGGGAGCAGGGTCCAAAAGCGGAGCAGCCGTCCCCTAGACAGTATGCCTGCTACTGTCCACCACACCAAGGGACCAAGCACACCAAAGCCTGCTCCAAGGAGTTCTCTGGCGTGGCAGTTCTTCAGACAATGTGCTGACAACAAGACACGAGTGGTTTGCACACTGTGCAATCAGAGCCTGAAGCGAGGCATAACTGTTCTAAACCTGAGCACAACCTGCATGACCAGGCATCTACATGCAAAGCACAAGTTGCAGTGGAGTAGACACCTCAAAAACCAAGAAAGGTCTCTGGCTCCTCCTGCTCCTCTTCTGCTGCAGTCTCAGCCTCTTCATCCCCCTCTGGAGTGACAGTGGCACCTGCCACCCCACAAACAGAGGATGTGCCAGCAACGCCACCACCTGGGTCACCAAACTTCTCCACAATGTCCCATGGAAACGTTCAGCTGTCTATCTCCCAAACACTGGAGCGAAAGAGGAAGTACCCACCTACCCACCCGCGATCCCTGGCCCCGAATTCCAGCATTTAAAAAATTCCTGGCCTTTGAAATGCTGTCATTCCGTCTGGTGGATACGGACAGTTTTAAGAATTTGATGGCGTTGGCTGTCCCACAGTATGTTGTGCCCAGTCGCCACTACTTTTCTAGGCGAGCCACCCCTTACCTGCACAACCAAGTGGGGGACAAAATCAGGTGTGCACTGCGCAACGCCATCTGTGGCAAGGTGCACCTAACTACGGATACGTGGACCAGTAAGCATGGTCAAGGACGTTATATCTCCCTAACAGCACACTGGGTAAATGCAGTGGTGGCTGGGCCTGAGGAGGATAGCAGTTTGGCACATGTCCTTCCACCACCGAGGATTGCCTCCTGCTGCTTCCTCCTCCTACTCCGCCTCCTCATCCGGTCAGTGTAATAACTTCACCACCAACTTCAGCACAGCCAGGGGTAAACAACAGGAGGCAGTTTTAAAACGTATCTGTTTGGGGGACAAACCCCACACTGCGCAGGAGCTGTAGACGGGCATGGAACAACAGACCGATGAGTGGTTGGTGCCTCAAGCCCAGCCTGGTGGTGTGCGATAATGGGCGAAATCTCGTAGCAGCTCTGGGACTAGCCGGTTTGCCGCACATCCCTTGCCTGGCGCATGTGGTGAATTTGGTGGTGCAGAAATTACTTAAAAATTACCCCAATATGTCAGAGCTACTGCAGGCTCTCTGTGCGGGCTATCTGTGTGTGCTTTCGGCGTTCTCACCCTGCTGCTGCTCACCTGTCAACGCTGCAGCATAACTTCGGCCTTCCTGCTCACCGCCTCATATGCGACGTGCCCACAAGGTGAAACTCCACCTTGCACATGCTAGCCAGACTATGCGAGCAGCAGCAGGTGATAGTGGAGTTTCAGCTGCAGCACGCACGGGTGAGTCGCTCTGCGGAACAGCAGCACCACTTCACCACCAATGACTGGGCCTCCATGCGAGACCTATGTGCCTTGTTGCGCTGTTTCGAGTACTCCACCAACATGGCCAGTGACGCCGTTCTCAGCGTTACTATTCTACTTCTATGCCTCCTTGAAAAAATGCTTCGGGCGATGATGGAAGAGGATCTGGCACAGGAGGAGGAAGAGGGATCATTTACAAGGGTTGCAGGCCAGTCATTCACAAGTGGCTCCGAGGGTGGGTTCCTGCACCAACATAAGCCAGGTACACAATTATCCAGCCAGGGCACAGTTCTGGAGAATGATGAGGTGGACGATGAGGAGGAGGAGATGGAGGAGGAGGAACCGTGTTCACAGCAGGATGGCACCCAAACCAGCTCATTGCCATCACTGGTGCGTGGCTGGGGGGATACAGAGGACACAGACTATACACCTCCCACAGAGAACAGCTTGTCGTTGCCTCTGGGTAGCCTGGCACACATGAGAGATTACATGCTGCAGTGTCTCCGCAACGACCGCCGAGTTGGCCACATTCTAACTTGTGCTGATTACTGGGTGGCCACGCTGCTGGATCCCCGTTACAAGGACAATGTACCGTCCTTACTTCCATCACTGGAATGTGATTGGAAGATGTGTGAGTACAAGCGCACGCTGGTAGACGAGCTGCTGATGGCACTCCCACCTGACAGTGGGGGCACAGTGGAAGCACAAGGTGAAGGCAGAGGAGAAGGAAGGGGTCACCAACGCAGCTGGGGCACCACCAGCACCTCAGAAGGCAGGGTTAGCATGGCCGAAAAGTGGAAAAGCTTTGTCAGCACGCCACAACAACCACCACCACCACCAGCTGATATGGAACACCTTAGCAGGAGGCAGCATTTCAGCAACATGGTGGAGCAGTATGTGTGCACATGCCTACACATACTAACTGATGGGTCTGACCCCTTCAACTTCTGGGTGTCATGTCCTGCTCAGACTATGTACGGAGGTCTGCCAGATTAGCAGCACCTGTCTAGTCATTTGTTTTGTTTTGGAGAGGTGCTAGATCTGCCTCCCTTCAGGTGCACTGGGTGGGGTCGTTGGTTTAAATTACTCCCCTCCCAGTGTTCCGTGCAGGTTATACCTTCTGTCAGGCTGTGGAAGCAAGGAGTGAAGGATTGGCTTTTCCTGCTCAGATAAGATAAGTTGGTTTCTGATTTCTTTGGTTTGCTGTCTAGGCTGTTTGTGTGTCGTCTGTCCCCTCCTGGTTCTGAGGGAGCAGGCTGCCCCTTTTCCCCTTTCACCATCTCAGGGATTCTATGGTATTCTCAGCCCAGGCACGAGGACACATTATTCCCACCTTTAGGGTCTGAATGTGGGCAAAGCAGAATAGGGAGAGCAGTTAGGGATTTGCTAGGAGGTAACCTTATCCCCAGCTGCTCGCCTAGAAAACTTGTTTGTTTTGTTATCTGTGTATCTTATATCCTGTCCGCTGTGACACTGGGTCTCCAAATTGGGCACTTGGCCTGAGCTTTCCCTTTACGCCTTGGAGGTGCTGTTCTGCCCTGCAGCCAGTGTATTGTCTGAATGTGTGTTTACCACGGCAGGGGACGTTATCACATACAAGCACAGCCGCCTGTCCACAGCCAATGTGGACAAGCTCACGTTAATTAAAATAAACCAGGCATGGATCCCACAGGACTTGTCCGTATCTTGTGCAGAATAGACATGTATACCGTCCTCACCCAGCCATTATTATACTCCAGCGCACTTTATCATTGTTTTATTTTTTATATTTCCTAATATTTTGGGGTGTACCCTAATAAAACAAAAATTTTAATTAAAAAAATATATAATAACATACCAGGGTTCGCTAACTCCTCCTGCTCCACCGCCGCTTCCACCTACACCATCATGTCCACCGCCTCCTCAACCTCCTTCTCCAAATGGACTTCCACCTCCTAGATCAAGATTATTTTTTATTTTTACGTATTTTATGTTATTTTAAGTCATTTCACTAATTTGTCTGTTACATTGTCGGGTGACATTCACCAATTTTTAGCTGTAATATACCCCTGCTCTACATAGTGGACAGGAAAAAACATTTCACTAATTTGTCTGTTACATTGTTGGGTGACATTCACCAATTTTTGGCTGCGATATACCCCTGCTCTACATAGTGGACAGGGAAATACATTTCACTAATTCGTCTGTTACATTGTTGGGTGACATTCACCAATTTTTGGCTGTGATATACCCCTGCTTTACATAGTGGACAGGGAAATACATTTCACTAATTCCTCTGTTACATTGTTGGGATACATTCACCAATTTTTGGCTGTAATATACCCCTTCTCTACATACCGGACAGGGAACTAAATTTAGTAAAAAAGTCTGTTACTGATCGGAAGATGCGCGACTACAAGCGCACGCTGGTCGACGAGCTGCTGCTGGCATTCCCACCTGACAGCAGGGGCTCAGTGGAAGCACAAGACGAAGGCTAAGGAGGAGGAAGAGGTCGCCAACGCACCGACAGCACCTCAGAAGGCAGGGTTAGCATGGCCGAAATGTGGAAAAGTTTTGTCAGCACGCCACAACAACCAGCACCACCAGCTGATATGGAACGTCTTAGCAGGAGTCAGCATCTCAGCAACATGGTGGAGCAGTATGTGTGCACACGCCTACACGTACTGACTGATGGGTCTACCCCTTTAATTTCTGGGTCTCCAAATTGGGCACATGGCCTGAGCTTGCCCTTTACGCCTTGGAGGTGCTGGCCTGCCCTGCATCCAATGTATTGTCTGAATGTCTGTTTAGGATGGCAGGAGGGGGTTATCACAGACAAGCGCAGCCGCCTGTCCACAGCCAATGTGGACAAGCTCACGTTCATTAAAATGAACCAGGCAGGGATCCCACAGGACTTGTCCGTACCTTGTGCAGAATAGACATGTATACCGGCTTCACCCAGCCATTGTTGTAATCCAGCACACTTTGTCTTTGTTTTATTTTTTATATTTCCTAATGTTTTGGGGTCTACCCAAATTTATACAAACCAAAAAATAATAAAATCAAAAAACAAAACAAAAAAAACAGTGTTGGCTACCTCCTCCTCCTCCACAGCTGCTTCCACCTACACCTCCTCAACCTCCTACTCCATATGGACCTCCTCCTCCTAGATCAAGATTATTATTTTTACGTATTTTATGTTTTTTTAAGTCATTTCCCTATCCACATTTACAGAGCACTTGCCATGTTCTTAACCACATGTTGCTGCCTTTTGCAGCCCTGGGTCCCAATTGACTTCAATGGGGTTCGGGTTCGGGGTCAAGTTCGAGTCAAGTTCGGGTCCCGGACTATTACACCATCCTAACCCAAAGGAACATTCATCTACTCGGTAACTGACTTCTACTCTGTGTAATCCTGTGTGTACCATATTACCTGTATTTGTAACCTCGGACCACTGTATATATTCTGTGTGTATAGTATTATATCTAGTGTGCCCTTAAGGCGATTAAATATATAATTTAATCTAGTGCTGTCTTGTATCTCGATCATGAATCCGTGTTTCGGCCTAGTTATAAGCTACCGCGGGTTGGTTTCTCACCCTATATAATCCCATTAGCAGACCGGGCTTATATGAAACAAAAATCCGGTGGCAGATTACCCAGGCTGAGAAAGCGCTGTTTTCACTGCGGCAGTGAAAAGGCTCTCTCAGCTTGTTGCCTCTCTGTGCCCGCGTGGACAAGAGGTGTCTGTGTAAACTGTACCAAGAGGACCTTACATGCTCCTCCAGGAGGGCGTAACGTCACGTCTTGGTAACCAGGGTTCATACCGCGCCTCATAAGCTTGACGTAGTTGATGTCAAGCGGGCACGAGGGGTGGTATCCATCACATACACTATATATAATGTATATATAATCAATTTTTTGGAGTGTTGGAAAATTTTTATGTATCGTAGCCAATAAGGGTTTTTCATTTATTTGATACTGCACTGAAATTGCAATGTTGAAAGACCAGAATCCAATACAATCTATAGTATAGATGGAATGGCAGCATGGTACAGTAGTTACTGTATAATTAGGTTAAGCCTCTATGTGTCTAATACAAAATGTATGAAATTAAAGGATAGAATATGCAACGTATACAAGAGTAAACCGGAAATGGTGCACCCTCTGTGCCTGTCACAATGCAGCAAATATATAGAGCCAGATAACAATGAATACACCACAGTGCATTAGTAAGAGAAATATGACCACAAAAGCCATTCTGCCTGCATAAATGAATTATGTTGCAAAAGTGCTATCTGACATTCACCCCACCAGCTGTCATGGCCATTTACCCCATCTTAGCATCTGTCCCATTCTTTAGTGCATCATCTGCAAAGCTATTAAGCAGTCAAGGGGGATATGATTTGAAATCCCATGGGACTGACCTAAGTGACTCTTTCTTACACAAAGCTCAACTAATGACAAACAGGACACTGTCCATACTGGAAAAAAAAATTCCCTAAATGATCTCATCGTGGTTACACACTGCTATTGATCTTTTCCCTGCAATGATAAAAGTTAAATCTTTTTGCTAAATAGGCAAAATATAACAGCATTATAATAAAATATCACTACTGAAACGATGTAAAAATATATCACGAAAGCATTTTTACCATAATCTCTGCAATAAAACAGATAAAGGTACAGAAAAAGCCTTATATTACAGTACATACATAAGTCTATATTGTACTCTACAGTTGCATTTATCTGCTACCGACTTTTTAAAAAAAGTACACCATTTAGAATATATTTTTCTTAATTTCATCAGAGTGTACTGAAAAAGTCATCTTTGCTTTTGTTTTCAGTAAAGTTGAGTCAAAGGCATAATGATGAATTAAAGGACATTCTTTAACAAATGTTTGGCTAACAGGTTGGTCCTATAGGTAAGTATAGGTTTCTAGCGTGTTTGCCTAGTATACAGCTCAAATTGGTGAGAACCCAGCCTTAAAGCTGCAGTTTGTGCAACAGAGCTGCTCCTGGTGCACCTAAGGAAAATATATTGTATTCTAAGGGTATGGCCTTATGCTGTTTTGGAAGCCAAAACCAGGAGCAAATTAAAAAAGAGGTGAAGGCTTATCTTTCCTTTCTACTTTCTCTCCAGATTCTGCCCTCCAAAACTGCATCAGAAAACCTGACCACATGGCCGTATCCTAAGGGAATCCTAAATTTTACCATGAGGGAAATTTTTGGTCAGTTTTACAGAAGTACAGAAGTAATTTGTGCCAAATGTATCAAGTGTTTGAAAAATTTGGTGTATTTTAAGTCTAAGTATCTAACACTTCTGACTTGAGATGTTACTCTACTTTATATGCCAGCCCTGTACTGGAGCAAAATTGCAAACTTGAAAAGTTACAATTTATAAATGTGACATAAATTGGCTAATCACGTCCTCTTTCCCATCCACTTTTCAAAACTGGAGTAAGTGGTGTTAAAATGCAAAAAGATGCAAATTGTCCCATGACTCCGGTGCTGAGAAGAGAAAAAGAGCAAGGAAGCTACTGAGCAAGGAATGCAGGAGAAGGCGTCTAACCTTTTGGACCCTTGCCAATCAGCATAATAAAGGGACTAAGACACTCTTACAAGTGTTCCTCCCTACTTCATTGCTTATATAGGCACAGGTATTTGTACAAATTGCTGTGCCTAGAACTGCAACTCTCTCAAAGTACATTATTTTACTACTTTCAACCTTATCTAAAAGTAGTAGTAAAACATGGCTGCTTTACTCCACAAAATAGCCCTACACTTGTCCACAGGTTGTGTATGAAATTGCAGCTCAATCTTTGATGGAACTAAACTGCAGACAACCCAGGTGTTTTTAGAAGAAAGCAGCTAATCATGGACATCCTCTTTAACTTCAGCTACATAACAAGACAAGCCATTGGAAGCACTATATAAAGGGGGTGTCCGAGTGTTTAATACTGATGACCTATCCTCAGGATAGGTCATCAATATCTGATTGGTGGGGGTCTGACTCCTGGCACCCCCAACGATCTGACCAGTGATGTCATATTCATTGGTCAAATGCCCTATGTGCAGCTCAGTCCCATTCAAGTGAATGGATCTAGGCTGCAATACCAAGCACAGATAATATCCAATGGATATCGCTTTGCAAGGAAAGCTGTGAGAAGGTTGTAGCACTAGGCTTCAGACCCCCACCGATCACACACTGATGAACTATCCAAAGGGTAGGTTATCAGTATTAAACACTCAGACAACCTCATTAAGAAGATATATCTGTTTGTTATTATGTAAATAAAAAATTGCTCAGTCTTTATTGTTCTATTTTCTATATAAATAAATATATATATATATATATATATATATATATATATATATATACAGGAAAAATAAATATAATGGGCAGCACCACAGTATTCCAGTAAAAATGGAGTGCCAGCGGCTGATGAGGCGATCCACCAAATACATAAAACAAAAAAAGAAACTCCACAGCACTTCCAAAACAAAGTGCGTTTATTCACCAGAAATCGAAGTTTCAGTCCTCTCAATGGGACCTTTCACTGCTTGAGAAAGGTCCCATTGAGGGGACTGAAATGTCGCTTTCTGGTGAATAAACGCATGATTTTTTGGGAAGTGCCGTGGAGTTTCTTTTTTTGCTATATATATATATATATATATATATATATATATATATATTAGAAAAAGTAAGGCAGCACCAACCTATAAACAATACTGCGGGTGCAGGCTCAAAAGCTTACACAAGCTTACCCAAAAATCCAGTCCAAAAAATAGAGCAGCACTCCAGGATAATGTGGAAAATGTATATCTACAGTATACTAGCAGAAGGACCCGGCTTTGCACGGGTATATTTAATCTATTTCATTCAATTTTTGTGTGTCGTTAAAAGATATCGACAGTGTCCCCCATAACAGTGACCTCTACAGCACCCCGCCCCTTTAACAGTAAACTCCACAGTCCCCCACCTCTTAACATTAACCCCCCCACAGTGCCCCACCACTTTAAAATGGGACCTCCACAGCAGCCCATCCCCTTAACTTTAACCTCCTCAGGGGCCCTGTTTTAACAGTGACCTCACAGTACACTGCTGCCTTAACAGTGACCTCCACAGCAGTTGCCCCTTTAATTGTGGTCCCTGCCCCCTTAACATTGACCTACACAGTGTCTGCCTCTTTAACAGTGACCTCCTCAGTGCCCGCACCTTTAACAGTGACCTCCACAGCACCCTGCCCCTTTAATGCTATGGCTGCACGATGACACGTGTCGCGCAACATTTTGTCTCAACAATTTTTTATAATGATGGGCTATGGTGTCGCACTGCGACATGCTACGACTGCGACACGACAGTTGCAAGAAATCTATCCAAGATGGACTTTTTTGCGACTGTGGCAGTCACAGCATGTCAAATGTCGCAGTGCAACACCATAGACTATCATTAAAAAAACTGTCGCGCAACACATGTAGCAGTGTAGTTGTGCCCTATGTGTCGTGTGACACATGTCGTTGTGTAGCCCTAGCCTAAAGCTGACCTATAGCAGTGAAGAAAAATGGGTAAGTTGTTATGGAAACCTGGAGTAAAACTGTGTGTATGTGGAGACTAAGGGCCTGCGAGCTTCTATTGGCTGATAAGGGACATGTAACCATGTGTATGGCAGTTGGGATATGAAGAGGAAGACTTTCAGGCTTATATTGGCTAATGCAGGCAATTTGGGGGGAATATCTCAGGAACGATACGTGCTAGAGAGGTGAGACCCCCACAAGATATCTTTCCAGGTAGCAAGGGATGTGTATACCAAGTTTTGTTAAAATCGATGGTCGCGGTTTCGAGTGATCGCGAAACATACATACACAAACACATATATACGTCCTTCTTTTTATATATATATATATATCTATATATAGATATATATAGATATATATATATATGATAGAGTCATAGACTAAAACAAGATAGAATGCAAATACATATAGTCAGTTTCCAAAATGTCATGAGTCATTTCATTTCCTTCCTGATTAATCAGTAGGCAGATACATAATGAAAACTATTGAAAATATTGCACAAGCAACAGTAATAAAGCATCTGGCTCATAAAAATAAACAACAGCGCCTGATGGTGATTGGCTAACCCCTACTGTACTCAGGCAAAACATTTCCGCTAATGGTAGCAGCAGCATGCACACACAAAAACCTCATTAAAGTGTTGATCATGGTATAATGGATCAGATTTTATATTCTTGAGCAATGTCATATTCTAGCACAGTGGAGATAGCCTCATATACAGGAAACTATGCTGGGTATACATTAAAATAAAAAATGTGACGTCTGTGTGAGACTTCTATGAGACATCCATAGATTGTTAAACCAGTGGGCACCAAGTACCAACGCTATACAGCACACTGGTACTCAGGCAACATAAAGAAACTCCTGCCTATTTCTTGGCTTCCAGAACATCAGAAGACTGGCTATTAGAGAACTAATGCAAAGGGTCTGGCAATTGCATGGGTGTAGCTATAGGGTATGAAGAGATAGCAATTATACCCAGACCCTGGTGTTTGAGAGATTACAAAGGTCCTTCTGCCACAAAGGAAGACTCAGGTATTATCTACTAAACGAATTCTGTTTTTAAACCATACCTACACTTTCAGATAACATTTCAAAATTAGTTGACACATGTGTACATGAGTAATAACACTCTTTCTGGCAATACTATAACTTGAATCTTGCATCTTTTAGATTTTCTCTGCAGGCTCCACATCTGATTGTTCTCAAGCTAGTGGGCAGAGACAAAATGTTATGATGTCTCCCGCAGAGTACACGTGGACAAAACAGGAGATTCTGCTCCCTCTTTCTCACTCAGAAGCACCATATAGCAGTAATAGGCATTAAAGCATTTAGGGTGAGATATAGGCCCCTGAGTTTGTGCATATGCCTGTGTCTCCCTCACTGCAGCTTATTCCTTCCCCTCCCTTCACCATAGATTTTCATGGGTAGATATAATTTGAGTCTACTATGTGCTGACAGTCTGTCTTGTGTCTCAAGACAAATACACCACAGTATACAGATTGAATGTTAATGAAGGAGGTAAGGTGGAGGAAAAGAGCTGATAAGTGGAGAAAGAGACATTTTCTCTCATAAGATAAATTACAAAGTTTCAGTATGGTATTAGTAACCTTTAAAGTGTGGCCTATGTACTGTATAAAATATATTACAGGGGTTGTGTCATCACATACTTTGATGGCATATCACTAAGGTCAGAGTCAGTCCCGCATTTATCTCCAGAACTAACCCCCAAAAGCGAAGGCGAGATCCCTATTAATTTCAATGAGAAGGCGACTCCACATGTGCGGCTGCTATCCGCTTATTTCAGGGGTCCTGTTCAAGGGACAGATGCAGGTCCCAGAAGTGGGATCCTTACCTATCTGACAATGGTGGTAAGGTGAGACAACCCCTTTAACAATACCTTCGACCATATTGGTAATGTAAAAAACAAACAAAAAACATATGTATTCAAGCTTATAATATCTTTAAATCTGGTGCCATAGTACATAACCTATGTGGCTAAAGTTTGACTGAAATAAGATCTAAAAAGCAGCTAAGGAACAAAGTGGCACATTTATTAAGACCGGAGTCTTAGACGCCAGTCTTAATATCCCCTGTAGCTGGTGGTGGATCCACCGGAGTCATGTAGAGGCGCCGGCCTCTTCATAACTTTGGCGGATCCTCCTCCCCGCTGTCTTATGTTTAGACTATTTTCTACACGTAAAACAGGCATAGAAAATGATAAATGAGACAGGCCTACCAGCCAGTCCCCTTCCTTGCCATACCCACTTTTTTAGACCTGGCCTCATCATCTGTAGGCCCTGAATTACAAATCATTTTAGAGCTCCTGACTGAATAGTTGCTTTAACATGTATCCTCATGGATATCCTTCAGATGTTTGATGACAGACACCTCTCAACAAAAAGTTCAGTCTCAGTCTGAAATACAAATATTCTTTTCTGTTTTCAGCTGGGTAGTGGAAACTGCAAACTTATAAGCAATGGGTCAATGGTGCAGATGACAAAATTCATGATAAGGAAACTCTAAGATATTCCATTAAAGATTCATGCTCCCGAGACGCTCTCTCTGGCAAACAAACAAGTGAACACCCAGCAGTTCTACCTCTGAGTTTCTAACCAATTTGAACATGAGCTTGTAATTTTTAATTGCTCTCTTTGAAGATGCAGAAAGAGGATTTTCAGTGGGATTCATTAAATTCAAGAAATGGACTGTGTAAGATTAGGAGAGAGCAGATGGATACAAGAAGGCACAGTTATACTGTGAGAGAAGAAGCACATGGAAGGGAAAAAGAAGATAGGCAGAAAAAAAGCATTAAAAGTGAAAGAAGGAGAGATTCTGAAAGAAGTGAGATGCTCCACAGATAGCAAATGGGATATAAAGCACGTGTGAAAACTACCATAGCTCTATAATTTCTCAATTAAAATTCAAAGGTGCTGGGAAGCAGAGAAGACGCTCAGAGCTATTAGCAGAGTGGTTAAAGTTACTTAACATTATATAGGATAAACTGCAGCCAGTTCTGCATAATAATAGAGTCATTTTGGTATAGCTTTCAGATAATATCCTTGAGATTTTCACACAAGCATGGGCAGCAGAGTTTAAATTACAACTTTTTTTTAACAGGACATATTTTTCTTCTTCATATTTAAATTTCCTTCAATCGTTTTTTTTTTTTCTGTCTTCACCAGAGAGAATAAGAAGCCATATTAATACCTTTTCAGAAGCAGCTTGACTATTAAATAGATTGCATTCTTCATGGGCAATAAGAATCTTTTATACAGTTGCATAGTAGCTAATTCCTCGGCAAAAATCAAAGGCCTAGTACCTACATGTGGCTATTCAGTTCCATTATTTGCTCCTTCCCCCTATTCCCATCACAGCATTGCACCTGCCATACTCTTTCCTGTACCCCATGGGATAAGTCACTGTATGCCCACATGATAAACACACTCAGCTCCTCCTGCTGTTTTCTTTCAGATAATGTACTTGGTTATAAATTGCACTTCTCAGTACCTTTAGCTATTTCAAGTCAAATTGCATGCTGAATATTATCAAATTTACCTTACAGCAATCTTCTACACTCCCCATTACCAAGGCTTATTGGCCTCCGTACATACATGGCAATTACCTTCATCTTTTTCCATCGGTGGATTAGTAATCCTTATAAATCACTCTACCATTGCCTATGACAGACATACGTTTCCAGCCAATCTAAAGAGACAGAATGGCAGAGAGGAGGGAGAGAGCAAAATCTTGAGCCAATGATGAGACAGGAGGCGTGTCTCAGACTACCTCAGACTCTCTACTGACATTGTAGCTTAATTGTAGTCACAAACCACTGTTTAACCCTAATGGTGCAGAGCGAAAAAGCAGCCATAGAGCAACATGTCAGGAAAATAAAAAGAAGGTGATCGTTCTATACAGGTACTGACTTGCATATCATGTTATGGGTTCTAACTGAACAGTTGCTTTAACCCTTAGAGCTGTGTTCCTCAACTCCAGTCCTCAGTGCCCACCTGCAGGTCATGTTTTCAGGACTTCCTTAGTATTCAGCAGTTGTAAGAATTAGTATCAATGCATCATGTATTCATTCTGTGGGATATTCTCAAAGGATGACCAGTAGGTGGGCCTTGAGAGGAACACTGCCTTCTAAGACCCTTTTTCTGTTTTTGTTTTTCACTCCCTTCCTTCCCAGAGCCATACATTTTTTTATTTTCCCATTTACATAGCCGTTTGAGGGCTTGTTTTTTGCAAGACAAGTTGTGTTTTGGATGCACTCAAACAATGGTTTCTTATCAACTGTCTTCTCCAAATTGCAAGTTGTTAGTGAGTCGTGCACGACAGAGTAAGGGTGGGTTCACATCAGCGTTATGTATTCCATTATGGCTTTTCGTCACAACATGGTTATAACGGAATCCATAAGACTGTAGTAAAAACGGAAGCCTTTAAGAGGCCTTCTGTTTTGATCTGTCATAATAGAAGTCTATGGGAATCATAAAGATCCGTCTGGTTCCCATTATGCAAGACGGAAAACAAAGTCCTGTCGACAGGACTTTTTTGTCCGTTCTGCATAACGGGAACCAGACGGATCCGTTATGATTTCCATAGACTTCTATTATGACGCAAACCAAAACGGAATGCCTCTTAAAGGCTTCCGTTTTGCATTCCGTCATAATACAAGTTTATGGGCAGCATAACGGATCCGTCCTGGTTTCCGTTATGCAGGACTCGACTCCTGCATAATGGATCTGTTATGCTGCCCATAGACTTATATTATGAAGGATCAAAACGGAATGCCTCTTAAAGGCTTTCGTTTTGTCTTCCGTCTTATGGATTCCGTTATAACCATATTATAACGGAAAGCCATAACGGAATACATAACACTGATGTGAACCCACCCTAAGCAGTATATATATGTACATCAAAGGGGGCATCCCCCCAAGCTTGTGGCATTGTTTCATTGGCTATTATACAAAAAGAAAGTTTCACTTCTGCGCAATTAGCATAACTAAGGAATGTAAACTATAGATATGTGGGGAGTGGTCCCGGATGCCTGTGCCATTTTGTAATGGCTTCAGATCTATCAGTTCTCATATTGTCAAATGTCAACATTTAATATTGTATATGCTGTAGAGGCGAGCGGGAAACAAATTTCAAATGGGGTGAAATTGGGGGGAAAAAGTGCAATTCCACAGTTTTATGGGTTTTGTTTTTACAGCAGTTCCCTATTCAGTAAAATTAACCTGTAATTTTCATTGTTTAGATTAGTACAATTACAAAGATACCATACATATGGTTTTCTTGTGTTTTAATACTAAAAAAATAAAAACCTTGTACATTTTTTTTCTTTCTATTGCCATATTCTAACCCCCTATAACTTTTTTATATGTATGTCTATAGAGCTGTGTGGGGGCTCATTGTTTGCAGGGTGATCTGTACTTTTCAGTGACACCATCTTGGAGAATGGTTGTGACTTTTTGATCATTTTTTATTTATTTTCCTTGGGGAGGTAAAGTGCCAACAAATGGCGAATTGGCCATTTTGAATTGTTTTTCCATTACGCCATTTGCCATATGGAATAAATATTGTTATATTTTAATAGTACTGACATTTTAAGATGCTATGATGCCTATAAAGGTTTTTTTTTTTAATGGTCTACTTTCATATGGCTTGAAAAGAAAAAAAGGACAACATTTTGATCCTGGGTGACCACAGGTTGACAGCTTGGAATTATGACGGAACATTTTTGCTCATCCTACTTGACAAATTGATCGTGAGTGTGTCATGCATTTGTGTTGCATTTTGTCTAACCCATCCAGCATATCAGTGAAGTATACAGCATAATGATGCTTGTAAACAGTGAAGATGTTTTTGCACAAACAGGCTGTTGTGCTCTATCATTCACGTACAGTATTATGCTATTTAGGAAAATATACATGCGTATTTCCTTCCTGGGGCGTTGGATTTGTCATCATTTAACTTGTTTGGTTCTTAGAAACATTTTCGGATTTAACCGGAATGAAATTCTGATTACACCTCAGACACTTTACTTTTAATCAAGTTTGCTTAACTCAAGCAATGTGAGCTTTACAGGGGTTGCTGCGCTTCACAATGCAGATATGATTGCTCTTAGCAGGAGGCTTAGTTACTGCAGGAAAAACATTAAAAAAATCTAGATAGCT
Source organism: Bufo bufo (assembly GCF_905171765.1). Taxonomy (NCBI): domain Eukaryota; kingdom Metazoa; phylum Chordata; class Amphibia; order Anura; family Bufonidae; genus Bufo; species Bufo bufo. The sequence goes on from NC_053391.1 coordinate 393,122,458, forward strand.
TGTCTCCTCCACAATAAAAAGATGAGCAGCGGTACAGCTCTACAAAAGACAAGCAGAATCACGCACACTGTATCGAACACATACTGAGCCCTCATAGCTATGTATTTCATCACTAATGCACATATACAGTAGATGTAATAACTCAATCTAACACATCATTTCTATCTAAGAGCAGAGGTATAACTTGAAAATTGGGTCTCCCACCTGTATGCACCATTTACAATACTAGTGTCTTCTGTTGCTGCAGAGAGGGGCCTTCAGCCTCTTCGGTCACCACGGCCATGATGTAGCTGATATGTCTGCACTTTCTATCTTTATGAACCCAGCTGTAGCCACTTAAAAACGTGGGGAGAAAATTTGTCATGAGGGGAATTTTTGAATTCAGTTATTCTTGATTTTATGCTTACGTTATTTGCACCAAATTTATCAAACATTGCACGTATGATAAATTTGCCACCTCTTTAAATACAACACTTTTGTCCTGAGATGTTACTCCAATTTTTTATGCTACCCGATTACTGGAGTAAGATTATGCTGTTTTTGCTACTTAATATAAAGATAAACCTGGCATACACCTAATTTAGGCTACTTTTACAATAATACAACCGCATGCATCCGTCATGAATGGATCCAGTTGTATTATGTCTTCTATAGCCATGAAGAATCGTCTCAAACACCATTGAAAGTCAATGGGGACGGGTCCGTTTTCTATTGTGCTAGATTGTGTTAGGCAGTGTTTTGGTGTCTGCCTCCAGAGCGGAATGGCGACTGATCGGAGGCAAACTGATGCATTCTGAGCGGATCATTTTCCATTCAGAATGCATTAGGGCAAAACTGATCCGCCTTGGACCGCTTTTGAGAGCCCTGAACGGATCTCACAAACAGAAAGCCAACACGCTAGTGTGAAAGTAGACTAACACAGTTAACCTTGCCAACTTTCCACCCAATTTTCTAAAGTTGTGAAAGGAGCATAAAATCAGGAATAAAATGGATGCCTCAAAACTTTTCTGTAAGTATCAAAAATTGATAAAACTGTATTAAGTACTACTGTCATTTTCAAATCTCACTCAGCTTCCCAGCTACGAAAGTCAAGTCTCAAGGCCAAAATGAATTACACACATTGTTCTACCTTGTCACACTTAAGGTTCATGAGTTTTGTAAAAAGAAATTTTCTTCACATGTAAATTCTAACCTTTAAAATTGTATCTTTTTTTTTTTACAATTTGGAGCTACACAACCGCTGACAGCTTTTTAATCTAGTTCCTTCCAAATGTGAAGAATTATCTATTGATGTGAATACAAGAAATAGGACTTAGAAGATAAAAGATGCATGTGTTTCCTTAACCTTTTATATAGGACATATAGGTAGTCATTATATAAATGACAACACTTTGCTGTAGACCAAACTCCTGGTGACATCAGGTTTTGTGGAACAAGACATATGAGAAGCATCTGATAAAAGCATTTGACTTTTTTAAATTGATCTTAAAGGGGTTGACCCACGAAAAAGATTCTACAGTTTTGAGCACCTGGATCTGAATACTTTTGTAATTGCATGTAATTAAAATGTTAGTATAGCCACTGAGTTATTCTATAAAATGTATCTGTATAGCTCCACCTGTTGTTTGTTTTCTTATTTCTTTGACCGGCACATTGAGATGGCCACACATGCTCAGTTTCATCCTTCAACTGCCTCCTTAGCTGTGACAGGGAGAGAATGGACACATCTCCTGAGCTGTGATAGGGAGAGCATGGACACGCCTCCTGAGCTGTGATAGGGAGAGCATGGACTATATTTACAAATGCCTATAAGGGCAATAGAAACCTATCTTGGCCCAAGTGCAAACTAATACTTCACTTTTATTAAATTAATCATTAAAAAGTGTCACTGGTAAGTGTGATTCACATGTGATGGGACACAGACAAACAAACAGAATAACCTTCTAAGGTATTAAAAACACAGTCAACGGCCCACTGTGAGAGATGGTAGATGTCACCGGTTGGAGATGATGTATATAATCACTCACTCCAAACAACATGAGAACAGCAGGAGGTGCTGCCACGTCCCACAAGTATTATTCCAAATAAATACCAGCTGGGATTGTCGATTTACATTATCAAGTGTCAATAGTGGGAGACTAAAGCCTTCGTCCCACTATATGGATTGTAAGGCTGTTTGACAGCCTACAAGTTATTTGCGGCAGGCTGGAGTGTGTGAACTAATGATAATGCCAGTCGGGTACCAGTGAACGGACCCAGCCACTATTTATTACTGACACGGTGCGTTGTCACGTCTGTAGATACTGATGCCTGCTCAGGCTGATTATCAGCAAAACCAAACAGGTTTACAAGTTGTTGCCCTTTATTTGTGAGGGGGAGATTTGTGGCATCAACCCTCCACACAGCTGAAAGTGCTCTTTAGCAACTGACCATTAAATACAGACAATGGCAACGCTGTTGATCACCTGAATGCACAGCCTGCTGGTGATACCAAACAGTTCATATCAGTGCACTCAGGGCCAGCAACACCGTTATCCGCCTAAAGGTACAACCTGCTTAGGAGTGCCAAGCAGGTGCTGGTGATGAATGTGGGACTGGTGGACTGCTGTCCTCCTAAATGTGTGGCCTGTCGTTGGTGCCAAACAGGTCACAATATAACGTCCGGGCTGCTATTACTCTCTAACAGTGGGCAACATGGCTGCTAATTAAAACCTAAAACTGCCCCCCGACATGTTTCGCCAGTATCTCTGGCTTCTTCAGGGGTAACGGGCAGCAATGAATGGAATCCTATGCCGGAAGTATAAATGGTGTCCCAATGACTGACAGATGCTTCAAGCCAATCCGCGATAGGGGCGGAACCTGCCATCAACCAGTCGCCATGACAGAGGAGGCTGACATCATCACTCTGTGCCAGCCCCCTCCGTCACTTCCCACCTGACGTCAAACACGATGTCATCCGTCCTCAGCGCGCATGCACCGGCACTCCGACATCGGCCCTCTGGCAGGGCAACTCATTGCGCATGCGCTGCGCAAAGGATGACTGCGCACTGGCTCTGAACAGGACGGATAGCACCGCGGAATCCTAGGAACCAGGTCTGATCTCACACCAAAAGAAAGGGGACAGATTGAATGTCATTATGGGAGAATGCAACCAAGATGACAAGTGTCATTACAGCTACTGAATATTCACATAAAGCCATACCAATAATTGATGTTGATAACATAGCATCTGTCAGTCATTGGGACACCATTTATACTTCCGGCATAGGATTCCATTCATTGCTGCCCGTTACCCCTGAAGAATCCAGAGATACTGGCGAAACATGTCGGGGGGCAGTTTGAGGTTTTAATTAGCAGCCATGTTGCCCACTGTTAGAGAGTAATAGCAGCCCGGACGTTATATTGTGACCTGTTTGGCACCAACGACAGGCCACACATTTAGGAGGACAGCAGTCCACCAGTCCCACATTCATCACCAGCACCTGCTTGGCACTCCTAAGCAGGTTGTACCTTTAGGCGGATAACGGTGTTGCTGGCCCTGAGTGCACTGATATGAACTGTTTGGTATCACCAGCAGGCTGTGCATTCAGGTGATCAACAGCGTTGCCATTGTCTGTATTTAATGGTCAGTTGCTAAAGAGCACTTTCAGCTGTGTGGAGGGTTGATGCCACAAATCTCCCCCTCACAAATAAAGGGCAACAACTTGTAAACCTGTTTGGTTTTGCTGATAATCAGCCTGAGCAGGCATCAGTATCTACAGACGTGACAACGCACCCTGTCAGTAATAAATAGTGGCTGGGTCCGTTCACTAGTACCCGACTGGCATTATCATTAGTTCACACACTCCAGCCTGCCGCAAATAACTTGTAGGCTGCCAAACAGCCTCACAATCCATATAGTGGGACGAAGGCTTTAGTCTCCCACTATTGACACTTGATAATGTAAATCGACAATCCCAGCTGGTATTTATTTGGAATAATACTTGTGGGACGTGGCAGCACCTCCTGCTGTTCTCATGTTGTTTGGAGTGAGTGATTATATACATCATCTCCAACCGGTGACATCTACCATCTCTCACAGTGGGCCGTTGACTGTGTTTTTAATACCTTAGAAGGTTATTCTGTTTGTTTGTCTGTGTCCCATCACATGTGAATCACACTTACCAGTGACACTTTTTAATGAATAATTTAATAAAAGTGAAGTATTAGTTTGCACTTGGGCCAAGATAGGTTTCTATTGCCCTTATAGGCATTTGTAAATATAGTTGTGGTTAACCTTGCCCAGGTCAGGTCCTGAATTTAAGGGAGAGCATGGACAGACCTCCTGAGCTGTGATAGGGAGAGCATGGACAGACCTCCTGAGCTGTGATAGGGAAAGCATGGACAGACCTCCTGAGCTGTGATGGGGAGAGCATGGGCACGCCTCCTGAGCTGTGATAAGGAGAGCATGGGCACGTCTCCTGAGCTGTGATGGGGAGAGCCTGGGCACGCCTCCTGAGCTGTCAGCCTGATATAAATCTAGCAGAGCAATGAATGGGGAGATCTCTAGATCCATGTGAGGTACAGGGCTGGTTCTAGCTTTGTTAGAAGAGATTGTCATATACCATATGATGTCTGATTTAAATTTTTACATTAATGATGGGATAACCCCTTTAATTAAGGGAGTCTGTCACCAGAAAATTTACAGTTAAGCCAGGCATTATGCCTCGTACGGCTAGCTCAGTTGAATGTAATGATACTTTTTAACTAGGGATCTGTTGCTTCATTCTAGAGAAAAAATACTTTTATGCAAATTAGCAAATAAGTGCACTGAGTGCGGGCCCAAGCCACCCTGAGTTCCCTTGCTTCCCCTACTTCCCCTTTCAGCCCCTCTGCTTCTTAAGGGCTCATGCACTCGACTGCATGCACTACTTTTTTGTGGTGTGGAGGCACGGGCAGAACACCCATGGAAGCACTCCGTAGTTTTTTCATGGGCTTCCAATCCGTGCCTCTGTTCTGCACCGCATCTCCCGGATTGCGGACCCATTCAAGTGAATAAGTCCGCATCCTTGATGCGGGGTGCACACGGCTGGTGCCCATGTATTGCGGACCAGCTATATGTGGGCCGTAATACGGCCACGGCCGGGCAACTGCCATGTGCATGAGCCCTAATTTACAAGGCAAGGTTCCTATATACTGTAGTCATCTAACACAAGAAAGGTATCACTATATTAGGCAAAACTAGACCTACAAGGGATTGTGCCTGGTTTAACAGTGAATTTCCTGGTGACAGATTCCCTTTAACTCGGAATGAAAATAATCAATGTAACAGCATAATATAGTTACTGGTTAAGACATGATTATGCATTTTGAATTCTAACCCTTATTCATAGTAAAGCAATATGTTAAGGGGTTATTTCCATACATTTCTATTATAACTGCATATTTTATTAGGACCTTAAAAAGGAAGACTGATTGTTACTTCTAGCTAAGATGATGAAGGCTTTCATTGGTTATTCTTGAACGAGCATAGGGAGTATAGTGGTGATGTGAAATTGTTATGGACTATAGAACATATTCAATTGAGAACTAATGGTTTATTAGCCCCATAGTTAAAGGTAGCAACGGAAGAGCCTCTTTTTAAAGCTCTGTTCAGATGTCATCTGAACCTTCCATCAGGCATACAGTGCCTTGAAAACAGACGATTCTGAGGTATGCCTCTGTATAGTTAAACTGTGGCATATGTCACCCATAGGCCCTAAAAGCATATACAGCACAGATTTGTTGTGGTATAGGGAAGTGCTATCTACTGTACTTACCTGCACAAATAAAATATAAATAATTTAAAAAAAGGTAAACACATACCATTCCAGTGTAGGCCAAAAGTGCCGCCTCCTCTTCAAACCACTGATCAGCGTAGGTGCCGGGTGTCGGACCACTGATCAGATATTGATGACCTATCCTGATAATAGGTCATCAATATGTATGGCCTGCACAAACCCTTTAAGTTTATACCACCCATTAGTTGGCATAAGTTGTGCCAAAATTGTGTGCCTAAATTTTGTCACAAATGAAACGGCTACCATTTACAAAGCCTTGCCCTCTTCCACTGTATGCCACTCACACTTGCTAAGTAAAGCACACCATGTTTCTGAGACATTTAGTAAATGTGGCACACAACCAGTTTGCCAGAACGCTGGAGCATATTCAATTATAAATCCGCCCCGATGTGTTCAGAAATAGTGTATATAACGTGCCTAAAGTAATTGATGCACAATCGCTGACCCAGTACCTTATACTGATGATCAATTCTAACATATCAAAACTATAATGTAAACTCTCTGTTGCTATAGGCAGGTCACGGGTAAGCAGAATATGATGGGTGCACTTTATAGGTGCCTTTTAAAATTTCTTTGTACAACCTATATGAACCTGTGTCAGATCAAGGTCTGATGATGAGTGCTTCCCATTAATTCATTAAAATACATGACTGTCCATTTGACATCTAACATGCTGAGCTTCAGCGACCGAGAGTAATGGGCATATTCTGAAACCCCAGGGTAATGTCCAGGGTAACAAGCAGCTTCCTTGCTCAAATTTATGCTTAACTGTTGATGACCAATGGAGAATGCTCCTGGAAGAAAGTACTCCTTGGCAATTTTAATAGTAGATGCTGCTATGCTATCGGTTGGAGGAATCGGGGGAAGGGTGCCGGATTGATCATGGATTTTCTATATGCACTATTCTGTCATATCAGAGACCTGTAGGACCTGGCACAGTGGACACAATATAACATTTGAGATCCCCAGTGACAGCACTGCTGGGTAATTGAACATTTGCTGCTATATTTCCCCGTTTGCCCAGAGAGCATTTAATCAAAGAACCATTGTAATACAGTCATACTTGATATTTCTGAGCCACATATCCTCTTTAAATTTGTACTTTAGTTTGAGAAGCACCTTTAATGAACAGCCCGTTCAGTGGAACGAGCAAGAACATTTCCATTACCTTGTCTCTGAATTGCTTAGAACCTCTCTTGAAAATGTAATGTACCGAATCCAAGGCAAAATAACAATGGCTATGGATCACAGTGCATTTTATGTATATAATGTTCTTATGTAATATCCTATGTATAAGTTCAGGTTTTTAACCATTACCCAGAAAACATAAACATATGGGGCACATTCTTTTCTTCCCATCAGCAAAATTTTATGGGTGTATCAGCTTGCATTTTCATTGCACCGCCATAATGTTACAAAAATACAGACAGCAGAGTGCAGAAGTTAATGTTGCAGTCCTGTGTTCTGCACCTGCTCGATCCATTAGAAGAGGCATTTTGTAACACAGCATGTGTGTGATGTTGAACAACATTCTTGTACAGAGAAAAATGGAAAGGAAAATAGAGGAGCAAGTGAAAAGCATCTCCTATGAATGTACGAGGGCTTTCAAATGTACTCCCATTTAATTGGAATTCAGCTAAGTGAATAATTGTTACAAAGGTGGAATTACCATGCCAGCTCGCTCCCTAAACATAACTGCAAATGAAGCAGGGGGAAAAAAACGTAGCAATATATTGAAACCAGAGTCTACTCCATATGTATTTTATTGTTAGCAGTATCACTAGACAGTTATTTCAGGTCTGCATACAGAAGACGTAAAACAACAAAAGCAATATGGACTTACTTTACAAGCTGTAACAGTATAAACACTGTAGGTTAAAAATATAAAATCAACTACTTTGAATTGGGAGCATGCTTGCATTTTCCAGATGACTATATATAACAGCTCATTGTATGAACCATACATCTGCTGCCAACAGGATCAGATCCCATCAAGTGGACAACGATGAATTGTAACTTTATTTTGGTGCTAAAAATGTAAAACTATCACAGCGAGCCATAGCATGGGCTCTGAGTGGCAATTTTGTGTTTCGAGAGGAAGCAGGAAGTACAGATCATAATAAATGATAGTGTTATCTGTGTAAGTGTGTATACATAGATAGCTGTCAGTCACTGATAGCTGTACACATAGGAGGTGTTATCAGTGATTGATATAATTCTCTGTGTAATTGTGTATACATAGATAGCTGTCAATCAGTGATAGATGTACACCAGGAGGTGTTAACAGTGATTGATAGCATTCTCTATGTGATTGTGCATAAATAGCTGTCAATCACTGATAGATGTACACGGGGATGTGTTAAAAGTGATTGATAGCATTCCCTGTGTAAGTGTGTATACAGAGATAGCTGTCAGTCACTGATAGATGTACACGGGGATGTGTTATCAGTGATCGCATTCTCTGTGTAATTGTGTATACATAGATAGCTGTCAATCACTGATAGATGAACACGGGGAGGTGTTATCAGTGATAGCATTCTCTGTGTAATTGTGTATAGATAGATAGCTGTCAGTCGCTGATAGCCATACACAGGGGAGGTGTTATCAGTGATTAATAGCATTCTCTGTGTAAGTGTGTATACATAGATGGCTGTCAGTCACAGATAGCTGTACACAGCGGAGGTGTTATCAGTGATAGCATTCTCTGTGTAAGTGTGCATACATAGATAGCTGTCACTGATAGCTGTACACAGGGGAGGTGTTATCAGTGATAGCATTCTCTGTGTAAGTGTGCATACATAGATAGCTGTCACTGATAGCTGTACACAGGGGAGGTGTTATCAGTGATAGCATTCTCTATGAAATTGTGTATACAAAGATAGCTGTCAGTCACTGATAGCCATACACAGGGGATGTGTTATCAGTGATTGATAGCATTCTCTGTGTAAGTGTGTACAAATAGATGGCTGTCAGTCACTGATAGCTGTACACAGGAAGGTATTATCAGTGATGAAATTCTCTGTGTAAGTGTGTATTCAGAGATAGCTATCAGTTACTGATGATACATCAACATTCTCAGCTCCTCCTCCTTTGTAACATGATACCTGCAAATTGCACTGCATTTTCATGGTGACAGGCTCTCTTTAAAGGGTAACTGTCATGTTTTCATAAAAATCAATTTTACCATATGTTACTGCTGCAGCAGCATTATGCATAAAGCAATCTTTAGTTTCTTCACATACCACTGTTTTCCTTTAGTTTTTTCATAAGTTACGGCTGTTTAAACATTTACAATATGTATGAGGACCTTCTCAAGATGGCTCCCATACACACTTGCTGTAGCCAGCATCTCCCCGCCAGCCAATCAGATTGGATTACTGAGAGACACGCCTCCTCACTCTGAAGCCGAATGCAGGCATGCAGTGTGGAAGACCGCTCCTCTGTCTTCTGTTTATATTAAAAGGAAGACAGACAAGCCCTAGCAACTGTCTTTTAAGGGAGCAGTGGAAAGGGACAGACGATATTTATGAAAGCTGTTATTATAAGGTAATTACAGCTCTTTTGACAATCATTAACAGACTAACTCAGGTATACATGCCTAGCTCTAATTAAACTAGCAAATAAAAAATAAAAAATATAACAGTTACCCTTTAAACTTATAGTACCCATTGTGTATAAGCATAATATCGATTATTTACTGAATGGAAAATGACAAATTAAACACAGCATATCAACATATCATAGGTGGTAGTTAAGTTGGAATCCTATTCAAATGCTTTCTTTAAGTGTAAATCAGCTTGACATTTTATAGATGCCACTGAAAATGACAGCGCTAATGATAAAACTGATTCTGTCAGGTTACTAGCTTTTCTAAATCTCTTATTGGCAGTGATAGCACTAAGTAAAGCTTATCTCATTATATAATGAGCATTGGTTATATTTCCATCTCTTGTGAAGTCACAGGGCCAAGTCCTCTCAACCTCTAGAGCAAATAAGCTATAAAATTAGACCACAAAGAGGTACCAGAAGATATAAACAATTTGAAAGTTTGTTGGAGGTGTTGCGGGTCAGTTTTATATTTGATCACAATGGCGAGTCCCTGGGGGGAGATTTCACGGAGGCACTTGTTTGATAAACACATTAAGCACACTGAGATAATTACAGATAATCTGCAGCCGGCAAGCTCTTTATCACAGCTCAACAGAGGAGACTTGGGAGTAGACACTAGACTGGAGGGATGCCTTGCAGAGAGGCAAATTGTTCAGCATACGTCCAGGAAGCATGCTTACAAAGGAGGATAATTTGGCTCAGAGTTTCTAGCACACAGAGGAGCACAATATAGACTCGTTGTTGCTTGATTGATATTGTAAAGCTGGCTCTATCTATACGAGCTGAGGACGGACCCAGGAGTGCTGCCAGAAGATTCAGGCAAAGCCATCCTGAAACTCTGCTGTAACACATTTATAAAAATGGCTTCATTTGATGACTCCTATCGAGTGAGAATGATGAGACTTCTAATATAAAGAAGTACTTTTTGTCATACAATTTAAATGATTCAGGAATGACACACTAGCCAAAAGTGATATTATTTATATAGATATAATAATGACAATAAGGGTTACATAATAAACCCTTCATGATTATAGAACAGAACCAATTTATTCTCCTGATAACTTTTTGTAACCAATTTTTTTGTAGAAAGTTCTCCGGAACTTAAAGTGGTTGTCTCATCATAGACAAGTGGGTCATATTGCTAGGATATGCCCCCATTGTCCTATAGGTATGGGTCCCAACGCTGGGATCAGCACATACAGGGATGCCCAAGCTGCGGCCCTCCATATGTTGCAAAACTACAACTCCCAGCATGCCTGGACAGCCTACAGCTATCAGTCTACAGCAGGGCATTGTGGGAGTTGTAGTTTTACAACAGCTGGAAAGCTGCATGTTGAACATCCCTGCACACATACATCGGGAACGTAGCCCTTCAAGGTAGTGGCTAGAGGACTCCGGTCCGGCCACCACCAAGCCGGCTCCCCATAGAAGTAAATGGGAGCGCACCGCGCATGACCGTCCACCGCTCCCATTCACTTCTATGGGCTCGAAGGAAATAGCGGAGTCAGCGCTCGGCTATTTTTGGCCGCCCCATAGAAAATAAATGGAGGGCGGCTGCGCATATGCAGTGCGCCCTCCTTCACTTTCGGGGCTCCGTTCTCAATATATGTGCAGGTCCCAGCGGTGAGATCATGCAATCTGCCCCCATTGTCTGTTATGAGACAAACCCTTTAAAGCCTCTTTTGAAGGACTGATGTAGCAAACCATTTTTGGGAAGAAAGCTTTACTTCCTAAAAATCACTTGATCGTCAGTGGAGGAGAAAGTTGCATTTAAATGCAGCGATCTCCTCCACAGTATAGGGAGGAGAAATCATTAATCTTATTGCTCATACTCACACAGAATCATTGTTTGCAGGCAGCAGAGTGCTGTTTATACGGCACGATCTGCTGCGGGCAAACAATGATTTAGATGACCGCACCAACAATCTATTACCAATGAAAAAGTGTTTTGCTCGTTCAACAGGTACTTGGTGGCACCTTTGTACAGGCAGATTGTCGCTAACAAGCATTCGTCTGAACAATTTACCCAGACACTGGGCAGTGTAACGGACTATTTAGTGTAAATGTTCTTCAGGCTGGTTTCACACACTAGCATGTTGCTGAAAAAGCTGTTTTTCTTTGTGACTTGTGTGATTTTCTTGACTAGGGTGTAAAAAGAAAAGGGAAGAAAGAAAGAAAAAAAGAAAGAAAGAAAGAAGAGGGACATAGGAAGGAAGGAACTAAGACACTACATCAGGGGTCAGCAATCTCCAGCAATCCAGCTGTTGTGATACTACAACTCCCTGTTGTTGTAGTGTTGAAGGTTGCTGATCCCTGCACTACATATAAAGCATTTTGATGTGGTGCATTATTTTTTTAGGGGGGGCACAGTGGCTTTTTCCCCAAAAAAAATATATAACATTATTTTCTAGAATACTTCCCATAGTCTTCTCTATAGGACATGAAAGACGTAAAATGCATTTTGTAAATATGACCTGCTATGGTCTTGTTGAGAAGGGAACATTAGCTCAGAATGACTCCATCTGCCTTCCATATTGGTATTGTGAGCCCACAAGGGACGTAAAAAATTGCAACAATTTCAAGATCTGTAGTCCTTGGATGAAGGGGCAGCACCAGCAATACAGCCAGGGTCCTATCTTGATTTTAAGGTTCACCCACCTCTACGCAGGTCCCTGCCCAGATCAGCAGTTTGAGTGGTTGTTTAATAGATAGTTAGCAACGACTAGTAACACTCCCTAAAGAGAACCTGTAACTGGGATTTTGGGTATAGAGCTGAGAACATGGGTTTCTAGATGGCCGCTAGCACATCCGCATTACCCAGTCCCCATAGCTCTGTGTGCTATTTGATACATATGCAAATTAACCTGAGATGAGTCCTGTCCCTGACTCATCTCACGTACAGGACTCATCTCAGGTTAATTTGCATATGTATCAAATCACTTTTTTTATACAATAAAAGCACACAGAGCTATGGGGACTGGATATTGTGGATGGGCTAGTGGCCATCTAGCAACCCATGTCCTCAACTCTATACACAAAATCCCGTTCATTCTGAAATCTGTCACCAGAAGCCTCCATAGTAATCTAAGTGCAGTGTCAGATGTGTGCAGGTCTTCTGATTCAAGTGCTTCTGCATCCTAATCGGTGCCCATATTCCTTATTTTGTGATATGCAAATTATCTGCTTGGCACAATGAGGGAGTCACAATTACATCTCAATGCACCGAAAGCTCCACTCCTTATCTCTGCCTGACCTGCCTCCCCAGCTTTGAGTAACAGGGCCCAGAAGGGAGAATGTCATCTCTCTTGGCCCTGTGTTCTCATGCTGGCCACTCAAAGCTGGAAAGGATGGAGCGGGTAGCGATAAACAGCGGAGCTTTCGGTGCAACTATGTGGAACAATGACACCCTCGTCGTAGAAAAGCAACTAAATTACATATCATAAAATCACTGATTTCTCAGGAATCTGGACACCGTTTGGCATGGGAAAATTGTTTGAATCAGGAAACCTACACATATCTGACACTTGGATTACTAGGTAGGTTTCTAGTGACAGATAGGTTTCTACTCCTACTTTCAGGAAGACTGTAATTTTAATATGCATAAACCATTCTCATAAACCATATGAATTTAATTTAGCATTATGGGGCAGAGAAGTATTTTAGGATTATTTTGATCAACATTTAGGGCATTTCAGATCATTTATGGTGTTTAATCCCAGCTTCCAACGTTTTCTTTCAGTCAGAGAGGTAAAATGTAGGTCCCTTTTGAAAAGAGGCACTTTCAGAAAGGTTGTCTGTGTAGGTTGCACAGATACATAACAATTGTATAATAGCCAGTTTAAGGCATTGCAGTGTTGATTTAAGAAAAGCCTAAACAACAATTTAAATAAATCGAGCTCTAGAGTCACTGTCCTTTTGCTATAGTAATAGTCTAATTCTACTAAGGCTGACTTAATGTAACAGTATAGTGACAAGGTCAAATGTAAAATTTATGCTTACTGACCTAGGTTCAACCTCTGTTAATAAGAACTAGTCTTCCATTTTAATTTTCTAAGTTGCAGCTGCACATCAGATGATATCTGAACCTTAGCTAGAGGTGCTGCCATGGAATCATATATGTAAATGCAGAAATTAGCAGATGACAACTTGAATGCAGATTAATCAATGTTTTGTAATTTACAGCAATTCGAAATACTCTGATATATTAAAAAATGTGATCATAATACTGCTCATAGTCATGCAAGGGGTAATAAAAATCAGCAAAGAAAGAAATGGGGTTTAGTCAGCACATCCATTGCCATGGCTGAAAGCACAAAATCAAAAACAAACTCAATGCAACAGCACTCTGCAAAGACAAATAATAAAGTAAATGCAACAGTGCCATACTCAACTCACTATAGAAAATGTACTAATGCTAATGCCACATTATAAAAATTAGATTCTTGGCAAATACATTTTGTACAAAATTATGTGTGCCTGTCCGCCAACGACAAGCCGATCTCTTTAGGACAGGAACCTACACTAAATACTTTCTCTGGTCCCATACTGCACTCCTAACTATCCTGTCTGTCCCATAGGATGTTTTTAACTATTGCAAGAAAAAAACTGCAGCCTGCTCTCCCTGAATGTATTGTCAAATCTCAAATTTATAATGTATCATTAGCATTAGTACATTTTCTGTAGTGAGTATGGCAAGATTGTATTGTACTTTATTATTTGTGTTTACAGAGTGGTATTGCATGGTTTATTTTTGCTTTTGTAATACAAATCTGAACTGGAACTGGATTTCTCTTTTCATACATTTTGACCGCACTAAAAAGAAAATGAAAATACAGTAATAATCCCTAAAATACAGCTAAAATGTATGTTCTCCATCCATCTGAATAAATGCCATTATAACGATTTAACCAATATGCACACAACTGTATCTGCACAATAACCAGATGGCTTTGTGTAAAAGCAATGACAATCATGCATAACGGTGTGTAGTGCTAAATTAGGATACATCACGTATCTTACCGTGGAAACTCAGACCATAGATGCCTTCTGACATAGATGTCTTGTGATATAGTGGCCGCCATTTTGAACGATTCATGCTGGATGAATCATAAAAGTTTTGGATTTGTCAAAATTAGAATCTTTTGGTAATTTCATAAGAATTTCATTTGTATGGAATCAACTTGGCCATTTCTACATACTATGGAGTGACTGTGCATGCACAACTACCTTATACTACATAAGTTATGGCCCCCATAAAGTAATAGTGTGACAGCCACTGATATACATCAATATAAATGTATTATTGCATTATACTCATTTTGGGCTAAAAATCATTTTTCCAACTGGGATTAAAAATTAGTCTGTTTGCAGAATATCACTTCTCAGTCCCATCAGCTGATGCTCATGTAAAGCCTTATCTCAGATCTCCTTGACCTCATAAACCTAATTTACGCCATAGTCTTATCAGTGTGCGTTATCGAATTGACCAAAAACAGGAAAGGTTTATTCTGATTTCATGTCAGATATTGAGAAAACCATGCATATGTGTCTTTTTATATAGTGTATGCAAACTTCTGGTTTCAACTGTATATGCATCTTTAAAATGGCTGAAAACTTTTAATAAAGACCAATTGAAAAGAAAAATAATGATTACTGAGTGATAAATTATTGAACAGCAACAAAGTTGGATTTGTTTCATGCCTAGATCTTGTCTCACAAAGCAGTTTTATTCTTCCTTTTAGCAGCGGGTGTCATTATAGACAGCCACACAAAACAAATACAGGAGCCCCAGGTTGTGATTCTCGTTTTAAAATGTGACAAATTTTAGTTTTGGTCAAGCAGCAAGGAAAGCGCTTTCATTTGTCATCTCCATCCTGGCCAAAGTCATCTTGGAAGAAAGGAGGGCTTTAATTTTAATCAACAAATATCCATCAATCAATAGTTCTCTGTGTAATTATCTTGATCATGGCAACTGCATCGAGGAGGGAAGGAAATGCATTTATTTTACATTTAGATAGAGTATAGTTGAAGAAGGCTTTCACATTATATGACATTTGTCACACAAGCATTAAGGCACAATATAATTAAAGCACAAAACAGGTGACAAAACGATCTCGTATAAAACATCTCCAAATACAGTATAGTAATGTCATTTTATCTTTTCCATTTACCTAATCGTACATGCATTTTTCATATAAGATGTTATCATTGTGTGATTTTCTATCCTCAAGTCACCATTATCCTATCCCAAGAAGGTGCTCTAGTTGTTTATGTGTTTACAAACTGTATACTTTAATGAGTCCATAAAAATAGACATAATCAGTTAGGTAGAGAATTTTCTAAGGAGGCTTGACATACAGCCAGTAAGCATTACTGTAATATCTCTACTGTTTAAAATGATAACAGTAATATAAAAATATAGGAAAAATGAAAAAGATCTTCTAAAGAACTAGTTCAAGATACTCACAACTGAGAATCTGATAAAAGATGAATGGCAGATTTCTTGATTAGAAATTACACAAGAAATAAAAGCTCCTAGATGTATGTTGGCTTAAAATGTCACCCAACTCTCCTCCATAGACGTCAGGGGACAAAAGGTTGAAACACAAAGAAAGAGAAGTTCCAGCATTCAGGATAAAACCTAGATGTTTTCTTTATTCATAATGGTCACAATTTACATACATGGACAGCTTCTCCCTCCACCGTTAGGTTGACATGTTTTGGACTTTTTAGTCCTTACTTGTTAGCCCTTACAGAACCTTACTGGTTACAAGGAAGGACTAATAAGTCCGAAACATGTCAACCTAACGGTGGAAAATGCTGCAGATGTTAGTGTGGTGTTTTTGTTCAGCAATATTTTTTTCAAAAGGCAGCATGTTCTAGGTGTAGAATTTTTTTTTCAGGCATTTTCCTATTGGATTCTATACAGGACTTGAAAAAGGCATGATTGAAATTCATTTAAAAATATCTGATGAAAGAAAATGCCACCCAAAACACATTTTGAGAAATGTATGCGATATTACAAACAAAAAACAAAACAAAACTGTAAGACACATACTGAAATAACTGACTATTAATAATGGGACTGGAGTTTCTATTTTACGTTAATTGTCAGTTGGCCTTTAGCTCTTCATTTACAATCATTCCCTCCCTTTAAAAGGAATCTGTTGCCAGTTTTATGGTCTCATAACTAAGGGCAGCATAAACAAGTGACATATCCTCTTAGCAAAATGCTGGGTCACTTTCTTTAATTGACCCAGCCATTTTGCTACAATCTTACATTGAACAGCTCCAGCACATGCCAATGAGTCCTGAATATTCAAGAGATCCTGATTTTCTACACCCCCAAACCCTCCTTCCACTGAAAAAGCACTCATTTGGTGGAAGTAGAGCAGAGAAATCCAGAAGCTCATGAGTATAAGGACTCACTGGCATGTGCAGCATTAAACTGGTGACATATTCCCTTTAACTGAATAGAATACGCTTCATCCCCACTACTTAAACTGCAGCCAGAAGGTACTAAGACTAGCCAACAAACCACCTACAGTTGGTGTTGCCACATTCCAGATCTACTCATCAACCTTACCCCCATGTATATTCTCTAGAACATTAGATGTGAGTTGCTATCAATTAAGTTAATGGGGGACATTTACTAATACTTACTTGTGCCCTTATTTGTTAATTTTTAAGTTTCTCGCCACCTTTTTGAAGTGGCAAGAAAAGAGCAGGGCTTAGCTAGAGGGGGAGGGGCTTTGTGCAGCCTGCCGTATTTACTATAACTTACACCAGAAACTGCCATAAGATATAGCTCAAGTCTAGAGATGAGTTAAGTTTAAAAAAAATTAGATTTGGCAATTTTGCCAAGAAATTCATTTTTTTCCGAATTAATTTGTCACAAATCAGGTTGTCAGGACGTGAACCCAGGGACTCCTGTGTACCAGGCTGCAGCTCTTCCAGCTGAGCTATTCAGCTTTCTGGACACCTTCTGTGCTGAACTGAAGCCTAGTTCCTTGTGCCTTTAGTTTCAGTTCCCACCTCCCTGTTTTGCTCCTCCTTGTTTCATGATTGTACATCCTATTTAATCCCAGCCTTCTACTTCCTGCCTTGTGAGATTATTGTGCTCTCAGCCTGTAATCAAGCTAGTCACTCCTGCTCCACTGCTAATACTGACGCTCATATTGTGCATTAACCACTGGCTTCCTCCTGACTACGGTATTTGCCTACTCCTCCAATACTGACGTTGATCTTGTGCATCGACCACTAGCTTCCTCTTGACTACGATATCGGTCTTGCAATTACCCCAAATAGTTGCAATAAAAGACTCTAAACCAGATCCGGACCATTACACAGGTATACCCAAGCCACTCTGCCTTAGGGTAAGGCCACATGGAGAGGCCATGCTGCACATGGGTTGCGGCCATGCTGCAGTGAAGAACCGTGCAGCCAAGTGGCCCTACTGCCTTTCATGTAATAATGAAGACTGCCCTGTATAGTCAGTCTTCATTGCTAATGACTGTGCGGCACCTTTAAACAGGGGCTGTTGTTGGTATGGGGATTGGCTGGTTAGGTGGGGGAACAGTATGAATATTATTTCTGTGTTTGCCTGCAGTCTCCCGCAGGTTATTTGACAGTAAACACAGAATATATAATCAGGCATACCCACTTCTCCAACCCCAGCACTACAGGTGGGAGCCCTTCCTCTGCCATCTGCTTTTCCTCCTTTTCCACATCATCTAATATGGATGAGAGTATGTCATCAGAAACATTCAGCTCCTCTCTCTGCATCTTGCTGACTTTTCTATGACATGGAGAATTTGAAGGATGATTTAGAAGAATTAAATCCTACAAAAGATGAGGATGGTCATCATTAAGACCTGCCCTCCCCCTAAGGGGTGCAAAATGGATGGTATTGGTTGGCACACTGGCAGTGGAATAATAAAGGCATCCATCTTATTGGTATTGAATCACATATGTTAGTTAATGGCTAATGTAGGAATAAGTAAATGTCGGAATAAATAAAACTGATGCAGAATAAGTCTCTTTGCAGTTTCCCTTCCCTCTCCCTGCATTCTCCCTCTCCAATATTCTTCTAATAATAATTTTCAGCAACACTGTCCCTAGTGCATGAGCGCCTCCCATGTCTCTCCCTATGCTCAGCTCACAGGACAATGGCGGAGACCACCGCGTGGGATGACTGTTTCATAGGGCTCTGACATCACAGGGGATGGCTATCATTGAAATGACTGGCTGCACAGCATTATGGGTGATCTCACATTTCCAGGCTTCTTAATTTCACTTTGTAACATGTGCAGCAGCTATTTTAGGAAAAACCTAAAATGCGAAGAAATGCAAAGAAATCTGCTTTTGTTGCGAATCAAAGTTTTCTTAAACTTCGGACGGAATTCTGCTTCGAATGCTTTGCTTCGCTCAACACTACTCAAGTCAATGCCAGCCCCTGGCTGGTGTCGACTTGAATTTCTGGCACATGGACTGCCAGAGATGCAAGCAATTTATTAAGAGATGTATCTTACTCCAGCTTAGAGAGATAAGATCGGTGTATGGAAATGCCAGTCTTGATAAATCTCCCCCAATGTGTCTTTTCTGTGATTTTTGTTTTTTATATTATAATTATATGATCTTCCTCGGAATGTAATGTATATAAATACTGTTCATTAAAAACATACAGTATGTTGCAGTTGCTCAACATGAAGAATAGTGGTAAAACATGAATACAAACAGTGCAAGTGTATTGACTTGAACTTGTCTATTCAAGTATCACCTTGATGCTTGTATCATAAATAATATGTAACATTGTAACATAAATAATACAAACAAACCATGTCAATCTCTGAGAACATGAACAGAACTCAAAAACTTAATTAAATGACACAAGTCAAAGAAGACCTGTCAGGGTAGTGAAGCAGGTAACTGAGTCCACAGACACTGTAATATCATAAAGCAGTATAACTTCTTAAGGACAAAAGCCTATTTCGGCCTTAAAGGGGTTCTCTGAGAATTATTTACAATTGCTGCAAGCGACCCATCCAAGAATGTGAGGAAGACTGTTTGCCTCCACTTACAGATCTGTCTAGGATGGGAAGGGCCTCACTACACGCTATGCTCTGGTACTTGCATATACTACACATTGATATGTGTTCCAATCAGGCTGCTCAGCCATGATGGCATATCACAGGAAATATTGCATTAATTTATAACCATCTATTGTACGGCAGTGTAGTGTGTAGAAAAGGCCACTCATCCTTACCCCAACCAGTACTGATCACATTCTAGGACAGGTTGCTAGTGGGCATTTTAAATAGTTTCTGGAGAACCCCTTTTTAATGTACAGCCCCGTAACCATAACATTTTCATTTCTCCATCAACTTAGCCAGGTGAGGGTTTGTTTTTGAGGAGAGGGCTGTAGTTTTTACTGCTACCATTTTGGGGAACATACGACTTTTTGATATAGGCAAAAACTGCTATTTTCTCAGTGTTTTCTTAATTTTTTTATAAGGTTCTCAATGTGGTACAGTATATATATGGTATCTTTATTCTGCGGGTTAATACAAACCTGTCAATACCAAATTATTATATTTATTTTTTTCATTTTTGACAACTTTTTTTTGCATTACCATATCTAAGACCCATAACTTTTTTATTTACTAGGCTTACTTATCTAGGCCTTCAACAGCTGTCAATAACTCAATCACCGTCTAATGATAATGAGATGATTCTTCTCATCCTGGACCCTGTATATACAGCAAAACTGACAAGTGAGATAAAGTTAATTAGAAGTATCAGCAAATTCTGATTCCTCTAGTGAGCAGTGAAAAAACTGTGAGGATAAGTTCACATGTTGCATAACTGCTATGGAGGAATTTTAAGCAGAAAACCCGCAACATTTAGGCCATTTTCACACGGGCGAGATTTCCGCACGGGTGCAATGCATGAGGTGAACACATTGCACTCGCACTGAATCCGGACCCATTCACTTCAATGGGGCTGTGCGCATGAGTGGTGATTTTCACGCATCACTTGTGCGTTCCGTGAAAATTGCAGCATGCTCTATATTGTGCCCCATAGAAGTGAATGGATCTGCATGAAAATCGCAAGCATCCGCAAGCAAGTGCGGATGCAGTGCGATTTTCACGCACGGTTGCTAGGAGACAATTGGGATGGGGACCCGATCTTTATTATTTTCCCTTATAATAGTATTCTTAATACAGAATGCTAAGTAAAATAGAGATGGAGGGGTTAAAAAAAATAATTTAACTCACAGTGGATGAGGTGAGTTAAATAGACTTTTTATTTTTTCAACCCCTCCATCCCTATTTTACTAACCATGTTATAAGGGAAAATAATTACATCTACACAACCTTGAACCCAAACCGGAACTTCAGTAAAGAAGTCCGGGTTCAGATCTGCGTACCACATTCAGTTTTTTATCACGCGCGTGCAAAATGCATTGCACCCGCGCGCTAAAAACTGAACAACGGAACGCAATCGCAGTCAAAACTGACTGAAATTGCGTACCTACTCACGCGGGTTTGCCGCAATGCACCCGGGACGCATCCTGAGCCAAAACGTGACGCCCATGTGAACCCAGCTTTACAGTACAAGCAAAATAATTGAAATGAACAAAACTGCCTTGCGCTGAGAGTTTTCAATCTGCAGCCTGTCCACTTAGAAATACAGCTTGACAAAACACAAAAAGAACAGCGCGAGGCACTGCACCGAGTAATAACGTAGGGACTATTTTTAGGGTTACATAATAGTGAGAATATGAGCTGTTGCCTGATATGCATTCTGTGTGGATTTTAAGAATAAACATACTTTGTATTCAAGTTGGCCCAAGCTTGTCTCCTGAATTTTTTTCATGCTAGCTTCTCTTCAAGCTTCTGTCTACAACTTAGAAATACAGGCAGATAGTTATCCATCATGCAATAGCATCAGGGAGGTGTCTGGCTCCAAATTTATTCTGCAGCAGGACAACGACCTTAAACATACAGCCAATGCCATTTAAAACTATTTTCAGCATAAAGAAGAACAAGGAGTCCTGGAAGCTGGAAGTTTTGATATTGCCCTCACAGAGTCCTGATCTCAACATCATCAAGGTTGTCTGGGGCATGAAAAGACAGAAGGGTTTGAGCAAGCCTACATCAACAGAAGTTCTCCTAGATGTTTAGAACAACCTCCCTGTCGAGTTCCTTCAAAAACTGTGTGCAAGTGTACCTAGAAGAGCTGATGCTGTTTAGAAGGCAAAGGGTGGTCACACCATACATTTGTTTTTGATTTCTCTTTTGATCATTCACTTTGCATTTCGCTAATTGTTCATTTTTTCACAACAGTTGAGTATAAAGTTTTGCACAGATTTCTCTGTGTGTGTATAAATATATATATATGTTGATTTCAATAATGTAATCTAATACATTACTTCTGATTAAATGTATGTTATGTGATACATTACTTCAGATATTCAGCTGATATACAGCTCTCAGAAATAATACATCATATTAAAAAGAGTTGATCTTTTTTCTTTTTCAGAATGCATTAATGTAAAAAACAAGTCAAGTCACGTCACCTTTCAGATGATTGCTGCACACACAGATTGGCGCACAACTTGTAAGGCATGAGAAGAACAGAGAGCATTTCCACGCTGTAGGTGCAGGAAGTCTGACTACAAACTGACATCTGTCTGAAGTCACATGTACAAATTCTCTTTTCAAGTGGAACATGATTTTTGTGCATTACAGAAAGCAAAACAGCTACCTATTACATAACGCATACAGTATAAACATATATTCTGCTGCAGACTGTCCAGTTTAAATTTTTGGGATGGGAAAGATGAATTCCGGTTTTAATGATTACATCTATTTGTTTAGAGAATAGGACAGTATACAATTCACTAAAGCTGTTTTCACACCTAAACTCCGGAATATTTCTGGATTCTGTGATCCAGAGATTTACCATAGTTGGCCCTTCACACATGTAGCTATCACCCCGGATATGTTCCATGTCGGTTGCGTTATCACTACAGAGGAAATGTTCCAGGTCCCTAGGCAAGAGGGGGAAACCATAGGCATGGCCACTGTGATTTTCTGGAACATTTACTGCTGTTTTCTTACATGCGCTAACTCGGACAAAACCTGGAGTTAGTACTAGGGCTCTGGGGTGAAAAAGTCTGTGTAAAGTCCAAGACAGATGTTGCAGATGTTTGCGTTCACACATACAGCCGCTCCGGGTAAACTCCAGAAAATGGATTCCACTGTAATGGTGAATGAGGCCTAATATATATGTATTGAATATTTTGCTTTCAGATCTTTAATATTTCCATGCAGTAGCCTGTCACTAAAGAAAAAAAAAATGGTATGGCCTGTTTTAGTCCTGTGTAATGAATCTATAGGAGAACTGAATAGAACTAAACATGGCGTTAGTCATATAACCCTAGCACGTGGCATGTGACCCTCACAAGTATCACGTGACCTAGTTTTCCGTTAACTGCCCAGATATCTAACAGGTGAATAGTAGTGTCATCATGTCATTTCTAATTGTTCTTCCTGTGTCTCCTGTGTGAATTCTGTTTTTTTTTTTTATACTTAACTTTATTGACATGACAACACCACCTAGAGACAGTCAGACATTTTCAAACTCACCTACAGAAAGACAACACACAATTATATAGATGTTGTAACAACCACAATAAAAATCATCATTCCACCTCAAGTCCTGTTTATTTTTTAACATGGATGTGTCCTGTATGCTGACTCAGAGAATGTATGTCATGTTACCCTGTTTCTTACTGACTGACAGGGGTCATATGATATGAAGGGTGTCACATGACCAATGCCATATTTCTGTTAGGCCATGGATACATTTCAAAAAGACTGATCCATGGGCTATACAATTGTACTGTGCATATAGAGGTGGTGTCTGATATTAGAAAGGTATGTAAGGAGAATTTTAAAGATGTACAGTGGTCCCTCATGTTAAAATATTAATTGGTTCCAGGACGACCATTGTATATTGAAACCATTGTAACTTAAGTAATTTGTTCCAAACCCCTAAAATGCCATTCAAGATAAGAGAAAATGAAGATTTAAGAAAAATAAGCAGATAACTAAGACAGATAAAACAGGTCCTTACATATAACAGTCAGGAATAGCTGATAACTAATAACTAATACAGTTATTTTAAGAAGGGGCACTGATTGGTTGGATCTGAGTCATTGTATGTTGAGTCTAGTTTCAACTTCCGATGGGTGAGAAAAGACTATTGTATGTTGGAATTATTGTATCCTGAGGCCATTGTATCTTGAGGGACCACTGTATATTAGAAAATTGTATTTGTATTATATAAACAAATAGATAAAAACACTGGATTACCCCTTTAAATATTTAGGAAACTAGAGTAGTAGCCTGTACAACAAGTAGAGTACAATGTAAAGGGACAAGGCTATGTTCACAATTCTTTGATGTCCAGAATGCAGTAACCCATACAGTAATAAGCATAAGAGAAACCTGATTGTTGGAACCAGATACAACACTTAGGCCTTAGTCACATGTCTGTCCATGACAATGTCTGTGACACGAACATCTGTGTCATCCTTGGCAATGTCTGTGTACGGTCCGTTGTTGGTTTGTATGTCTTTTTGTCCTCAGTACGTCATCTATTTTCTACTTGCAAAGCTATGCTGAAAAGGGGATTTTAAAGGGAACCTGTCACCTCTACTATGCTACCCTCACTGAGCGTTTCTAAATGTTCATTGTGTTATCCTAAACATATAAATTACACTTTTAATTTCATTTGCAGACGAATTCAATAAGTATTATGCATTTTTGTACTTCCTGCCTTTTATGCAAATTAACATAAAAGAGTCATATCTTACTTGTGTGGCCAGAGAAGAGTCATATTTTCAAGCTCTGACTCATCTCAGATTAATTTGCATATGTATCAAATCAGGTTTTTTACACAATAAAAGCACACAGAGCTATGGGGACTGGGTATTGCGGATGTGCTAGTGGCCATCTAGCAACCCATGTCCTCAGCTCTATACCCAAAATCCCGGTGACAGGTTCCCTTTAAGAACATCTACCAATAGTCCGTTTTCATGGGACCATAGACTTCCGTGAGGGTGTCTGGTAGGCATCACAGACCAAAGTAGCGCATGTTTCTGTTGTGTTTCCGCTGACCCGTCAGTGGAAAAATGAGGATGCTTGAATGAACAGATTGAAAGCAATGGATACATATTCTGTCCATGGAGAAGACAGCACCCGTCTGTGAGTCACTGACGTGTAAACATGCCCGTAGGCTTGTTTTCTAGCTTTGTGCATATGAGATCGGGAGGATTTCCTGATGTGCAAAGATGTGACAATCTTTAACTGTCATAATACATTAAAAAAGTTTATTTAACACGTTATATGTCAATTTAAAGACATCTAAATCTCTGACGGAAAACTGTGACATCCCCATCAAAATGCATTTCCAGCAAGTAGATGAGATGTCATGTACCTGGTGTGGAAACTCTCAGTGAGATGCGGCTCAGATTTTGAAATCTGCAGCATGGCAGATTCGTGGGGCAAATCCATAACAAAATCCACAAGTAACTCATGCTGATTTGGGGGCGTGGATTTGGTGCAGAAATGCAGCAAAAACTGCATAAAGCTGCAAACTGCGCAGAAAGTCTGCATAAACTACGCTGCGGTGTGCATATACCTTAAGATGTGAGGGATATTATCCTGTCATTATCACGCTGCGGTGATGGTTGCAGATGTGTGCGTTGGAGGGCTTTGAAGTAATTACATATAACAGTGAAACATGGAGCGTACAGTATAGTAAAATGATCAATCATTTATAAAACCTTTGGTTCTTGTATATCTTCATGTTTTAAACTCCATTACCACTGCTTTTCATGGCACACTTTACATATTACCGCATGTTCATCTTCATGCAATTATTTATCTCCTCCGTAATAAGTACATCTCAAAAATGCCATTAGGTTGTCAGATTGCAGCTGTTCTTCCATTTATGCACTAACAAGCACTTGAGGGACAGCGCTTTGTGCATTTGTACATATATTTTTGCTAGCTTTAGCTTACTTGTTTATTTTCTCTTATTGCCTGTTACCGAGGTGGCACCAGCATATTTCACATCGCCAAACACAGAATGGTGTCACTCACATCTGTCCCTGCATCCGTCAGCACTCACAAGCTAATCTCAGGATTTCATTAGACGGCCAATTTGCTACACAGGCCAAGGATCAGGGGCCAATTAGGGGACATCATTTATTCTGGATAATTTTCCTCGATAAAAGTACCACCGATGCTCATGCTGTGGATTCTTCATAGTGCTGACCAGAGGGGGTTCTTGGAGTTCAGACCCTTCCCACTCAAACATTAAAAGGGTTGGCCACTTTCTAGTTATTGTTGACCAATGTTTATATAAAATGACTTAAGGCACTTACGAATCTATATTTTTTTTTTATTGGCCACATTTTCTATATTTCATAAGGTATGCCCCCTTGCTTAGTCTTTTGTGCTGTCCACACAGAAGCCCTGTCCATAAAATGGCCGCCGATGGAGGGTCATGTGACCGGGCAATTCACCTCCACGTTATGTCTCCTCCATTCAAACACACTGTACCTGCACTAAATTCCCAACAGGACCAGCGCAGATGGCAGGTGCAGTGTATTTGAGACATCACATGGAACAATCAAATAAGAATGTAAGATTTTACCATCAGTAAAGTAACATCCTGCAAATGGAATGTATCGAGAAATTTGTTGCTATCACAAATGTTTATATGAAATTGACAGAAACACCTACCGACTACAAGAGTTATTTTTATATCCTTAAGCCGTCCAGAGTAGACAGTCACCGTTCTGCCCACCACAATCTGTTTGTGAGGTGGAAATGTTTGTTAAATGAATAGCAATTTTCAGCTTTGTATCCTAGGTTACAAAAGGAAGATGTAAGAAATGCTGCATCAATTGCTTCGCATCACTGAAGGAAATGGTTCTGCACCTATCTTAAAAATACTGGAGGGATATAAGCACTACATGGAATTGTCATTTGTTGATATACACTTGCTGTACGGTTTTTAGACGCTGGAATAAAGACAACCATACTTCACCTGAACTGGGCTGGATATTTTCTTCACATATTTATGGAATTGTCATGGTTTGTGAAATTATTTCACACACCAAATTATTCACTATTAGCGAACAATTGTCAGCAATTTATGTACAATTGTCACAGTGCAGTTCACTGGTTGCCATGCAGGCTGGCTGCTGCGCTCTCATGTACTGGCTGCAGACTTCCCCCTGTGTATGTTGGTAGCTTGGGGCTGCGTCCTGGCTGCAGCATTCTAGTGTATGAACGTGGGCCTGTGAGCGTGGGTTACATGTGTTGCTGTGTATGCTGACTGCCTCCGCCCTTACATACTGGCTGTGGGACGACTTCCGTATATGCTGGTTGCTTGGGTGGTTCATGCTGACTGTCACCTTCTGTGTGTGACCTATGTCCTGTGCATTCCCTGTGATTTGTATGCTCTTTGTTACTGCTCTGTGTTAACGTAGGGTTAATAGTTCCCTGTGTTTGTGTTGGATTATCAGGTGCTGCATGCCTAAGAGTCTTTCTCCAGCTTGGCTGTGTTCAGGATGTATGCTCCTGACCGGGGCGCTTGCCATCTGCCCTGATCTGTGTGGTTGCCTGGTAATTCATCGATGTCACTCTGTCTCAATGTCATCATGTCTAGATGCCACCTTGGTTCTTGTGTGTATGTTGGGTGTCCGATGTTATCTGGCCTTGTCTGTTGGGGAACACCTTGCTTCCCAATCCGCATGGGTTCTGGTGTCATGCCTGTGCAGCTCTGTCTGTGACAGCCATGCATCTGTTCCGCATGAGGTCCAGGCATCTGCCTGTCTCCTGTCTGCACAGCTCTGTTTGTAATTACTATACATCCATTCCACATGGGGTCCAGGTATCTGCCTCTCTATTCTGTGCAGCTCCTTGGACCAACAAGAATCCATTCCACATAGGTTCCAGGCATTTGCCTGTTCCATGCCGGTGAAATCGTCTGTGTTCTAGCATATGTCTTGTGTCTGAACAATGCCCTGTGTTTTGTCTGGGTTCCCGTTTGTTTGGCTGGTTCCATGTTTTGTATGTACCTGGACCGCTGGTGCTCTCACCAGTCGCTTTTGCCTTCCAGATGTCAGCCAAGTGCACCAGGACCATCCCAAGAGGTAGCGGCCTGGTGAACCCCTAGGAAAGGCTATCCCCACCATCAGGGGTATTGTGAAGAATGGGGTTAACTTAGACAACGCCCTTAGATCTTGGCCCCAAGTCAAAGCGTTGCATTTGGTCCAGTGGTGTTTCATCTGCCACTCTTACTGACCTGTTTGTCCAGGTTTATTCTGGTTATGTTTAATAAAGTATTCGTTTTGGCTTTTCCCTTGTCTTGTCTTGTTCAGTACGCCTGGTAGATGTTTAGAGGTTCGTTGACCCCTATAATATGACAAAAACTAACCAAACAAATTAAGATATTATGGTTGGAGAGGAGTTATGATTGGAAAGGTAAGAACAAAATTGTTATAAGGGGACTGACACCATGGTTTATCCAAATGATAAGAAGGGCAGAAGAAACAGGCCTCAGAAATTAACTGATATAATTGTTGCACATTTATAAACATCCTTTCTTTTCATAAAATTTCCAATTTCTTCATGTGCTCTACCTTGGGTATTACTACTACAAAAAGGGACATAACTACGTACATAAATGGATGCACTAGTGTTCCTAAATCGAAGTGCCAATAAACTAGATATTACGTAGGCAAATACCCCTTTAAACGGCTTTTTAACGTGCATCCTCCATGACTCATCTTTCAGTCATAAGTCATCCTAACTGTCAAAAATCTAATTTCACTAAACCCAGCCTGACCCTTATAGTTGTATTAGGGTTCACCCAAATTCAAAAGCAGTCCAGAAAATGTGTAGTCTGAAAATGATTCACTATTGGAAAGGGTTCTAGACAGAATCTGTGACCTGTGATCACGCAGAGCGTGAGCTGTGACCATAACCTAATGTGAATGGTGGATCCAGTGTTATATAAACAGATGTTTTATTGTGATCTTGCCTTTGATAATAATGAGATGACTACTGGGGAATGATCTCCACAAAACAGAAAATGTCAGTCTATTATATAAAGCTTAGTGGTCAGTGTGAAAATGCAGGATTTCATGATTTTTTCTTTAACGGGGTATTCCGGTTGAAAAACTGCATTAAGGCTTCAAGCTGTGACCCAACCAGAACCCATACCTAGACATATAACCAGCATTTCAATTTACTTTGCAAACCATTTGTCTAGCTCCTGTGTGAGCCTGCAACACACATGGCACTTGATCTTCCCTCACAAAACTTCAAAGACTTCAATCCCCACAATCCCTAGCTTTCCTGCAGTGAGTGTTGCTGTTTACTGATTGGCTGCCTGATATACAGTCCGGTTACTACTCAGTAATCACCAGCACACTAACACGCCCTTTGTTTCACAAGACATAGAAGAGAACTGATAGCAACACACTGAGCATGCTCGACCACACAGAGGCTCAGAACTACAGGTCGATGCCATGGTAATTTATGAGGAAACACAGTGAGTAGCAGAGGAAGAAAACTACTTATAATTACGGAACGGTAAATCTGTGAAATTAAAATTATATCAAGTAATTATTGATGATGAATTAGTCTAAAACATAAGTTATATTTATGGTTACCGGAATACCCCTTTAATACAGATATTGACGTGAAATATTAAAAAAATATTTGAAAACACACCAACAAATGCCAATAAATGTGTGTAGCATAAACACATAATTTAAACAGTGGGTCATTTTCTGATGACATTTAAAGGTTGAGTTCATTGACGATGTCATATAAACAGTACAAAATCAATATCATTATATGACAATTTCCAGCTTATGGAAAAATAGAGCTATGATGATAGCAAAAAATGTAACTAATCAAATCTAGACCTATAAGGAATCCAAAAAGATCACATCCAAAATAGATGTATCACCATTTCCCCATAAAAGTAAACCAGGTATCCTTCAAAATACACCACTGACTCCACTGAGTTACACTATTAAGAACTCCGATATTGGGGTTGATTACCCATGGCCCCTAAACAAGTGGGTAGAATCATTTTTGTCTAACATTGTACATATTAAATCTGGAATAATATCATCAACTACAGATTAAAGGTAGACCTTTGTACTCAGAAACTGTAGTCAAGAACTGAAGAACACTATTAAAGGTGCAGAAGTTCATTTAGATCTTCTAGGACAGAGCTTAAACATAGGAAATGTCAAATAATACAACAGATCTGATTAAAAGAAAAACTTACATGAGCTCCTATGTCCTGTGGGTAAACGTAACCACTTATCTAAGGTTTTGTGCAATTTATCTGTGATTAAGGGCTCATGCACAGGCCTGTAGTTATTGTCTGCATCTGTTCCGCATTTTTGGCAGATTGGATGCAGACCCATATATCTCAATGGGACCGCAAAAGATGTGGACAGCATCCGCACATCTGTTCTGCTGCCCCGCCAATAGGTTGGAACATGTCCTATTCTTGTCCATTTTGTGCACAACAACAGACATTTCTATCATAAGGCAGGACGATCAGATCGGCAAAATGTGGAAGGCCTAGCATTTTGCCAGTATGCTGCATATCTAGTCTAGAAGACAAAGTGGGAATTGCCTCTCTATATACAAGCTGGATTCGCTGTGCCGCAGTATCCATAATTCTCACAATTAACCTTATTTTTATATCAATGCGTAAAAAAAAAAGAAAAGAAACCGAATACAGTTAAGTTATATTTCTCTTTAAGTAAAAGCTTTAATTGCCATTTTCTGACACCCTGATGTCAGTCAATTCCCTAGTCATTCACACATCTCCACAACACGACATCCATCTGACAGATTCCATTCCAATTAAGAACGTGTAAATCTCTTTTCAATAAAGCCTAGAAATGTTTTATCTACATTGTTAACGTGATGGAATATGTTACCACTTCTATATCTACAAAGAAAGCACTTTGGTGAGTTTTATTACATTGGCGCCATGCTGCTACTATGCCTTAATTTCTTAATAGTACATAAAATAAAGTCTTTTTTCTTTTCACACGTTACTCTTGAGGACGATACAATTTGAGGCTTGCTTGTTGGCAGAATGCTTTCTGTTACCCTAAGTAAAAACCACATTGATACTCTAGTATGTGTCAATGCTGATTCTAGTTCTTAGGAGAATGCTGTAGTTCATTTTGCAGTCTTGAAGCTTGGCAAACGAAGGAGATAGCATACAATTACTGATGTGCTCCCAATTGACAATTACTATTATTATTACTTTGCTATTAAAAAGATTATATAGGTCTACATATCCCCGGCCTTCAGTTTTATTACACTGAGTACATATGATTCTATGCCGTTATTATCTCTCTTATGAATGTTAATATCATCATCATTCATTTAAAGGGCATCTGTCAGCAGATTTGTACCTATGAAACTGCACTTGGCAGCTGAAGGCATCTGTGTTGGTCCCATGTTCGTATGTGCCCACATTGCTGAGAAAAATGACATTTTCATATATGAATGAGCCTGTAGCAGCAAAGGGGAGGATTGTTAAAGAAATATTTTGGGCAAAACTCACACTTTAGTTTTACCCCTAACCCCTAATCTTCAAAAGCATTTTCCAACTCCTAACTGAATTCTAACCAGACTATGTGCTACAGGCTAATCGTTGGACAGCAATGGTTAGCACTTTTGCCGCCCCCCCAACCCCCTTTGAAATGCCAAGGCAGAAGCCACCAAAACTCTGTTGGCCCATAAGCCCAAAATGGCCTGTTCATTAAAAGTTTATCGGATTCAAAAGGAATAAAACATCTGTTTTGCAAAAAAAGGGTAAGAAATTGACTTATAATACACCAAAGCATTCACAGTGTTATATACAGCCACCCAAAAAAGTGGCAGAAACCTAGACCTGTATAAGGAGGGCACTCAATTACCTATCTAATGCTTCTATACTGAATATGATATATTGTATTGTTATAGGAGATAAGCATAGCCGCTCACCCTAGCCCAACAACACG
Organism: Bufo bufo; assembly: GCF_905171765.1. Taxonomy (NCBI): domain Eukaryota; kingdom Metazoa; phylum Chordata; class Amphibia; order Anura; family Bufonidae; genus Bufo; species Bufo bufo. The sequence goes on from NC_053391.1 coordinate 393,154,024, forward strand.
CGACCTGGAGGGATGGACATGCACATCCATCATATGCATTTGATTTTATTCTGACATTTATTTTATTAGGTTTTTGGGGGTTCTCATACTATTTTAATTGTTTGCTTTAGGGTTTTTCTTTTGATGTATATCACTATAGATAACTGTGGATGAGATAAAAAATAAAAAACATTTACAATTTTATTGTGTTGTAAGTGTTCCTGCAACATTCAGATAATTGAGTGCCCTCCTTATACACTTTTCTCTATTACTTCATTCAAATTGGCATGGGGTGTTGCCAGAAGGAGAGTGCACCTAATCTTTAGTTACTTGTGCTGGTTGAGCCACTGAACAAATTTATTTTTTAGAAACCTAAAGCAGCAATCTGAACAGGACCTTGGACATATTTCTATATTTTTCCCCTATTTGTACTTACTACAAAAAATTTTATTTTTCGTTTAAATACAAAACCAATAAACAGCTTGTTTATCTGTTGTCATAGGGGAATGCTGTAAAGAGCCCGGCATTATGATATTTTTTTACATGGAGATATTCTTTTACTACAAGCACGGGGCGCGATCACGAGTCTTTGTATTTGGTAATTCTTGCCAGTCTGTTCCTGCTGCACGAGAGATGAGTGCTATTTGCATAATGAGTCTCTCATAAAGACTACTAACATGTATATTCTGCATTGTGCAGTTCTGAGGATGCTTGCTAAATAAAAAATGATAGGTTTCAGTGCTGGTACATATACAGTACATGCTAGTGCAGCTTTATCCATCCAGTACATGGACAAGTTGTCTGCCTGAATTTAACCAAAAAGATTTGTATGGAATTATTCAAACTTGGTTGTCCTTGGGCTGGATAGGGTGGTACTGCCAGTTCAGTCCCAATTAAGTGAGCTGTAATATCACACACAACACATGGACAACAGTGGAACTGTTCCTAGCAGGAAGCAGTCATGCTTTTCTAATCCCACAGAACCTCATTACATATATTTTTAGAAATAAGAAGATCACTCATGAATATATTTGTAATGTCTTCAGACCCTTTCATTTTTTTTATGTTTTGGCCCTGTGCTAAAAGGAAAAAATAAAATAAAATACAAAAAAAAAAATGAAAACTAAATTTTAGAAATGATTGCAAATTTATTAGAAAGGAAAAACTAAAATTTCACATGGATATAAGTATTCAGACCCTTTGCTTTGACACTTGAAATTTTGCTCTAGGGGCCTCAAATTACTCTTGATCATCTTTGAATTTTGTGGGGGGTATTGAGTATAAAATGAAGGGGAAAAATGTGATTAAAAAATATATATATTTTAGCACAATGCCACAAAATAACAAAATGTGAAAAAAAGTGAAAAGGTCAGAAGATTTTCTGAATGCACTGTATGTCAGTTATCAGACCAACCTTCACAACATATTATATCTTGCATCTTATATTTGATATTGTAATAATAAAATCCCTCTGCACCATGAACAAGTGAAATATTTATGAGATGTGGAGATGTGCCAGATCATGAAAAGATCATTGGGGCAATTTTTTTATGAATATCTTGTCTGCACTCCCACTAGGAATACTATAGACTATCTACGTTTAAAATCTCATTCCATTCCATCAGCATATACAGTTCTTTTTGCTACAGACAATATTTAGGCTCTGTTCACACCAGTGATGTGGCTTCCATAAATAGCAGAAGCTGCACGCTCTTCCAAATTCATCAACAGATATTAAACTGATAAGAACAGATACTACACTTGATCTTAGCCAAAAGGCTGAGAAGCGATACCCGGTCAGCCTCGACGCCGATGCTCCCCAATGCAGAACACTTCTCAAGCTGAATTCATCATATTGTGAAAACGAATGACTCACATTGACTTTTAACTAGAGATGAGTGGATCTAACAAATCTGAGTTTTGTGTGATTTGCTTAGAGAGCATCAAGGAGAGAAAAATAGAGAGTGAGAGAGAGAGCGAGCGAGAGAGAGAGAGAGAGAGCAAAAGGCAGAGCGTTTCCAGGCAACCAGAGCACTTTCAATTTGGGTACAATCTATTCTGACCCCAAATAAATCGTATAGGTGATTCAGCCAAACCACACGGAATCGAGTTGAGTACAGACAATGGTTGTTGAAAAACTGTGCCTAGTAACTGGTTTAACATTAGGTAAAACCCTAAGTGCATTATTCTGGTGCCTCGTCAGTATTCACCCTTTAACCCCTGTACAGGGATGTAGACTTTGTTGCAGGTTAGCAACCAGACTGCTTCCTCCTGAGATGGTCCCAGAAGCTGAATTACTGAGGTCAGAGACACTGGTGAAAACACCAGAGACAAAGGCATGGCACAAAATATGGACCACTGAAAGATGAACAGATCAGGAACCCATGCAGATGGAGCCAGAAATACAGACATACATAGAGGATACTGGACAGCAGTGGTTAAGGCATCTCAGTGGAAGGAAGCACAAGAAACTCATACTGTTGCTACAAGACACAGTTCAGACGCAGCAGTTACAGGAATACGGACTGAAGTTGGTACACACACACAGACAGATAAGCTCAATTCAGACTCTAATAGAGCACATGACAAGGTCAAGAAAACAGAGTACATAGAATGCAAAGAACAGACACAGGGTACAAACAGACACTAAATGGACCAAAGCAAGACATGTTGCAAGACATGAAAGAAAGACATGATTGTATAAACAGAACAGGTCAAAGCACTCAAGAGACATATCCAACCTGACACAGAACTCAAGACTATATAGCAGACTTATCTAACCAATTAATCAAGCATATGCAGACACATAGAGCAAGGGAATTATTAACCCTTGCAATACTGAACAGAGAAGGAATACAAGCACATTGGCACAATTCACACCACATGCAACCGACACCAGTGGCCGACATGCAGTGGCAACATGAACCACCATTGAACACAATAGCCCAAATTCAACCCACAAGCAGCCGCCATTGGGGGGCGGGCAGTAAAGTTACAAGTGAAATACTACTATGACAAGAGCCAATTGTAATATGATATTAAACTAACTTAAAATGGTAAAAATACCTGGAAATCTGGAAAACTGAATTAACATTAAGTTAGCAGCCAGAGATTACTGAGGGACAGTTGTGAAGCCTGCAGGAGATTTAAGCTAAAAGAAGCATGATATAGCATGTTTTAACAGAAAAAATTCTGTAAAACCTGTAATTTACTCATTTATATCTCTGCTCATACTGAGATTTGAAGTCAAGGAGGCAGTCCTATAATTGATTGACAGTTTTCCCTCTAAAAATTGACTGTCAATCACCGAGACCGTCTCTTTGACTTCAAAGCTCAGTATTAGCAGGGTTTTAAATGAATAAATGAATAAAATATGTTATAATTAATCTTTTCTCACAAAACTATATTTCAATCTCACAAAACTATACATCAATCTGCACAGTCCCTCCTGGTCTATAATATACTGCCTACAGATTACTTTGAATTTTCATCTTCAACCTGTCACCATGAAAATGCGAAGTAATCTGCAAAAATAGAAGTGTTAATTGTTTATTTTTATCAATTAACAAAATGCAAAGTGAATTAACAAGAGAAATATGTAAATCAATGATTGGTGTGACCACCAATTTCCTTCAAAACAGCATCAATTATTCTAGGTAATCCCAGAGGCATTTGATTGACTCCAAATTTATTCTGGAACAGGCTAACAACCTCAAACATACAGCCAATGTCATTAAGAACTATCTTCAGTGTAGAGAAGAACAATTGATGACATGGCCCCCACAGGGCCCAAAGTAATGCAATCTGGTCTGTCTGGGATTACGTGAACAAAAAACATGGTAAACATAAATTATCAATACTTCTATTTCTAAATCTGGCAACCGGGCAGGCCAAATAAGTATTGCAATCTGGTGAATGGTGAATATATTCCTGGGAAACTCTTGCTGTGTGTGGGCGAGCATTTGCAGAAAAATGCCATCTGGAAGCTCTGCCATGAGAGGCAACAGATGTGGCCGCAGGATGTCCTGCACATATCGCTGAGCTGTTAGTGTCTTTCGCATCACTACCAGGTGTGACCAACCATTGTATGCGATGACTCCTCATATAATCACGGCAGCAATTTGGGGCAGTGTGTTGCTCAATAGCAATGGCAGGATTGAAGAGCTCACCTCAAGGTCTCCATGCTCAAACCCAACCTTTTTCAGATCCGAAACAGAACCTGGATTCGAACTAAAGACGATATAGTTTCAGTTAGGGTTGTTGCGATACCAAAATTTTGATTCAATTTCAATACCATAAAAAAGTATTGCGATACTCGATACCACGCAAATAAAAATAAAACAGCAAAAAAGCCACGTGTATTCCGCATTTAAAAAAATGGTGAATCGCACAGTTTTTAGTTATTTTTTTTCTGTTCCGGCATTCACCACATAGGAGTTTTTTTTAAATATTTTAATAGTTTGGACTTTTTGGACGTGGCGATATGTGATATGTTTATTTAATTATTGTTTATTTATTTTATATGTAAAATTAGGAAAGGGGGTGATTTATACTTAATAATTTGGTGTGTTTATTTAACTTTTTTTGTTTTTACTGTTTATTTCATAACTATTTCCCCCCTTAGGGGCTAGAACCTGGGATCTTTTAATCCCTTGTCCTATTCACCCTGATAGAGCTCTATTAGGGTGAATAGGACTTTACACTCTCCCTGCTGTCCTGTGCATAATACACACAGCAGCATGGAGCTTACCATGGCAGCCAGGGCTTCAGTAGCATCCTGGCTGCTATGGTAACCGATCGGAGCCCCAGGATTACACTGCTGGGGCTCTGATCAGAAGCTGCCATTGCCACCAATGAGGAGGGGACCCTGTGGCCACTGCCACCAATGATTTTAATACTAGGGGGTTGAGGGGGGGGGGGGGCGCACTGCGCCACCAATAATTTAAATATTGGGGGGGGGGACGCACTGCGCCACCAATGATAATTAACCTTTAATACAGGTGCTGGCAGCAGAATCCCATAGCTGGGAGCTGCAATCAGTGGCAGTTAACACCTTAGGTGCCGCACCTGTATTTGTATTAAACAAGGGAACCTGTTACCTAAAAACGCCTCCCAAACACCAGCATTACCTTAAAGTAGTCAGCAGTATGTTTCTAAAGATCCTTTTCTTCCTCCGGCCAGATGCACCAAAATCTTGAAAAAGTAACTTTAATCCCCTGCACGTGCTATGTAACAGCAGAGTTTGAAGTCAAGGGGGCATCGGCCTCCTCACTTCAAGTCAGGATAACCACACCCCCCCCTGCCCCTTCACCTCTGATTGAAATCCACGCACTTGAATGTTTTGATGCGCACTCACACCCGGGAGCCTGCGAATTGAGCTGCTGAAAAGTACCTATCAGCGGTATACAGCAATGTGCAGGCACGTTAATAGAGACGTCAGGGCTCATGTGTGAGACTTCGGCCGGCTTTGCTGTACAGCCGAAAACTATTGGCTGGCTGTCAATTAAAAGCGAAGGGACAGGGAAAGGGGGTGTGGTTATTCTGACTTGAAGTGAAGAGGCCGCTGCCCCCTTGACTTTGAACTCTGCTGTTACATAGCGCATGCACAGGATTAAAGTTAGTTTTTCAAGATTTTGGTGCATCTGGCCGGAGGAAGAAAAGGATCTTTAGAAACATACTGCTGGCTACTTTAAGGTAATGCTGGCGGTTTGGGAGGCGTTTTTTAGTTTTTTAGGTGACTCATTGCACCAGTTGGGGTTAAATAACTTGTTGCTAGCTGAAAGATAATCGCCCATGCAGTAATTATCTTATATGAGGCTCATAACTATTTGTTTAGTTAAATCCAGGTGGCGACTTTTTTTTTTGACAGGCAGTGTATATACACATATATATATACCCAGACACATTAATCCTTTAAAACACGATTCTTTAAAAACAAGTCCTTGTGAGAACAGATTTTCTTAGATAATTCATATGAAATTCTGTGAAGAGTGGTCTACAGATACTGATGTCTCATAGCAACCATTCCTTTTCTGTCATTACTGTAGTTATTTTACAATCTTGGCAAACGTAATAGAGTTTTTTTATTTTCTGTCCAATACCAGGTCATACTGGACAGTCACTTAAACTCCCCTCATTATTTCTAATCATGCATTGTTTAACAGTTGATTTTCATAGAGCACAATTCGACTTGTTTTCGCAGTATCTCCTAATACAAAAAAACTTGCAAAGTTTAGGAACTCTACTCATGAGTTTGTTAACTTGAATGTTAAGCATGCCGGCATTGTGTGACCAGGCTACTGAGCAGTGTGAGCACTAGAATCCAATTGAAGTCTACAGAGATTTTGTTTGACTGCCTGTTCACTCCAGGTAATTATAAAGCAACTTGGATTTCTGGCCCTCATCCAGCCTCATTTCATTCATTCTGCTGGCCAGAGGTTGTTGCTTTGATTGCTTCCTTCACATAACCCCACCATGCAAACTGAACAAAAGACATAAGTCAGCGAGCTGAAGGTAACAACATTCATTCACTACTCTTTTGCCCGGGCTCACTCCAGCAGGCCACGTATTTACATCACCTCGGGGAACAGACTGAACATGCTGTTGTGTATTTCGTATTAACCAGTCACACGCAGGTCAGGACAAGAGCAGCTGATTACATGAGGACTATGAAAAAATATGAACTAATTATTAAGGATGAACTACACAAATTATTTACTGAGATGATTTGATACCGCTAAAAGAACAATAATCTCCGAGACAGGATTTAAAAAATATTCTCGAAAAAAATAATAATAATAATCATACCCATCTGTAGACTTAAAATCTAAGGGACAAATTGCCTATTCAAAATTGCTGAAGTTTTTCAAAAGCAACAATATATTGGATAGCGGTTTAATTATAATTGAGGCTTTTCCTTAAGCACAGAAGTCTTCCTGCTGTTAGTCCTAGTCAAGGACACTTACAGGAAGCGGCGAACAACCTAGAATAACAGTTAATAATAAGTAACGGCTGCACTAGCCTATTAATCTCTAAAAATCCCAGTCGGCTTCTTTAGAGGTTGCACTAAATTGTATGCTATCACATTGTTTTTAGAAACTACTGGGAAGGAATTGAACGTCACATGACAAACTGTAAGGACATATGCTAATTTATTTATTTAGATCATGAACGAAAGCAGCACTATACCACAGATATGTAGATAACCACCAGGGATCTGACTGCAATACTCATACAACAAAACAATAAACACTGGCAGGACTCCCAAAACTCCAGAAGAAAAAAAAATCATGACCAAATGACGTGCCACTTGGGGAAAACATCACAGCTGTGGCCAGAGAAGACAGTGCTGGAACCGAGGAGCTGGAACTGTGAGTTGGGGAGGGGTTATAGTATGCTTCACTCGCAACGTGGAGGAGTTTATAAAATCATATGGGGCAGGGTGTAACGAAATCTGAGGTGAATAGACAGATAGATAGACAGATAGATAGATCTCATATTCTCCTAAACTTACATTATCAATAGCTAATTGTATAGCAGTGGCTATTGATCTATTAAGCAAATGCAAATGGTGTCTGAAGACTAGGTGAGACACTCCACATTCTAGCACTGGCCTGATTTGGGCATCCTAATGCAGACCTGGGAGGGGGATACTTAAAATGCACAGCCACCCTAGACATGTTGGCTGCTAGACCAGTGGGTGGTCTAACCCATTCAGTAGATGAATGAAATAATATCAGAAGCCATAACGCCGACCTCATGGCACCCACAGCCTTAGAACCCTAATAATTGTGTTCAGCCTGATATGGGCTTCGGGCAGAGTCTATGCAAGCCATACTGGACAGGAGGAATTTCTCGGTATTCAGGATCTGGCCTTCTGGAAATCATAACTCAATCATATTTGGTGTCTGTATGACCGGGATGAAGCGACTCAGATTATGGGATCATAACTGTACCCGCAGTCCCTGTCACACAGCGAGGAATCGCCATGATTCATTGCCACCTCAGTCTGTCTTCTGGGAAGGTGGGGCAGAAACCTGAATAATATCAGACGTCCCAGAAGGCCGGACCGAAAGGCTGAGGGGGGGATAAAAATGGGTGTTTGGGAACAGGTAATTGTCCATTTTGAAGATCCACATCGTTTGGAGTGACTGCCCATATAAAATCGACCACCAGTCAGTTTGCTTACATTCGTTTCAGAGGATAATTTCCTAGGTCTCTTTCAGTATTGCATGGCCATGCTTCAAATTTCGAACTCTTTATGATGGGATATTCATAAAGAGTCTGAAATTTGAAGCATGGCCATGCAATACTGAAAGAGACCTAGGAAATTATCCTCTGAAACGAATGTAAGCAAACTGACTCGTGGTCGATTTTATTAACGGCTGGCTACTGATAATAATCCATGATCACAAGATCGAAGTTTCACCACGATTTTAGCCAAGATTGACAGAGCCTGTATTACAAGAAAGAAAAAGAAAAAGAAACAGCTCATCTCGCCATAATTGAAGCGATCTTACGGAGATCCAATTTTATGACGTCAGTTAAGCAATTACACTTTGCTGTTTGCATTTGACTAAACCGACACCAAGGTAAGCGTTCTTACACGTGGGACGCCACAGAGTTGCGCAAAAGTGAGTACCTACTCATTACAGTTGAAGACTGTTTGCTATCGATTTTTTCCTATCAATTTTTCCTATTCATTACTTGGATAGTGTTTGCAATCAATTTTCCAGACATTATTAATTCCCCTCAACAACTTCCTTTATAAAAACTCATCAGACCCCCTACCATCAGTCCCCAACACTCTTCATTTTTCCCTGTGCGATCATCCCAAGTGCATCAGTTCCCCCCCCCCCCCCGGTGCCATCAGCTCCCCTATATCCCAGTGCCATCAGACATCCCCCCCATGCCATCAGCTCCATTCCCCCAGTGCAATCAGCTCTCCCCCACCCAGTGCCATTAGCTCTACCCCACCCCAGTGGCATCAGCTCTCCCCCACCACAGTGCCATCAGATCTCCCCCTTGCGCCAGCAGCTCTCCCCTTTGGGCCAGCAGCTCTCCCCCCTTGTGCCAGCAGCTCTCCCCCTTGTGCCAGCAGCTCTCCCCCTTGTGCCAGCAGCTCTCCCCCCTTGTGCCAGCAGCTCTCCCCCCCCCTTGTGCCAGCAGCTCTCCCCCTTGTGCCAGCAGCTCTCCCCCCTTGTGCCAGCAGCTCTCCCTCCATGTGCTATCACCCCCCCCTTGTGCCAGCAGCTCTCCCCCCTTGTTCCAGCAGCTCCCCCCCCCTCGTGCCAGCAGCTCTCCCCCCCTGCTCCTCCTGACACCCGGAATGCACAGCGTCATTGGTTGCTATGACGCTGTGCACTCCGGGCGCTCGGCCTTAGTCGCACCAACTTACCTTTCCAGCAGGGACGCTGCCGACACTCCATCGTTCTGCGCTGCTCTGCGCCTGACGTCAAACAGCACGTCAGGTCACATCGTGCGCACGTCAGGAGGTCAGTGCAGCGCGGGGCCATGGATGTGCTGTGGTGTGTCCGAAGGCCCCCTGCTAGAAAGGTGAGTATTCTGAGCGCAGCGGGAGACCACGGAGTGGGAGTATTAGCAAGAGCTTCACTCCCGCTCCGTGGGCACGTGACACAAACGAATCCTCGATGCAAAAAATTTGCATCGAGGATTTTTTTATGTCAAATTACTAGATTTAGTCGAGTACACGTTGCAGCCCTACTACTTAGCTGACAGCTATTTCTCCGTATTCAAAAATGATAGTTAAATAGAAAGAGGGAAGTTCTTATGGGAATAAATGATGGTCAACTTTTCTTTATCCAAATATCTGCTGTCCCCCATGCCCAATAGATAGTTGGCTTATCTCATCAAAATCATTGGGTCCGGCCAACTTTTAATGCATATGACCAGCTCAACTCAGAATTAAAGCTTATGTACATTTCAATTTGAGTCTTTATTATTGAGCAGCGGGCACTCTGTGTGCCTCCATGGAATACTGTGTTTACTGAAGCAATGCCTCTATGGGAGAACACCTCCATAAAGATAAGGTCAGTCGTATCTGTCCTTTATAAATTCTCTCCTTTTATGATCCACTCCTGATTTTGGCTTCCAAAACTGCAGAACTTGACCGTGTGGTCAAGTTTTGCAGTGGCAGAATCAGTGGCAAACAGAGGTGCGGTAAGGGCCTATACCAACAATAAAAGAAACACTTAATTTAACAATTTTTTTAAAATTTAGTCCTTTACTAGCTATTGCAGCATGCAGCACATGGAAAGTGGTAGAAGAGATTCACTAGTGTTTAAAATGAAATGCATGCCTGTCACTGTTTGCAAACATATTTGTCAAGCTTTAAAACGGATGCCTGGTTAGTAGTTAATAACATAATTTAAGATGACATTTACGGTGAGGAGTGGTAGTGACAATGTTCGAATTCGTGATATTTCGTGAATATTTGGGAATTCATGATCGCCAGTCATTATTTTCTTGATTGCGAAAATTGGCAAACGGAAAATTCACTATTCGAAAATTCACGATACGAAAATTCGCAATCAAACACTACTCCTAAAGTCAAAGATATTGCAGCCTTCTCATTGGCCCACAAGCAAGAAGCAGTGAGGGATCATTGGTAATGATGAAAAAAAATCTAGAATATTCGCAATTACGAAAATATATCACTATATTCTAGATATTTGCAAATTCTCGAAGTGCCAATATTCGTGATAAAAATTTGCAATTAGAATATTAGCGATCAACACTAGACTAGGCCGTTCATGGAATTTTGGCGCAGACAGCCGTGCCGAAATTTTGTTAGAAAACGACCGGTGGCCTCGTCCTTTCTGCCTCCTATACATTTCAATGGGAAGCACCTCTGAGGATTGCATAGCAGTGGCTTAAAGCCCTGGCCAAACCTAGAGGGGAAATGTCCGTTCTCGGCAAAGCCACGTCTTTAAGCTGTCACTCTGTCATCCCCAGCACTGCCTTCCATTGAAATGAATAGGAGACAGAAAGGAAGCGACCATCGGTGGGTTTTTGGCAACATTTCAGTATGTTTTTCTGCACCAAAATTTCACTATAAAACTTGTCATGTAAATGGCCCCCACTAAAGTGTATATTCAATTACAAACACCTTTGCATAAGTCAACAGATAAGAAATTTTGCTGTATTTCTTGATGCTCAATTCACTGGTAATTTTCATACACAGGAGGCAAATAGGGGATGGATTTTCACTTCATTGAGGGGTCAAGTTACAGCTGCTGTATACACATGTCTACTGAGAGAGGAAAAAGAGGAGGGAGCAGCTGTAGATAGAAAGCGAAAGACACAAAGACCAACAGGGATATGTTGCTTCTAGTAAGTGTTTAACTACCTTTTCCTAATGCTGGATTCACAACTACAATGCTCATTACAGCGATCCACAAGATACTGCAAAATATAGGACATGTCTTATCTTTAGGGGTGCACTGGCACGGAATTGAAAGCCCACAAAAGCGCTTCCGTGGGCTACTGATCCATGCCTTCGTTCCGCAAAAGATAGGACATGTCCTATCTGTTTCCGTATCTTGTGGATCGCGGATCCATTCATGTCAATGGGGGCAGCAATACGGGCATGGAGTCCTTATGGTTGTCTGAATGGACCCTAAGTGATAAATATTCGCTTTCAGTTTATTATGTTCTATTTTATGTTTTCTGCATACACATTTGTATGTATTGTATCTTGCTTGTGTTAGTTGATAAATGTTTTCCTTTATTGTTAATTTAAATTGTGTAATTCAAACTGAAAACATTGTTACTTCAGTTTCCTAAAGCATTAAAGATGGCAGTCTGGTGTCTAACAGTCAGTGCAGATAAATACGAGCCACAATTAATCTATTTTTTATCGCGTGTTTGGCATAAATTATTTATTGCGTTCTTGTTTTTGCTTGTACGTAGGTTATTATGAAAGTCAAATTCTACCACTTCCCAATAAGACACAAGAAAGGTTGCAAGCCCACTTCCAGGACAAATACAAGGGCACAGCTAACAAGCAATGGCTTTTATCTACTAGTGCTTTTGATTTCTTCCCCGTGCTGAGAAAGCATTTGCATTTCAGTAAGGGCTTTCTGTTGCATGTAATATCTGTCCAAAGATTCCCTGGACATGTCTAACATCATTAAGTGCTTAACTGCTTCAACTCTGACAGGCTAAAGATAAAGGGTCTGAACATGAGCCCCTTTGATGCTTAAGACCTTAAAAAGTTCTTCAAACATTTTATACAGAAGTAACTGGAAGTCAGTGCCCAGTACAAGGCCAAATCTTGCTTAACAATTCATTCGGTCTTGAACACTTCCTTTGATAACAAACTCTTCCCACTGGGTTATTAACAGGACAGTGAAGTAGTAAAGATGTAAAGAAACAACTTCATTTACTCCTTCTACATCGATGGACCACCAAACTGCCAATCTACAATGTTAAACTGTAAATGTTGAGGATTTCTCTTAACATTTTGTGCAAGAGATCAGCATCATGAAAAGATAAAAAATTTTGAGACAATGGAGCCACAGCCATAGGTTAAATTGGACCAACCCATAAAGGTAGACATATTCATTAATCTTATAAACATATAGTGGCAAAATAGTGGAAAGTATCCTAATAACCTCTAGCACAACCCTAGGTTGAATATGCCCATCCCGACACACAACTTTTACACTTCATTATAACTGTGCAGGTTTACATATATTAAAATTGACAGCTGATTGCTGACATCTGCCAAGTGTTCCTTCCCCCCCCATTTTTTACTAATCTTAAAGCTGTCATTTTACAGACCCACGGGCACCATTTTCTTTCTTAGAAGATTTCGGTAGGATTTCCTGACCATCTAATGTGCATGGGGGAGTTCTGCAGATGTTGGGGAGGTAAAGGTTGGGCATTCTTTGATTCCAACATCCCTGATCATTCCGTCTCAGGCATTCTGTCTCAGTGTGAGGCAGTGGCTTCCTCATTTTCATATTCAAAACATATGCATGCTCAAACCAGCTGAACATGCATGTGAATAGAGTGACTAGGAGAGACAGCTGTTGGCTAATGAACTTTTGTTTTACAGTTATCTCATGTGCATGTCCCACTTATAGGGGTTTTCCTATTTGCACAAATTTATGGCCTCATCAATATCAGATAGGTGGTGGACCGATACCCAGCACCCCCAACGATCAGATTTTACAGTAAGCACTGGTGCTATAACTAGGGTTGAGCAAATCGAAGTTCATGAAGTGGACTTCGATCAGAATTTCAGGGAAAATTTAGTTCGCTACAAATCAGAAGATACCCACGGTGGCCTCCTTGTGGCATCTGAGGGGTTCAATGACATTGCTGACGCAGTCGCCATTCCCCATTATTGTGCCCGCTACTTACAAATAAATGTGGTTTGTGACAAAGTAATTCATCATGAAGGGAATTTCTTTGTGAAACTTGGCGCAGCAGCCGAATCAAATTTTTGTAAACTTCACTCATCACTAGCTATGACTAATAAAGAGGAAAGAGCGTCCTTCTTTAATGCTAGGTCATTAATGTCTATAACGCAGAAAACCCCATTATTGTCACTTCAGCAAATGGCATTTGTCATGTAGATAAAATTAATACAAGGCACTTACTAATGTATTCTGAGTGTACATATTGCTTCCTTTGCTGGCTTGATTAATTTTTATACAAACCAACAGAAAAAATGGCATGGTGTTAAACAGGCAGGAAGTGCTCAAACCCTTATGCAGTTGTGCATGTGTATACAGGGGAGCAAATCCTGCACTTGTGGCCCGTTGCTAATGGCGATGCCCAGCAAAAATGCATACAGTGGAGGATGCCCTCAGTGGACCACAAGTATACAATAAACATCCTACACAAGATAGCAATTATGTGGATGTGATATATAATAAGATTTGCAAAGACAGGTGCACTCTGCGGTCTTACTAAACCCTCATACTGATGTTAAAGTTGAGAGATTAGCCAACATATCCTACTGTGGAGGACATGTCTGAGCCCGAGCACTGTGTCAAGGTTTCTCAAGTAGCTCGGGTCCTAACACTCACCTACCTGTGCCATATGGGCAATACCAGGAGCCAGTGGGCGAATTATAGGAGCGTAAGGTCCGACTCATAGCCAACTCACTTGATTCATTTTTCCATCACATTATGCACTGCTCGTTTCCATGGTTACGACCCCCCTGCAATTCATAAGAGTGACTGTGCTTGCATGCTATAAAAAAGCACTAGCCTATGTGATCTCCCACGGTAAAACGTACCGACCACCAATGACGACCCCTTGTTCTTTCCTACAGTACTTAAAGAGTTAATATTGTGTTATCTGGGGTGTTTCATAGGACTGCAGGTGACAATTACTGTTTTATCTGTACTCAAAGAGTTATCACTGTGTTGTCTGTGGTGTTACATAGGACTGCAGGTAAAAGGTATATTAGACGGGCAGATTTTCTGCCCGATAGTCGCTAGCAAGCGTTCCTATGGACGCTAGTTAGTAATCATCTGGTAGTCTAATACTGTCTCCGAATGCAAATGATCATTCCTCTGGCAATTCAGATCTTTCAGCATAGCGATTGCTTCTCCCCATTCTGCAGAGGATATCGCTGCATGTAATGGCAGGGATGTCCTCTGCTAGGTATCTGGTGACTGTCAGGAGGTAATGCTTCTCTCCCGAAAATCGCTTGCTGCATCGGGGTGTCTAATACACCCTTAACATCTACTACATTATCTGTACTCAGCAAGTTATCACTGTGATATCTGTGGTGTTACATAGGACTGCAAGTGACATCTACTACTACATTATCTGTACTCAGAGTTATCACTGTGTTTATGTCCCCATGTGGACATACCCTAATATCTCTATGTAGCTATAGGATGGGCCCCCCAAATCAATTTGTCTGATGGGCCCTAGGTACCCCGGTCCAAAAAAGCATACAGTCAGGGCCATAAATATTGGGACATCGACACAATTCTAACATTTTTGGCTCTATACACCACCACAATGTATTTGAAATAAAACGAACAAGACGTGCTTTAACTGCAGACTGTCAGCTTTAATTTTAGGGTATTTACATCCAAATCAGGTGAACGGTGTAGGAATTACAACAGTTTGCATATGTGCCTCCCACTTGTTAAGGGATTAAAAGTAATCGGACATAATAACAATCGTAAATCAAACTTTCACTTTTTAATACTTGGTTGCAAATCCTTTGCAGTCAATTACAGCCTGAAGTCTGGAACGCATAGACATCACCAGACGCTGGGTTTCATCCCTGGTGATGCTCTACTGCAACTGTCTTCAGTTCCTGCTTGTTCTTGGGACATTTTCCCCTTTAGTTTTGTCTTCAGCAAGTGAAATGCATGCTCAATCGGATTCAGGTCAGGTGATTGACTTGGCCATTCAATAACATTCCACTTCTTTCCCTTAAAAAACTCTTTGGTTGCTTTTGCAGAATGCTTTGGGTCATTGTCCATCTGCACTGTGAAGCGCCGTCCAATGTGTTCTGAAGCATTTGGATGTATATGAGCAGATAATATTGCCCGAAACACTTCAGAATTCATCCTGCTGCTTTTGTCAGCAGTCACATCAATAAATACAAGAGAACCAGTTCCATTGGCAGCCATACATGCCCATGCCATGACACTACCACCACCACTCTTCACTGATGAGGTGGTATGCTTAGGATCATGAGAAGTTCCTTTCCTTCTCCATACTCTTCTCTTCCCATCACTCTGGTACAAGTTGACCTTGGTCTCATCTGTCCATAGGATGTTGTTCCAGAACTGTGAAGGCTTTTTTAGATGTCGTTTGGCAAACTCTAATCTGGCCTTCCTGTTTTTGAGGCTCACCAATGGTTTACATCTTGTGATGAACCCTCTGTATTCACTCTGGTGAAGTCTTCTCTTGATTGTTGACTTTGACACACATACACCTACCTCCTGGAGAGTGTTATTGATCTGGCCAACTATTGTGAAGGGTGTTTTCTTCACCAGGGAAAGAATTCTTCAGTCATCCACCACAGTTGTTTTCCGTGGTCTTCCGGGTCTTTTGGTGTTGCTGAGCTCACTGGTGCGTTTCTTCTTTTTAAGAATGTTCCAAATAGTTGTTTTGGCCAGGCCTAATGTTTTGCTATCTCTCTGATGGTTTTGTTTTTGTTTTTTCAGCCTAATGATAGCTTGCTTCACTGATAGTGACAGCTCTTTGGATCTCATCTTGAGAGTTGACAGCAACAGATTCCAAATACAAATATCACACTTGAAATGAACTCTGGACCTTTTATTTGCTCATTGTAATTGGGATAATGAGGGAATAACACACACCTGGCCATGGAACAGCTGAGAAGTCAATTGTCCCATTACTTTTGGTTCCATAACAAGTGGGAGGCACATATGCAAACTGTTGTAATTCCTACACCCTTCACCTGATTTGGATGTAAATACCCTCAAATTAAAGTTGACAGTCTGCAGTTAAAGCAAATCTTGTTTGTTTCATTTCAAATCCATTTTGGTGGTGTATAGAGCCATAAATGTTACAATTGTATCGATGTCCCAATATTTATGGACCTGACTGTATGTACTCTCTTCCCATTCATACATATTCAGTTCATTTGTCTGGATGCTGCAGCAGAAAGCTGACCCTGACTATAACAACATATTTTTTTCAAAATCAATGTCAGCAGTTCATATATTCATTTGGGACATACACGCTGTAAGAAAACAATTCCATAAAGCACATGCACTAAAGCAATATTGACATCCAGTATGAACAATCTTTATTTGCTGACATCTGATCCTGTATCTTTAACCTGAGTCTTAAGCAAATATTGCGCTTCTTTTCCAGAGTGAGCAATAATCCTTAGATTTATATCGGACTGCCCGACCTGTGCTCCTTTAGCTTGGCAACATCTTCCTTTCGAATGATGCAAACTTTTCTTCAGCAAAGTTTTTAAATTGAACCTCCTTTCATTCTGTCACTGTCTTTGGAGCAAATGTTCATTGACCCAGAGTCCAAATCAACACTCTACGTTCTACTGGTGGTATTTTCAGCAGCTGGTCCTTTACAGCCCTCTAATGGGACCTAAATGCATTATGACAGCAATGTCAACAAACTAGCCATGTTGCATTATTTATTTCTTATTCCTGTGACTTGCTGCCTCTCTATTTACTTTTAGAGCAAAAAAAGTCCTTCAGACGGTGATCTTTTTGCTCCTAAATAAAAAGAGAATATTTTGTAGCTATTGGTGAGTGTTTTAGTGACATGCAGTATGTTAGAACTGCACGAGCTCCAAATTATACCATTTGACTATTCATACCTTAGATAGCATGGTTTGCTTACAGATCAGGAGCATAAAAACACTTTATGTAGTTCATCATTAATTGGAGACGCCGAGCTTTGAATTTCACACATCAAAGCCATTACACCTGTGATCACAGATAATTGCACACAAATCAATACTGCGCTAAACACAAGAAATCTCATCTCATCCAGAACGTGAGATACAAAGTGGTGGCTCCAGCTACTCCCTATCAATTAACGCTCAGCAATATATTTTATGTGTCTAACTTTCACCAATTGCGTGCAAAAAGGTGAGTCCTTTTATGCATTGATTTAAAATAAAAATGAATGATTTACCAGTTTTCTACAATAGATTTTTTTTAATGCACATTTAGCTTTTGTCTTTCCAGTAAGATTAATCAATCAAATTATTGGATGATGTCGATTTTTCATGAAACATTGCAACTTGAAGGCTTCTTTCTCAAACCAGCTGTGCTGGGTTCCTCGCACACCGTTTAGGTTTCACAACGTGTTGCTGCTCTCCGGAAGGGATTGTAAGGCGTGATGCACCCCAATGGGAAATAAGTCCAGAGGGTCAGGGTCTGCAGTTAACTCGTGTGCTTCTTTACTGGAGGAACTGAAGTATAAAACAATATAGGCAAGGAACTGAGCTGGCTTATCCTGTCTCCTCCCAGTCCGAATAAGTTTTCATGCTGAAGAAAGGCCTGAACTAGCTGTCCCTCTCTCTCAAAAGGCTGGTACATTGGAAAAAGGCTGGTGGCCCAGGGTCTGTGGCTCAGTTACCCGGCTGGCTCTGTGGTCAATGCGCTGGTAACCCAGGTCTGTGGCTCAGCATCCAGATCTAAAGTGTGAAGATGGGGTCTCTGATCATTTGGACTTCATTGAGTCTTGATAAAATTATCCTGACCTACGAATGAACTGAAGACGTGTCTTAACATGTTTGTGCAAGACCTTGTCTGTTGTTATCTGATCTGAGACTGAATAAAGAGACACGTCTGAAATATGTGTGCAATGTATTGTCCCACTTATTTGATAAAATCCTTATGACCTGACAATGAACAAAAAACTTATTTGAAATGTTTGTGCAAGAGAATTAGCATTGTCTGCCACGGTTATCCTGTGATTCTGATTTATTGTGGATCTGGGAATTGGCTACTCCAAGGTCCAAAATACTAACATAGAAACAAAATATACACAGTGACCCTTACAAATTGCATAAGTTGACTACATTCCACTAGTGGGTGAAGCTCCTTGGTTAAATAGTATAAAAGTTGGAACTTTTGAGCTAGCAGTTTAAGTTTATCTACGAAAGCATGCTTTGAGTAGAACCCAGTTTTTCTCGATCGAGACTATGACTGCTTTCGCTGAAACGGACTTCCCAGCTGATTTGTGTCGCTGTCAGACAATGTTAAATCAATCAGTTATATACGTTTTCTATCCTTTGTATATACTATACTTAACTTGCAAAAGAAGGAAAGTCATTTGCCTGATTACTATTACCTTAATAAATTATACTTACCATTTATACCATTTATTAAACATGTGTGCGTAGTATCACTTTAATGAATGTCAGAACCTGAAGTCTTGCTCTTATCAGCAATACACCATCTCAGGGTCATCTTCTGGTCTCTCTTGCAGTCTGGTAGAGTCATCCTTTCTGAGTACCTGTCCCTATCTGCAGACCGGCACAGTCTCTTCTACTCAATACTTGTCCCTATTTGCAGACTGGCAGATTGTCTCTTACTAAACACTGGTCCTTCTAGATACTGGCAGAGTCTCTTCTACTAAACACTGATCCCTATTTGCAGGCTCTGACTGCTCTCCTTATATACCATTTCTAGCTGTACATAATTTTTGAACATGTACGGGCAACCTAAGTTGATTTTATAGGATTTCATTTATATCTTCATACATCCATAACTATTTAAAAATGATGAACTCACCTAAGGCCAAACTGCCTAAGCAATACAGGACACATGACTCCCACCACTGGGAACACCTCTAATCTGCTTGGGACACCCATATATGGCTCCCATGGGAGCTTGAAAACTAGGGACAATCCCTGCCAACTTGGAAATGCTGACAATTATACGTGGTTCACAGTAACTTAAAACAAAAAAAGGAGCCATTCTCACCCTTATCGATCCATCACTGCTGCTGTTTTCTGCACCTTTAAAATTCCCTTTAAAGTCAGTTAAATGGGTTGTCTGACTTGTATGAAAACCTGCCTGAAAATGTGTTCAAATATTGAAGGACATATAGTCACCACTTAATCCTTCACTATTTCCAGCACTGCCACTCTAGTCCTCACCTCCAGTTTCTGTTTACAGACTGCAACGGTGTCACACCTGACAGCTGCAGCCAATCAAAAGCCTCAGTGGTCTTGTGTCATATACAGCTAAGGCTTGTGATTGGTTGAGGCAGTCACATGCCCTATATGGGGGTACATCAGTCAGGTCCTGCAGCCTCTAGTGAGGAGCAAGTGTCTCCACACGTGTAAGTGGATGAGTTTTAATTTTTTATTTTTTTTATCCCCTGAATGGCCCCTTTTGTTTTGTTTTTTTACAGTGTACCCATTTTTAACAGTTGTTGGACAGTTTCACTCCTGTTTAAACAGCTGTTAAAAACAGGCCCATCGATTTCAATGGGGTCCAACTGGCCGTGTAAATGGGCAAAAATAAGACATGTTCTGTTTTTGACGGCCGCTATTCACTGGCTATTAAAAAAATAGCCATGTGAACAGCCCCATGGAATTTAATCGGTTCTGAAAACGGACATGTAACAGTCATTTTTCACTGTGATGTGAATGAGCCCTTAATCATACCTACAGATGTAGCAAGTGTTAAAATACTTCCAGGCACATTAACATACAAGTTTATCATGTACAAAGCTTCTAAAGCTTAAAGTTGGTGTCAAGTTACAGCATTGGAATAACACTGATGTTGGTGCTTGCTACACCTGGATATAGTCTTTTATTATTTTAACACACAATTATGGGCAATGGGCAGTTGCAAAAAAAATGCATGTTCTTTTACTAACCTTCTGCATACAATACAGTTATGACAAAGAAGTCAGACTGTGTAATAAGTATCCCATCCTAATCCATAATCTAACCCTAATAAAGCATAGTGTCCATAGTAACAGATAGAAATGATAAAATTGGCTAGTTTTTCAAGTCAGTTAACTAGAACTGAACAGGCACAACGTCAAAATAATTCCATAGTGACAGGGCTATTTACAGCAGGCAAGTAACATTGGAAATCGAGCACCTGTTTGTACATTTTTGCATAATAACCCTTGTGAACACATGCATTTTTACTGTTTGTCAATATTGTTGCAGCCCAGCCACCTAGGACAACTACCCTAAATTGATGTCGATTACCGGCTCACTCAACGTCAAATAACACAATACTGATATCCTGACATCTTCAAACACGCATCAACAATCTTTCCCAAAACTGAAATTACAGGTATCAACATTTTTAGGAGAGAGGGAACAGTGGTTATTAATTACAGGATATCAGTGCTCACATTATCAACCACTCAGGTGGGACTATAAATAGAAGTCTAACGCAAATATCGACCTGTTTTCCTCAGTTATAAGGGTTAATGATCAACTTACTATAGTCAAAAGACCTATGTTATTATCGTTTTACATACAGTACTGGGCAAAAGATTTAAGCAGGTGTGGGAAAAAGGCTGCAAAGTAAGAATGCTGTCAAAAACAGAAGTGTTAATAGCCAGACTATGACCCCAAACATCCAGCCAATGTCATTAAGAACTATCTTCAATGTGAAGAAGAACAAGGAATCCTGGAAGTGATCTGAAAATCATTTAATCTGTTTGGGATTACATAAGGAGACAGAAGGATTTGAGCAAGCCTACATTCACAGAAGATCTGTGGAACAACCTTCCTGCTGAGTTCCTTCAAAAACGGTGTGCAAGAGTACCAAGAAGAACTGATGTTGTGTTGAAGGCAAAGCGTGGTTACACCAAATATCAACATCATTTCTCTTTTATTCATTCAGTTTGCATTTTGTTCATTGATAAAAAATAAACTATTAATACTTCTAATTTTTACAGCATTCTTACCACACCTTCCTACAACTTTTGCATAATACTGTATATGTAATACAGATATTGTGTCACTAACAGCAACCTATGTTGCTACAGTGTCCACATTACTGATTACGATAAGCTCTGCCACAAGGGGCCAGTAGGTAAGGGAGCCTTTCCACCTTAAGAAAACCTTCCTACTGTCTATACGATTGAATGTATGGGACAGAATTAATCAACCTCACAGCTTATGGCAAGGAGTTTGTAGGGAGAGTGATATCTGCATAATGAACTACTGGAGATCGAGGGTCCCATATATGATTCTTGAATAGAGCCCCACTACTGTTTGTGTCTGCCATGCCACCTGCATGTCACAGAAGTGTTGGTGATAGTGTTTGGATCATCCTTTCAATAACACCGCTCCCAAAATACAGTTCTACTCATTACATCTCACACCCTTCACGGCTATCGAATAACATTGTAGTCTCAATCTGACACTTTACCATCTGTCTATGCAATTTTACCCTTCAAGATACAGATGCTTGGACAGCAAGAGCAAAGCTTTAAATGAGGCCTTAAGTGGTTACTGCTGCAGGATATACCATTACTGTTGCTCGTACTTCTTACGTGAAGCTTTGGAATTTGTGTAGAATTAGAGGACCACTCCTTGTGGGGTAAATGTTATGGACTTCATGGGGAGATTCATGAATTGGGCTAGCTAACAAGATGCATATACTATAGATAGCATGTTGAATTTTATGTAGATTGCCTTTAAACTAGGGCATATTATTATTATTCATGATGCTAGTAACAATGCTGAGGCTCTTAACACCTGATTCATATGGATAGGTCATGACTGTAGAAGAAGCTCAAAACTGACCTTAGAGGATCTTTGGATCCTGCTGGCCCTGATAATGTAACCAATTTACCTGTCTGGGCTCCAGCGGCATGATCCTCAGCCTCGGCACAGACGCACCAGGAGAGATGCGCTGCTGAGCCACCACCCCCCCCTTCCCCCGGTGATATAACCACACCCTTAGTAAAAGGATGCAATGCACAGTTTCTCCATGACGCAGGCGTGATTAGCAGAGGACTGATTAGCTCAGCTGCTCTATTACTGTGTACTACTGTTTCTGACTAATGGAGCTCCGAGTTATCGACCTATTAGGGCCTCAGCCCTCTATTTAAATCCCTTCCTGGCCATACACCATTGCCAGTCATAGTCTTTTTTGGCTCACTTCCTAGGTTCCTTGTTCCTCGTTCCTGTTTTGCTTGTTGATATCCTTTGTTTTTGACCTCTTCTGACCACTCTCTATCTCCTGTCCTGTTACTGCATAGCCCATCTGGTTCTGATCCATTTCTTATGACTTCGGTATTGTGTTTGGTTGTCTGTCTCGGCACTTAGGTAGTGTAGGGACCATCGGCAGGTTGTGGGCTAGGACTTGTACTGCAAGTAGGTAGGTACAGTGGGGGGTTGCAGGCCAGGGACTCACTGTCCTTGTCTGTATCTACTCTACTGATGTGTCAGATTAGAGCTGTTCTACATGAGTAAGGCTAATTGAACGCAAGGTCAGAGATCTAACAGGTGTGCAGCGGTTTTCTTCCGGTCGATTCTTGACACATTTGCTGGAATGCGGCCGGATCTCTCCCGGTCCCCATTATAGTGAATGGGGTCCGACATAGCCTTACAAAACTCCGGCAATGCACAAAGGTCAGGCAGGCTATTCCCTGCTAGAACAGCCTACCGGATCTCTGTCGCTAGTGCACAAAGGTCAGGCAGGCTATTCCCTGCTAGAACAGCCTACCGGATCTCTGTCGCTAGTGCACAAAGGTCAGGCAGGCTATTCCCTGCTAGAACAGCCTACCGGATCTCTGTCGCTAGTTTGAAACTAGCCTAAGAGGACCGTTTTTTCTTAAGTAAGAGGACTGTGTAAAGCAATGATCAGCCAAGCAAGCGCTCATTTGAACTCCTGTTTTTGATCATTACTCCATGTAAATAGGGTTACAATCAGTTGACAATAAAGTATATGTCATTAGTTGGCTGCAGCTTCTAAGCGATTGCTTTTTGGCAGCACATCAGCCCATGTAAACAAGGGACGTGCTGCCAACATAATGCACCGAGTATTAGAGAATAGGTATGAGTGAAGGTATTAATGATCGCTCATTCACCTCCCTGCAATCATTGTAAAGTGAACACAATAATGAGTGCTGATCTACTTGCATTTCATCGATTGGTGCTCATTATGGCCAGAAATTCTGCCTTGGTATAAGGGCCCTAAGTGCATACCTTAATATCAGGGTTTGAAAGACGGCAGCAGTATGTTGGATATATTTTTCTTTGTGTCTAGTTGAGTTTTTTTTTCTTTCAAAAAATTTAATTGTAAAAACAAATAGTGTAGCAATGTACAGTCTAGTGAAGTCTATAATTACTTATCTCTGTAAAATTCCTCATCCACTTCTGCACAAGAGAATCATGTTGACTGGTTTTCCAGCAGAAGAACAGCAAAAGCAGCAGAGACACGCAGTGATACTTCTCAGAGGGCTAACAATTAATATCTCCTTTCTCTGCTTGTTTTCATAGCTGCCAAACTGCCAATTTCCTACCCGGTTATTGTTTGCACTCCCCTGTGTCTGAAATGGGATTCAGTTGATTTATTTTTTTCTTTCATTTCGGACAAATAGGCTTACTTCCAGACTCTTGGCGAAAGATAAAGTAGCTGTATGCTTCTTTCTGTCCTATTATAAACAGCCATTTTGATCTTTCAGTAGGAAAGCCTTTTTTTATTATTATACATTCACTTTTGGAGCTTATGGCGTCTTCTTAGAAACACATAAATAAAGCATTGTGTAGATGAGGCAATGAATGTGCGAAAGAAGGCAGCGAGATGAATCCGTAAGCAGAAAGAAGAAGGGAGAAAATGAACACAAGACAAAACGAGATCACAATAGACAGGAGGATGCGTCAATGACAAGACTTCTCACTGGATCTTTACTAAATATGAATGAAAAGTACATTGTCTATGATCTGGCACCTCCGAATCGAAGATAAAAATGTTGTCTTAGCAGAGCACTACAATAGCATGTGGCACAGTTTAGTGAGCATTTGCAAAATCAT
Source organism: Bufo bufo (assembly GCF_905171765.1). Lineage (NCBI taxonomy): Eukaryota > Metazoa > Chordata > Amphibia > Anura > Bufonidae > Bufo > Bufo bufo. Next base: position 393,178,478 of record NC_053391.1, read on the forward strand.
AGATTTAATCAGGAGGTATTAATAGCTGCCAAAAGGCAATTAAAGCTTCATATTGTTAGGTCAGCCGTCTATGTCCACCACTGCCCTGCTCTTCCCTGCAGGCATAATAATACCTGCATTGTGCTCCAGCCTCTTAAAGGGCCAGTGCGGGCACTTCCAAATCCTTTCCCAGACAATGGCTGGGGGTCCCTGAGCATTTAAGACACCATCTCCAGGCAGAGAGTGCTTGAAGTGACCAGCCAAAGTGTTCTAGGGCTCCAGCTTGTATCTGCCCTGTCTATGTGTTCTAGCACTTCCAGTTTCAGTTCTGTCTGTGTTTAAGTTAACCCTGTCCACCTGCCTATGTGCTCCTGCCAAGTATCTAGTCTGCTTGACTCATTTGTATCTTCACTATCACCCTGCCTGTCTGTTCACTCTGTGTCTCCCACCATCTAGGCTTCAAGTGTGCTGTGTGGATCTTAGAAAACTGCATTCAAGTCCTAGTGACTGTCCAGACCATACCTGTGGTCTTCCTGCATTTTTGGTGTGTTCTCTGTATCCTGAGCTTCTGGTGCTTGCACCAGAGTCCCTGGCCATGGTGGGTCAGTTACCAACTGCTCCAGGACTATCCCAAGACGTAGTGGCCTGGTTACTTTCCTGCTGAGAAGGCCAGATGCCTGTACAGGGGTTAAAGCGTGAATACTAGGGGTGTGTCGGAATAATGCCCTTATGGTTTAGCCCAAAGCCAAACTGGTTAGTCTACACAATAGGTCCTCATTTGCTGATCCATAACATGTTGCATCAAAGATACCTTATAAGGATATAGAAATGTTTTCAAAGATTTTTTGCTGTGGAGCATCAATATAGTTTTTTTTTTCTTCAACTAACTGAAATGAACATCTTAAAATGTACCTCCCAGCAGCATAGATGATTTGGGATATTTCTCTTACATACTTGAGTCTGCATTTTGTTAAATATTGTTTTCACTGTTCCATTTGCCCCCATGAATATAATTGTAATAATGTTCACTGCCTCTTTAGATCACTTTGTATGCAATAAACCTGAATAGAAGCTGCAAAGATAAGCCCCTCCTGTGTAAGCACCTGACTACTTAACCAGTTCATACACTGCTTTCAAGTATGTTCTGGTTACAAAAATAGATTATAACAGGACTGATGATGGATTATGTTCATTTCTGTTGTTACCAAAGTCTTGCATAAGTCTTCATCAGTTCCTTCTACAGGATCCATCAAAATTTTCCATTATTATGTTGGTCAAATGAACAGACAATTTGAAAAACTGAGCAAAGTCATGTCAATTGGTCTTGATTTGTTTCAATCAGTGTCTGAGCAAAAAAAAAAAAAGATATGCAATGAGAGTCAACACTATACCTTTCCTGGTGCATTCCTTGGATATAATGGAGGCCATTTTGGCACCAAAAATGACAGAAATTAAAGCAGGCCCAGCATGCATGTGGAACCTGCACTCCCTGAATTATATGGTAGCCGTCATGGCACATAACAGGTAGAATTTTGTGTTAGGAACCCGTCTTACAGAGATCGCCTTGACGTGCGGCAGACAGGCTTTATTCTGGTTTGCAGAGTGCTGTTGCATTGCATATTTTGTTTAACAGTGTTGTTTTCAGCCATAGCAACGTGCCCCTGCGCCTTGGGATGTGCTGACTGACCCCCTTTTTCTTTGCAGTTCATTGTTTACATAAACACAGAGAATTGTCCTTATAGGCGGGTGAGTCTGCTACAGCAACCCTGTCTCATTCAGTGCCATTCAAATGAATTGCTGCAGTACCAGGCACAAGATGCAATGTCTGTGTAAACAATGAATGCCCTACTGTACAATTGCTTCAGGGTCAATGAGGTCAGAGACCTGTTGATCAAACACTGAAAGTCTACACCAAGGATAAAGTCCAGAGGATTTGCCCCTTTTCTTTACCCCTCAAAAGATGAACGGGGATAGAACCTCACCGAGCCCCATGGAATTCATGAACATGCTGACATGTAAATGGTCAAGCTTGATGCTTAGAAATTAGACTATTTGTTCCATAAGCTAATATGATAGTGACACTTGCATCAAGGTCTTCTTTCTATATCTAATAAATGTGTTCTCTTTTTCTACACAGATAAACCGATTAAAATAGAATGTGAACAGTGTGTAAGCTTATGAAGAGATACCAATTACCTTACCGTCTTTTTATATTCTTAGTAGGGCACACCACTGAAAATAAACGTGAATACAATATGCTCTTTCTAAGAGGTGAAGGTGATAAATGGATATTTTCTGTTCAATTTAAGGTACAATATAACTCTTTTACTCTGATACAATCGACATGAACTCTCTATGTAAGTCTCTAGGTGACCACACTGTTTGTTCAGGAATACAATTTGTCTGACTCGTCCTTAGGAAAACATCAGAAATGCCAAACTGTTATTCAAACAATCGAAATATATTGTGGACCATCTTTTTACAATAATAGGATTAGTGTCCCATGATGATAACGGTACAGGAGGTCAATGTACAGAAGATGGCTCCCAGTTCCAGGTGTTGCTGAAACTTCTCCTTGATATAAATATTACTTCTAAATATGCAAATATGTTTTACCCCTCTATAGTCTGGTGATTAATGTTCCAAAAATATCCATCAGAAAGGAACTTTCCCCCGGCAGTTCACCGTAGTCAAGACGTGTGTTACAGTGTGCTGATGTCATTCCTTGGACATATCTAGAAATCAAGCTTCCAATGGCTCCTGCTACTACTAGGACTCGTAGTTCCAGAACCATGTAACAGTGGACAGGATTCACTACTTCTTAATTGTATTTTTCTTCAAAATAAGATAAAAACAATGCAGCACTGCCAAATACATATCACTCTTTATAGTATTCACAAATTTAAGTCCATAAAAAGCACATAGACAAAATATCTTGGCGCCCAACCATAGAATTGCAAGTCTGGTTTCTTCTTTCGGGGAGAAGAAGCTGGAGTGGCAAAACCCAGAGTTGGACAGGAGGTTTGCTGTGCGCCAAGATATTGTGTTGTATATTGTGAAGTGGTGGGGGAAGGTTCTTCTCTGACAGGGATATTTGGAACATTAATCACTGGACTGTAGAGCAGTAAAATCTTTTTTGTATATGAACTTCATAATTTTTGTAACTGTACTATTTTATTTTACCTGCTCTGGTGAGCACTTTTGCAGGGACATTGATGAATCTAAAATTACATCCATATCAATGTTCACATCCTAACTGTAGTATGTGTATGGATACTGATGGAGGTGGTAATTTAGAGTAAACCTATTGTACAGTAGCTGCTCAGTGGACACTTGTGAAAAGAGCATCTGCAGTAAGAGGAAGTAACCTGTTAAACGTTTTGTACAGTTTATATGTATATTAGAGGGACTTGTGAAGGTTCCTGCTCTTTCTTGGCTTGGCTAAAGTTAAAAAATCTAGCCATTTGGTGATAATTTCCTATATTGTGAAATCATGCACTCTGTCTTGACTTATATGATGAATTCCAAGGGGATGTACAAAGGGTTTGATTTGTTCTCTTAGAGCAACTTAATTCCTGGTAATTTTATGTATTCTCGAGTTGTTTATAAAGGGTTAATGTGTTTGTATATGTCTGTACACGTATGCTCTAATTGGTTTTAGAAGTACTTAAATGACAAATAGTACTCCATGAATCCTGACAAAGGCCTCTCTGCCAGTTAAGTCACTTCTCTCTGCTCTGCACTGATGAGGAGCTATCACTCTGAAAAAACTATCAGCAGATGTGGTCCTGGCTTAGCTATCATCCAAGTTATGCCTCAAGGCCTGTTGAAAGGCCAAGCATTGCCTTGTAGAGTAGCTACCTTACATCGTATGGCGTCATATGGTCAGCTTTCTTTTCCTTTTGGAAAATGAGCTAATTTGCATACATGAATCCTAATCATTCTTGAACTAATTCAGGCAGATGCATACATGGTTTTTTAGCACTTATGAGCTCTAATCAAAGGAAAACAGTATTTTCTGGCTTGGCAGCTCCTAAGTTTAGCCTTTAAGTAGATAGAATTTGGAGGAGAGAAATGCCTGAAAATACGGCTGGCATTAAATTAAATAGCTCCTTTTGGAATAGTAATTTGGATTCTCTTAATTGTGTTCAAAAACACAGTTTCTACTTTTAGTGTTTGTTCTGGTATTTGGCAGAGTACAGTAAAATAATTGTAAATCACAAATTAATTTATAATAGAAGATTCAAGCAGGAGAAGCACAATACTCATTGCGGATTATATTAAGAATATTACCGCTGGTGAGCTCAGAGTAAGCTTTATTGATTCTCTAAATTAAAAAAAATAAAGTTATCAGTGTTTAATGCCGATTCCGTTATTGATCTTTTGCCAGTGATAAAGCAGATGCTTTTTTTTCTACCTTTAGCGGGATGCCAGTGGTGTTTTTAAATTGGTGCAGCCAATAAGCATGCAAATGAGCAATTAGATCCAAATTACTTGTTCACTTGCTGTTCTGAAATGTGTATACCTGGTATTAGGAGACTACATTTCACTGAATAACAAAAAGCATACTCGTTCATTCTCACATAATATGGCAATTACTGAGATGTAGCATTAGTATAAACTCCTGTAAAATCTCATACATGTGCATACGGTGTATGGGGACCTTGTGATATCTGATATTATTATAGTCCTCATTTGGAAACTAAACTTTGAGAAGGGATATCCTATATTAGGCTGTATGGGGCACCATGCCTTGAGAACATAGACCACCATCCAGACCGGTGATGCTTCCAAAAGGTGCACGTGACCCAGTAGAGACATGCCACTTAGAGAAACATCTCTGCTGAGGCCAGTGATTGGCCACAGCAGCACGTGTGACTTTTCTGGAAGTTTACTCACCAGGGACCAGTAGGAGCAGGACCCAGGCTGGCGGGGAACAGGTGAGTGCCTTTTCTATGTTAGGTACTGCGCTGTCCAGAGCATAGATAAAATTGTGGTAACAGCTGGTCAACCCCTTTAAGGCCTTATGCACATGGCCGTAACCGTTTTGCAGTCTACAAATTTTGTATCGGCAAAATACGGATGCGGTCCCTGTTGCATATAGATTTTGCAGACAAGTATAAGACATGTTCTATCTTTCTGCAGAACGGACATACGGATGTGGAAAGCACACAGATCATGCATGTGCTTTCCGCATCCGCATGTCCTTTCAGCAAAAATATAGAATATGTCCACAAAATGTGAACCAGGGACGTATTGAAAACAATGTGGACAGCATGCGGACTGTATTCATATTTTGCGGATACTTGATTTGGGAACTACAACATTTATACGGTCAAGTGCATGAGGCCTAAGGCATTATGTACATTGTACTAATAGTAGTTTTGCACACATTTTTGGCTAATCAGAAAGAGGTCCTTAAAGGGTTTCTACCACCAGAAATACCGTTATGTATATAGCGATGCGCTTATGTCAGCACTACATAACAGTGTTTCTGACATTTGTCCCTGCAGCCGTTTTTGTTAAAAAAGCACTTTTATTATATACTAATGAGCCTCTAGGTGCTATGTGGGCGTAAAATCAGCACCTAGAGGCTCCGTCCACTCACCCTTTATCCCGCCTAGGTCCCCTGTTCTGCCCGCCCCGCTCCTCTTGATTGATGTCACTGTTCCCTGCATCGCTGCCGAAATCCCGTGCCTGCGCCGTTCACTTCTGTATTCGGCGCAGGCGCAGTGAGTGAATGATGCGCTCCTGGTGCCGGATTCCTCACTGCGCCTGCACCGACTACGTCACAGTGAGGAAGCCGGCATCAGGAGAGCGGCCTTCACTCACTGCGCCGAATACAGAAGTGAACAGCGCAGGCGCGGGATTTCGGCAGCAATGCAGGGAACAGTGGCATCAATCAAGAGGAGCTGGGCGGGCACAACACTGGACCTGGGCGGGATAATGGGTGAGTGGACGGAGCCTCTAGGTGCTGATTTTACGCCCACATAGCACCTAGAGGCTCATTAGCATATAATAAAAGTGCTTATTTTACAAAAACGGCTGCAGGGACTAATGTTAGAAACATACTGTTATGTAGTGCTGACATTAGCGCATCGCTATATCAGTCAGCTACATAACAGTATTTCTGGTGGAAGAAACCCTTTAATAGAAGCTTCTTCTTCTCTTTTTCTAACAAAAATCTAACCGCAACCGCATTGTTTAAACACAGCCCTAACTTGATACATGCCATCCTCTTAACTTGAGAGAGAAAATCTCGATTATATTGAGTTCAGGTATGTGCCAGTAGTAAATGGTACATGAGTTTTAGTACATGGGTTAATGTCTTTTTTTCTGCCACAAAATACTGCACAGGCAAGGTCTCAATTCCACATGTAATATAAAGTAATAGCTCCACTGCCAGTAATGGTGAACATCTGTCTAAGGACACATCATTGTTCTGTGTAATTCTTGCAGAAATTGGCTTTTCACACCAATACAAACTGACTGAATACATCTTTTGCACTGATATTTATGTTTTTAGTAATAGTTGCTCAACATTTCTCCACAAAACAATATTTCACATTAATACAAAGACAAGGAAAGGCTCAAAATATGATTTTTGGGTGAAAAAAATTGAAAAACAAATCAATTTAGCTTTCTAGAAATAGTATTACATATATTAGAATTTTACACAAACAAGATTTATCTTGTATTTAGTACGTAAAGAATCGTGTGGACAAAACTGATATGCTCTATTATTAAAGAGAACCCCATCATCAGGAATTAGGCCCCCAAACTGTCACCATCTTCTTATCTAGGACAATGACAGCTTCTCAATCTTGTATATTCTAATCAATTGGGCAAAGTTTGAATACATAGTTCCAATGTCACGGGCTTACCGAGAGATACGGACGACTTCCGGTTAGGTGATGACTCACTTCCGGTTCGGGAATGCCGCCTCCTCTGCTGACCAGCTTATCTGGTATCGTTATTGTGATTATAATTGGCTGTATGTATCTATGCCAATGTATTACTTCAGTGCCCCTTCTCCCTTGCTTACTATATGGCTGAGTTTTGGCTGGTGGAACGCATATGCGTTCCACCAGCCGATCATGTGACTTCCACACTTCCGGTTTGATGATTGGATATGCTCACATACCACCCACAGCTCTTCCCACTGCACAGGTGAATGAAATTACATCTTATCTAATACCCTTTATAATGTGACACCCCAACATACAGTTCTTTACCCCTGAGGAAGCCGGATTGCTCCGGCGATACGCGTTGGGCGCTTGTCATTTTCCAGGTCCACTGCACCAGCTGGTTACGTAGGTTTGGCTCTTGTCATTTGACCGCATGTTGGTCTGTTTTTATCTGTATTGCTAGTGGTCTTACCTTACCTTGCATTTGCTTCATGGTATTTATTACAGTTCTTTATAAGCTGGTTGATAACGTATACACCTATTTTGTGGTAATTCAGTGGACCTGTGTGTGTCGGTTATATATATCTTATTGCATACCGCACTTTGTTCTAATATTGTATACAATTTTTTAATGCGTGTTTTGTTGTCGTGTCTAATAAACTTTATATATATTTTCAATATGTCTTTATGGTCGGATGTGCATTTATGGGGTGGCTTCTTTTGACTCACTCTTGAGTCAGGTCATTTGTCATATGCAGTTATACCACCCTTTGCACTCCCTGAATTATTAGGTGTGCCCCCTGTCTCTTTAATCATGAGAGATACGGACGTTCCCATGACAGGTGGCAGGAGATCTGTAAGACTGGCAACACGTGGTTTGATCTGACATGTTTTCTTTTTGGATCAAATGACATCTGTGTTGTTTCTGGTGCTTACCACACCTTCTTTCCCCAGGTGTGGCTATTGTGGTCATTTTACCTTTTCTATTTACTGTTGTTTCTCCCACTTTGTGGTTAGCTTGTGTTTGGTTCTGGGCTGAGTTACTGGTGCTACCAAAACTTGATTGAAGATAAATGTTTCCTTTCCCTTTTGTATTTTGTTTATATTTATGTGTGTGTTGCCTTTTTTCTGTTGTTTGTCATTAGGCCTGAGGGAGACTCCTGTTCGTCCTTCCTTTTGGAGGAACAGGCAGACCCAGTCCTGACATTAGTTCCAGGGTCCTATAGGGTGAGATAGGATTCTAGGTATCCGGGTGTATGAATTGCCTACCTTTGGGGCCTGTTCATACTGGTAGTCTGTCAGGACTGGAGTTAGGGTTCTCTCTAGGTGTCCATCCTCCTTACCTAGTTTCCAGGCCCTATTCCGGTATCCCCTTTCCTTCCTATGCTCGGTGTGGTGTTTTCCTTCCACACACGAGCGTGACATCCAAAGTGAATAAGGAGTCATGATGGAGAAGTCACTCCTTGAATAGTCACACTGGTCAGTCCCCAAGAGTTTGGGCAGTTTGGGGGCCTAAATTATGATGGGTGTTGTTCACCACTCAGGCATGACGCAGTGTATTAGGAGTGTTCCTCTGAGGCCCCATGCACACAATTGTATCCATTTTGCAGTCCGCAAACCAGGGATCTACAAAATATAGATACCTGCCATATGCATGCTAGATTTTTCTGCTAAAACTGGCTATTCTTGTCCACAAGATGAACAAGAATAGGACATGTTCTATAATTTGTGGCCACATTTTTTGCGGACCCACAGAAATGATTGGGTCTGCGTGTGACCAGCCAAAAAATGCTGGATCGGACACGGACCAAAACTACAGTGGTGTGCGTGAGTCTTTAGAATGACACTGGTGATTACTAGTCTAGGTATTTGTTTGTAACCATTTTCATGTAAGTCCCCACAAAAAATATATTACATATTTCAGCCAAGTCAAACACCATTATAGAAACAGAATGTATTTGGCTAAATATGTCGGAGTTTAAAAGTGATTATTAAAATATTATAGACTATTAAGATAGATGTCTAAGCAATCCATTATTCCGCTGTAAGCACATACTGTATTTACAATAATTAGTCAATTCACCGGTAGCTATATAGCTTGCCAAGTCTCTAAACACACCCACTACAAGCTGGTTAAAAAATTAACTACAGAACATAATAATTACCATTGTATGATTTCAGCTGTGCGTTGCAAAAAGTGATCCGAAATGCACTGACAGCAAATAGGACACATATGAGAAAACATAATGACCACAGCAATCCCCGGTCAAAAGTGAATGACAGTTGTTAAAATGTACCTTCCCTGTCATATTTTATGACTTTTACTACAGTCAGAGCATTAGAAAATACATTGCATTCTGCCAAAATAGCCATGTTATCTGTAACGAGAGGACATAAAAAGTGACCAGCAATAACTATGTAAGTAAATGTACCTTTTAAAGTCAGTGTGCAGAACAGCAGAGATCAAAAGTACAAAGTAGTCGATGAGCCATTGAGTGGGTTATCATAGTACTTCATTTTCCTAAAACAGTATATCACAAGTAATATTTTCTCAGTCTAGCATTAGAGCCCTCGTCAATAAAGTCAAGGTACAGTATATGCATCATTTCAGTGTACAGTAAATGGTCAAAAAGAAATAAAACGCTACACGCAACTCAATTTTTCTATCTAAAAAACTGACTGTCACAAATCCTGTTAAAAAAGCTAATTTGACAGAATGCTACACTACGGGATGTGTCCGGTGGTGTACAGTCGCATAATGCAACAGACTGTTAGTCCCATAGTGTGCAACCACAGCCACCGATGCAGGATTATAGGGTAGTCGTAACTCCTGGAAACAAGCAGTGTATAATGTGACGGAAAAATGAATCCAACCAGCAAAGGAGGCAATATAGATAATAAAAATAGATTAGTAAGTGTCTTGCATTAAAGGGGTTATCCCTTGACTAATTTAAAAAATGAAAATCAAATAGTACATGACAGTCTCTTTCTAACAAAGCTAGAACCAACCCTGTACCTCGCATGGATCCAGAGATCTCCACATTCATTGCTCTGCTAGATGTATATCAAGCTGACAGCTCAAGGGGGCGAAAAGAGTGTAAAGACGTGTAAAGGCGTGTCATGTTCTCCCTATCACAGCCCAGGAGGCAGTTGAGGGATGAAACTGAGCATATGCGACCATCTCAGTGGGCAGGTCAAAGAAATAAGAAAAATAACAAATAGTAGGTGGAGCTATACAGATGTATTTTTAAAAAAAAATATTACATGCAATTACAAAAGTATTCAGATCCGGGTGCTGGTTTAATAACTGTATAATATTTTTCGTGGGCCAACCCCTTTAATTTTGTCTGCATAATAAATGACATTTGCTGAATTTAGACAACCCCTTAAGGAACTATGGTGGAAACATAAATGAAAGCTAACAATAATTTTTCTATGGTTATCTAACAGGTGTGAAGCTGATGAGGTGTCTTTGGTGCTTGCAATATTTTTGCAAAGATTGAAAGTGAGCTTCATCCAAGAACCTGCACTGAATGTATTTTGGTCTCATTAACTTTATTCTGCCTTGAGACAAATTCTTCCGTTCTTCTATGCCAATCTATCACTCTGGTTGGTTCCCAGGTAACAAATGACAATAATTTTCTTTCAGAATTATCTGATTATTCACATTATCCGATGGGACTGCCTGCAAACCTGAAGTGTTACATGAGGGAGGGATTTTACCAAAGATGGATTCTACGCATCGCTGCCTCTTTGAATAGCATGACTGACCTCCGAGTAAAATTTAAGGGAGGTTTGATAAGGGCTAAAAATGTTTATCAATGAACTTACCAATATGAAATATTATATCTAGCAAAGTTAGTGCTTGAAAATTAAATATTACTACATTCTTGGTGTTATCAGTTTACCCCAGACAAACACTTCTTTGCAATCTTTTGTTCTTACCAACAGCAGTTTGATAATTGTAAATCTTTTTATTAAACCAAATTAATTACAAAAAAATCCAAAAGCAGCACTGATCGTTATCACTCTCCCCTGTGACATCATCAACAAACCATGTTCAGCATGTTCAGATCATTTACAGCTTCTACCATGACAGTGAACAGCGGATCTAACACAAAAAGGAGTCACATCTAGAAATTCTAGACTGATCGCAACTGTTTAATGACCTCTTCATTATTTTCTGCAGGAAAGTAATTGTTCTATGTAACATTACCCCTATGTCCCAAACAAAGGAAATGTATATTCCAGCCACTCCATGAAAGAAGGGGATGTAGAGAAAAGGAGAGGATTCCTGAAACGAATGGACAGTTCATTAGTTGTCCACTGGGTAACATTTACAAAGATCCATCTTAGTTTTATTCCACTCAACATCCACTAGTGGGTCTGAAAACCATTAGTGATATATTTAGGGCAACTGATGCACTGTGGGAAATATAGCCATTACATAAACATTGAAAAGTGATGGAACAAACTATTAATGATCCTTCTAAAGCTCTGATAGGAAGACATATGAGCTGGTAAACAAATTTTATTAATGCCACAGTCTGAGATGAAAACACATGGGGCCAGATTTATCATAGCCTGGTGGCATATGCTGGGGCTGTGATAACCAGGCACGCTGCTGGAGGCATACGCCTCGTCATAAATTAGGTGGAGCATCCGGCAGTCTGGCACTTTTTTCACACCAGAAAACTGTCGTATTTTAATGATAAATGTGCCCCCTGGTCTTGTGTTCCTGTGTCTGGTGGTTGTGATGAGGATGTGACCTGCAGCTTGTGGGAGGCTATTTCTAACATGTTTTGAGACTACATTGAATTTGTATTGTGAGGAACTAAGTTAAGCATACTTCTCAACTTTTAAGAGAAGTTCTCAGACATTTCCCCATTTAAGGCTACCTTTACACGGCCCAATATTCTAGCAATAGTCACAAACGAGCATTCGTACAAACAGAAGTTAGCTATAATAGGCCTACCGGTATTTAAAGAGCCACCGGTTACCTGAAGAACCATCTAAAACTCTCATTCATTGTGTAATAGATTGTGGGTGAGATTGTTTGCAGCAGCAGATTGTGCCGTCTAAACAGCACTCTGCTGCTGGCAAACAATGACTCTGTATACTGTGGAGGAGATCGCTGCATGTAAATGCAGCAGTCACCTCCAACGACAAACAGGCGATTGCCAGGAAGGATTGCTTCCTTCCTGACAATTGTCTGCTCCATCAAGCAGTGTAAAGAGGCCATTACATGATATGGCGCTACCACCTCAATGTATTTTGGACAACAGGATTTCATCTAATGACTCCTCTTTTTCTGGGAGCCTCTAAAACCTTCCAGGAGAGTCGTCAAGTATTAGTTTAGGGTGGACACATCTGCATTCTGTCAGGACAGTATCAATCCAGCTTTGAGCTGGGCAGTACACTCAAGCCATCATAATGGTTGCTGGGAAACACTGCCAGACAACCATAGTCTTTGGGCTATCTTGTCTCAGATTACTCAGTGCAAGCCAGAATCACCTTTCAATTATAAAATAGTATACAGGAAACCCTTCAGCTCCATCTGGTGGTGGAAACAAGAATCTAATGGAATGCCACTTGCTATAAAGATATATTATGCAATCACCACCCAGTAATGTTCCCAAAAATGAAATGAGGTTAAGGCCTCATGCACACGATCGTTTTTCGGGTCCGCATCCAAGCCGCAGTTTTTGCGGCTCGGGTGCGGACCCATTCACTTCAATGGGGCCGCAAAAGATGCGGACAGCACTCCGTGTTGCACCATTCCGTGGCCCCGCAAAAAAAATATAGCATGTCCTATTCTTGTCCGTTTTGCAGACAAGAATAGGCATGTCTACAATGGGCCGCCTGTTCCGTTCCGCAAATTGCATATCCGTTTTTTGCGGATCTGCGGTTTGCGGACCGTGTGCATGAGGCCTAAAGGTGGATATTAACTTTAAATTAGAATTTATGTGATCAAATGTAGCTTTAAACCTCTGTAGCAGTCAGTCTTATAATGCTGTTGCTGCATAAGTGATCACACATTTTAAGTATGTCACATCATTGATAACATTTATCAGCACAATGCCTTATTCACATGGTTGTGTTTTGGTCAGACAATATTTTGCATTTGTATTTGCAAACCAAACCAAGGAAAAGGTGCAAATTAGTCTATTATACACTGCTCAAAAAAATAAAGGGAACACAAAAATAACACATCCTAGATCTGAGTTAATTAAATATTCTTCTGAAATACTTTGTTCTTTACATAGTTGAATGTGCTGACAACAAAATCACACAAAAATTAAAAAATGGAAATCAAATTTTTCAACCCATGGAGGTCTGGATTTGGAGTCACACTCAAAATTAAAGTGGAAAAACACACTACAGGCTAATCCAACTTTGATGTAATGTCCTTAAAACAAGTCAAAATGAGGCTCAGTAGTGTGTGTGGCCTCCACGTGCCTGTATGACCTCCCTACAACGCCTGTGCATGCTCCTGATGAGGTGGCGGACGGTCCCCTGAGGGATCTCCTCCCAGACCTGGACTAAAGCATCTGCCAACTCCTGGACAGTCTGTGGTGCAACGTGACGTTGTTGGATAGAGTGAGACATGAAGTCCCAGATGTGCTCAATTGGATTCAGGTCTGGGGAACGGGCAGGCCAGTCCATAGCATCAATGCCTTTGTCTTGCAGGAACTGCTGACACACTCCAGCCACATGAGGTCTAGCATTGTCTTGCATTAGGAGGAACCCAGGGCCAACCACACCAGCATATGGTCTCACAAGGGGTCTGAGGATCTCATCTCGGTACCTAATGGCAGTCAGGCTACCTCTGGCGAGCACATGGAGGGCTGTGCGGCCCTCCAAAGAAATGCCACCCCACATCATTACTGACCCAATGCCAAACCGGTCATGCTGGAGGATGTTGCAGGCAGCAGAACGTACTCCACGGCGTCTTCAGACTCTGTCACGTCTGTCACATGTGCTCAGTGTGAACCTGCTTTCATCTGTGAAGAGCACAGGGCGCCAGTGGCGAATTTGCCAATCTTGGTGTTCTCTGGCAAATGCCAAACGTCCTGCATGGTGTTGGGCTGTAAGCACAACCCCCACCTGTGGACGTCGGGTCCTCATATCACCCTCATGGAGTCTGTTTCTGACCGTTTGAGCAGAGACATGCACATTTGTGGCCTGCTGGAGGTCATTTTGCAGGGCTCTGGCAGTGCTCCTCCTGTTCCTCCTTGCACAAAGGCGGTCCTGCTGCTGGGTTGTTGCCCTCCTACGGCCTCCTCCACATCTCCTGATGTACTGGCCTGTCTCCTGGTAGTGCCTCCATGCTCTGGACACTACGCTGACAGACACAGCAAACCTTCTTGCCACAGCTCGCATTGATGTGCCATCCTGGATAAGCTGCACTACCTGAGCCACTTGTGTGGGTTGTAGACTCCGTCTCATGCTACCACTAGAGTGAAAGCACCGCCAGCATTCAAAAGTGACCAAAACATCAGCCAGGAAGCATAGGAACTGAGAAGTGGTCTGTGATCACCACCAGCAGAACCACTCCTTTATTGGGGGTGTCTTGCTAATTGCCTATAATTTCCACCTGTTGTCTATCCCATCTGCACAACAGCATGTGAAATTGATTGTCACTCAGTGTTGCTTCCTAAGTGGACAGTTTGATTTCACAGAAGTGTGATTGACTTGAAGTTACATTGTGTTGTTTAAGTGTTCCCTTTATTTTTTTGAGCAGTGTATATATATATATTTTTTTTCTTTATAGTTTCTACTCCTGGTTGGCTTACAAATTCCAGATGCACATACTAATTGAATGTTGACCTATGAAGAGACCTACGGTAATCTAAATGTAGACTTTATTTGAGAATTTGCTTGCAGGCTCCATTTTTCTTCCACCAATTCGGTTTCACTGGAGACTTATAGGTGACACAACATGCCTGGTATTTCAAAAGATTATACACATTTTCTCTAGATAACGCTTTAAAGAATAATCACAGATTTATAAATATGTGCGTAGGCTCTTGAAGCTTGATGAATGCAAAATTTGCAATGCAAATGTTACCATGTGACAAGTTAGTGGGCATATGGACACAATGAATCAAAAGGAAAATCTTTTCCAAAATCTGGTTGAAAAATATAACAGATTTCTGCTATTCAACTACAATGAACTGATTGCTATGACTCTAATCTGCCTTATACCAATGATGGCATGAATTTGAGCTGAGTTGACATCCATGGCTCATAGACCTTG
The DNA here is from genome assembly GCF_905171765.1 of Bufo bufo. Classification (NCBI taxonomy): domain Eukaryota; kingdom Metazoa; phylum Chordata; class Amphibia; order Anura; family Bufonidae; genus Bufo; species Bufo bufo. The sequence goes on from NC_053391.1 coordinate 393,193,625, forward strand.
CAGATTATTCCACCTGAACATAGCACAGCAGGAGAAGGAAGCAGCATCATGAATAGGTATAAATACAAAATTGAAGATTTTCCCATGGACCAGAAACTCATGGTCAGTGAGCTGGGCTTGATGCCAAAGTAAAAGAAAGAAAGACCTGGCACGACTGCTCTGGCTCCAGCTTCAGACTCCTATCTCTGCTGGACTGGAAGTGTGAAGTGCTGCCTACATGCATGTCACTACTGCCAGCTAATTAATGACCTGAGTAGTGACCTGTGCAGATACGACATCAAGGACACCACTGAGGCCATTGTTTGGCTGGAAGTGGTGACATGCATCTAGACAGCACATCACTCTTTCAGTACAGCAGGGACTGAAAGCGAAAGAGATGGGATCTTGGCCCAGAGTGTCTGTGACAGGTGAGTCTTTATTTTTTATCTTACTTTTTGCCATTCCCGGCCTCCTAACCATAGGTTCCCAGTCTCAAAAAAAACCTTAAACCGATTGATCAAGCTAAAGAGAGATATAAATGAACCCGCGCTGAGTTTGTTTCCGTTTAGAACAACGGAGTGTATCAGAAAAAAGGGGGGGGGGGGGAACCTTTTATAGAGTAGGAGTGTATAAACTGGGCTATTTCACATACACTGTAACAGTATCCGTGTTTCAAGTCCGTTCCAAAAACTATAAATCATTGGACTTAAACAAAAAAACGGGATAAATATAAAAAGAAGTCAGTAGTTACTTACTGATTTGCAGGCTTGAAGTTGGATGTCTTTACTGCTGCTTTGTTAATTCCCCGTTTTTGCCCGATGAAGTTCTTGCGGCTGATTTCCTTTCAGTGTCAGCGTCTATCCTGGTCCTGTCTTCAGCTTTCCTCGTGGTACGTGCGTAACCCCGGCCGGTAGTTCGCGCGTACACTTGGAAGCAGTGCTTGGTTGTTGTCCTGGAAACCTAACGTGTGACGTCACACATGAAGCTACGGAGGCTTCACTGGTCCACAATACCTCCAACGCGTTTCGGAATAATCGTATTCCTTCCTCAGGGATAATTGTGGATCCTGCTGCATTAGTTTATATGCATGTTGGTTTCCATGGAAACAGCCAATTGTTTATAGGGCCGCGCTGAAGCAGAAAAAAGCACTTTATGGCTCAAAAGGGAGGATCGATGGGGCGTTTATCACTCATGTTGGTTTCCTTACAGGGTTTTCAAATATTTGTTCTATTATCTATGTCCATCATGAATAAATTTTCCAATAAACAGTCGGCATTTGTTCTTCATCATTTTATTTTATTTTGCCCAAATTTATCTTTAGAAAATCAAAAAATCTAGGGAATATGATAGCTCCATCAATCAGAAGTAACAATGATGAAACTGGGAAGAAACTGAGTACGCCTGAAGATAGTAGGGGTTTCTTTCCATGTAGAAGATGTAAGGCCTGCTTAGCCTCCAAAAAGCAGGATATCATAAAAGAAATCACTAATGAAAATAATACTTATAAAATAAAAAAACATTTAACATGCAACTCCAAGGGGGTCATTTACCACATAAAATGCCCATGTGGGAAGATTTATATTGGAAGAACAAAGCGCATACTTAAGATTAGAATATGGGAGCATATCAAAAATATTAATAAAAAATTCGTAGGACACCCACTATCACGGCATTATAGTGAAAAACACAAGGGCAAATTTATGGGTTCAAGTTTTGGAGGAGTTGAACAAATAAGGCAGGACCCCAGAGGAGGAGATTTTGTCAAAGTCATGTCGCGCAAGGAGAGCGAATGGATCTATAATTTAAACACCCTGGCTCCTACTGGCCTTAATCAAGAAATAGAGCTATTCGCCTTCTTGTAGCTAGCAATTTGTGATAACCGATAATTAAGCGCAAAATCACGGGCCTATAAAAGGAAAATGATTAAAAATACATATGTTATTAAAATATATACGATATTAAGTAAAATAAAATAAAATGATGAAGAACAAATGCCGACTGTTTATTGGAAAATTTATTCATGATGGACATAGATAATAGAACAAATATTTGAAAACCCTGTAAGGAAACCAACATGAGTGATAAACGCCCCATCGATCCTCCCTTTTGAGCCATAAAGTGCTTTTTTCTGCTTCAGCGCGGCCCTATAAACAATTGGCTGTTTCCATGGAAACCAACATGCATATAAACTAATGCAGCAGGATCCACAATTATCCCTGAGGAAGGAATACGATTATTCCGAAACGCGTTGGAGGTATTGTGGACCAGTGAAGCCTCCGTAGCTTCATGTGTGACGTCACACGTTAGGTTTCCAGGACAACAACCAAGCACTGCTTCCAAGTGTACGCGCGAACTACCGGCCGGGTTACGCACGTACCACGAGGAAAGCTGAAGACAGGACCAGGATAGACGCTGACACTGAAAGGAAATCAGCCGCAAGAACTTCATCGGGCAAAAACGGGGAATTAACAAAGCAGCAGTAAAGACATCCAACTTCAAGCCTGCAAATCAGTAAGTAACTACTGACTTCTTTTTATATTTATCCCGTTTTTTTGTTTAAGTCCAATGATTTATAGTTTTTGGAACGGACTTGAAACACGGATACTGTTACAGTGTATGTGAAATAGCCCAGTTTATACACTCCTACTCTATAAAAGGTTTCCCCCCCCCCCTCCTTTTTTTCTGATACACTCCGTTGTTCTAAACGGAAACAAAGTCAGCGCGGGTTCATTTATATCTCTCTTTAGCTTGTTCTATCATTCAGGTTTTTTTTGGCAATTATCCCCTCACTAGAACCCTGCAGCGACACACCTCTCTGTATCTGTATTACAGTATTGGTGACTTTCCACCGCCCCCTAAAAAAATCAGACGGCAGCGCGAGTATCTATACTAAGACTGTTTCTCTTAAACCGATTGATGCAGTTAAAAGAAGATACTGTTGCAGCACTGCAGCAAATGCATCCAATATATGTTTAGTGCAATGCTTCAACCCCCAGACATGTGTGTGGGGGTATAGTTTATATTTTTTCAAAATATTGCATCTCATTCAAATGAAAAGAAAGAATCGGCAATATCCTGCCCTTTCAATAATAAGTAGATGGTATGGAGGCAGACGGCTTAGTGTGGACAATGAAGAGCCTGCAGCTTTTGTACCAGTGCTACAGTCCCTTCAAACAGCTGATCAGCAGGGTACCTTGAGTCAGATCCCCACCGTTCTTATATGGATGGCCTATCTTGACCACAGGCCATCAATATCCTGATTCTAAAGACTTCTTTGAGTAAAGGGTGCTTTCTTATAATGAGCCTTGCACCTATATGAATTTCACATGGAACTAAACAGTAATGTCTTCTACACAACGACTAAAGAGATCTAGAACAAGCTGGACATCACCCATAAAAAATGCTATATAACACAAAAGCAGGCACATGTAAAACTGCTTGGGAGACATTTACATGCATAAATCTAGAATGCTCGGTTAGAGGGGATCTTGAATAAGCATGTCCCAGTCTAAACAGAGCATGCACTTGCTTTCACTTTTATCACAAGAGGAGATCATCATAGAAAGAAATTGTTATCCAGAGAAACCTTTTGGATTTTTATGCTGGAGACGAGAAGCCCAAAGGGTTTAAATAAAAGACAGGACTTTATATTTTATTACTGAGTGAGAGGCAGGGCGTTATACTTTATCCTATTATTAAGGATATTAATTACCCTTTGTATCTGTACCCCTCGAGTCTCCTAGCTTCCATAGGGGATTATTAGAGGCTCTTTGAGGACATCAAAATATCAAAGTGTAATTTTGTTCCTGTCTTTGATTTTGTGCTTTTTGCATTTCTTGTCCCCCAGTGTGAATGAGTATTGTGTTTTTCTATCATCTTGTATTCACTCCACTCCAGAGTTTCCTAGCTGATTGTACCCTATTTGCTAATGGCGTGTCGTGATTTCCATTTGTTCAGTGTTTACTTATGTGTATTTTAACCACTGATTTAAGAACACTTGAGTGTTTTGACATAAGACTAGTGTAGTCCAAAGCTCGTCAAAAATTTTATCTGCTTTTATCTCGCATTTAAATAAAGAACCCGGTTTTTAAGTGGCAATGCTGGATTTTTCCTATTTCTTTAAGTGGAGTTCCATCTTACCATGACACACCGACACTCAACTGCCTGAGAAGCCCTGGAGTAGTGGAGCTGGTAAGGGTGAATACCTATATTTTGTAGTAATCAAGATGAAGCTACACTTTCCAAGCAGGGATATGTATGCCCACACCATACATTCCTTTTAGGTCTCATTGATATAGTCATCTTTAGGGTCCTCTCATATAGACTGATTTAGCAGGCAGTTATCAGGAACAAACAAAACAGAAATAAAGCTGCATTTACATGGAGCAATAATCTCCTCCGTATGGGGACGAGCAATTGTTATAGTGATCACTTGTCCCCATACAGGTACACTGTTTATGGGGTGCAGATCGCTGCATATACAGACCAATCTTCTGCACAGAAACAATGTTTTTTAGTGCCAAATGAAATACACAATCACCAAATGAATGAGCAAGTAATCGCCAGCACCTTTTACATAATTCAATTATTAGAAATGAGTTTCTGCAAAGGCTTATCCCCAATAATCGGCCTGTTTATCGCTCCATGTAAATGGGCCATTAGTCATTGCAGCACTTTATCTTGTTTTTTGCTCTTGATGCCGCATTATTATAATATATATTTTTTATTATATTGTCTTTGTCTTTGTTGATTTGCATGGTAACACTTCATGGAGGTAGCTCGCTTTGAGACTCTCATATTGATTTTATTTGCCGTTTGTGTTAACATCTGATAATTTATAATATTTTAGGTATTTTACAGATATTCTGTTCCTGTGCAGGGATTTCTATGGTATTCATTAGTGTCATTCTGTATTTCTTTTTTCATCTCAAACCCAATACATAGTAGTCTTCCCTAGGGCAGTACTGTGTATTAAGGGGAGATCTTCCTCCATTATTTAGTCTCCCCTTAGATATTTTGTGATTTTAATTGCTTTTAACTGTGGTTTGTTAAATAAAATTCATGTTATGTTTTTTTGCAATATACTAGTTATGCACCATTTTACACAGGTGTCTGCTTTTGTGTTATAATACATACAGATATTTTGAATAAGTATATTACCTTTGTTATTTGATGAAACCAGCAGAAGCGTAATTACATGGGGAACACAGGCTGCAGTCACAGTGGACCCTGGTGTCCGTGAGGTCACAAATGGCCCTCTACCACATGGAAGGCCACTTTTACTATAAATGGAACACACTGATTATTTGGGGTGGGTAGTTGGCACAGATTGTACATAAGGGTTCATGTGCTCTACATATCTGGAAAACAGAATATCCCTTTAAGAAGCTTTACAGTAATTGGTAATATCTAGTTTTAAAAAGACTGTGCAAATCGACTCTGTTACATTTTTTTTTTATAAAGAAAGATAGTAAACTTTTATAATACTACACATGGTCTCTATTTGTTGTCAACATTCCTTAAAGGCAGAAACGTATGGAGAGCGGGCATGCCGCTTCTTTATTTTCCATAGTTCTGATTACAGCCACCCATCAGCAATCAGTAATTGTGTTAATTTCCCGTGAAAGAGGCAAAATTAGAATGTGATCATTAAAAATGAGAGGTAGAGGAAGAACATAAACAGACAGTGAGATTTTTATTACTGTTACACTGTATTGCTTTATCTAATATGAATCATGGCTTAATTGCTGCCTTTGTTCAACTCGCCATCAGAAATCAATGGATGTAGGATTTTACTGCACTCAAATTTCATACAGTAACATGTTACAGCATTGTGTCAATTTTTAGGTTAGTAAATGATTATAGAGAAGCTAAAAAAGTAAAGGTAAATGGCAGGCTTGTGGTGATATTTCTTGGGGCTCTGCTAATGTGCTGAGTATTTTTATTGCACAGTAGAATGTGACAGCTCAGGTCTACAATAGAATGTGGCAGTACAGGTCTATGGTAGAATACAGCAGTTCAGATCGATAGTAAAAAGCGGCAGTTCAGGTCTACGGTAGAATGCAGCAGTTCAGGTCCATGGTAGAATGTGGTAGTTCAGGTCCACAGTAGAATGCAGCAGTTCGGGTCTACAGTAGAACGTGACAGTACAGGTCTATGAATGTGGAAGTTCAGGTCCATGGTAGAATGCAGCAGTTCAGGTCTACAGTAGAATGCAGCAGTTCGTGTCTACAGTAGAATGTGGCAGTACAGGTCTATGGTACAATGTGGCAGTTCAGGTCCATGGTAGAATAAGGAAGTTCAGGTCTACGGTAGAATGTGGCAGTACAGGTCTATGGTAGAATGCAGCAGTTCAGGTGTACAGTAGAATGCAGCAGTCCAGATCCATGGTAGAATGTGGAAGTTCAGGTCCATGGTATAATGCAATAGTTCAGGTCTACAGTAGAATGCGGCAGTTCAGGTCCACGATAGAATGTGGCAGTTTAGGTCCACAATAGAATACGGCAGTTCTGGACTACGGTAGATTGCGGCAGTTCAGGTCCAAGGTAGAATGCGGCAGTTCAGGTCCAAGGTAGAATGCGAAAGTTCAGATCCAAGGTAGAATGCGGCAGTTCAGGTCCAAGGTAGAATGCGGCAGTTCAGGTCTATGGTAGAATGCGACAGTTCAGGTCCATGGTAGAATGTGGCAGTTCAAGTTCATTGCAGAATGTAACAGTTCAGGTCAGTATCTATATAATTTTCATACATTGGTAATAACATAAATTTCTAATGAGCGTGAGCAGCACATTTATCTCCTCTGTATAGGAACAAGCAAAGCAAACTATTGTTCATCCCCACACAGATTCATTGTTTGCAATCAGTACCTCCCTGCTACACAGGACGATGAGCAGCCAATTAACAATTTAAAGTGCAGCATCAAATATGTTTCCACCCCATGAATGAGCATTTGCTCATTCATCAGATGATCATGGCATATTTACACAGACCAATTATCACACAAACATTCATTACCGATAATTGGCCTGATGATCTGCACATGTAAAAGGGTCTTTAGACACTACAGAAGTAAATATCAAGGCAAAAAATCTACTGAGTTACTGGGGACAATACCTTATGCCTACAAAGGGCACAGATGGTCAGCTAAATAGCCTTATACCTACAAGAGGGTTAGCTAAATAGCCTTAAACCTACAAGAGGGTCAGCTAAATAGCCTTATAGCTACAAGGGGGCCAGATAAATAGGCTTATGCCTACAAGGGGGTCAGCTAAATAGCTTTATACTTACAAGAGGGTCAGCTAAATAGCTTTATACTTACAAGAGGGTCAGCTAAATAGCCTTATACCTACAAGGGGGCCAGATAAATAGACTTATGCCTACAAGAGTGTCAGCTAAATAGCCTTATACCTAGAAGGGGGCCAGATAAATAGCTTATGCCTACAAAATGGTCAGCTAAATAGCCTTATACCTACAGGGGGGCCAGATAAATAGACTTATGCCTACAAGAGGGTCAGCTAAATAGCCTTATACCTACAAGGGGGCCAGATAAATAGACTTATGCCTACAAGAGGGTCAGCTAAATAGCCTTATACCTAGAAGGGGGCCAGATAAATAGCTTATGCCTACAAAATGGTCAGCTAAATAGCCTTATACCTACAAGGGGGACAGATAAATAGCCTTAGATCTACAAGGGGCTTGAATAAATAACCTTATAGCTACACGGCATAAGGTCAATAAACATTGTTGTTAAATCCTTCAAGAGCATCAGATAAATAGCCTTATACCTAGAAGGGGGCCAGATAAATTTGCTTATGCCTACAAGAGGGTCAGCTAAATAGCCTTATACCTACAGGGGGCCAGATAAATAGCCTTATGCCTCCAAGAGGGTCAGCTAAATAGCCTTAAACCTACAAGGGGGACAGATAAATAGCCTTACACCTACAAGGGGCTCGAATAAATAACCTTATAGCTACACGGCATAAGGTCAATAAACATTGTTGTTAAATCCTTCAAGAGCGTCAGATAAATAGCCTTATACCTAGAAGAGGGCCAGATAAATTTGCTTATGCCTACAAGAGGGTCAGCTAAATAGCCTTATACCTACAAGGGGAGCAGATAAATAGCCTTACGCCTACAAGAGGGTCAGCTTAATTGCCTTATGCCTACCAGGGATGCAGATAAATAGCCTTACGCCTACAAGAGGGTCAGCTAAATAGCCTTATACCTACAAGGGGGACAGAAAAATAGGCTTATGCCTACAAGAAGGTCAGCTAAAGAGCCTTATGCAAGGTATGGCCAACCTGCTGCTCTCCAGCTGTTATAAAACTACAATTCCCACCATGCCCTGCTGTAGGCCGATAGCTGTAGGCAGTCTTTGCTGCTGGGAGTTGTAGTCTTCAGCAGCTGGAGGGCCGCAGGTTAGCCATCCCTGCCTTATGCCTACAAGAGCGTCAGATAAATAGCCTTATACCTAAACGGGGGCCAGATAAATAGGCTTACGCCTACAAGAAGGTCAGCTAAATAGCCTTATGCCTAGAAGAGCGTCAGATAAATAGCCTTATACCTAGAAGGGGGCAGATAAATAGCCTTATGCTTACAAAAGGGTCAGCTAAATAGCCTTATACTTACAAGGGGGGGGGGGGGGCATATAAATAGCCTTATGCCTACAAGAGCATCTGATAAATAGCCTTACACCCACAAGGGAGGCTCAAATAAATAACCTTATATAAGGCATAAGGTCAATAAACATTGTTCTTAAATCCTTCTATAGATCTTCTTTACTGTCTCTTGATATTGAGGGCATTTCAAGAACATCCACCTCTTGTATAGACTGCCATCCTACAGTAATAATACATTTGCCTCTACTCTATGAGTAACAGATGACTATTGTCTTTTTTGCAGTCACAGGTATGAAAAGTTAAATGGCAGAAGCTTTTTGTTTACCTTGTATATATTGAGCCATATTTATAATACAGTCCTGATCAAAAGTTTAAGACCACTTGAAAAATGGCAAAAAATCATATTTAGCATGGCTGGATCTTAACAAGGTTCCAAGTAGAGCTTCAACATGCAACAAGAAGAAATTGGAGTGAGACAAAACATTTTTTGAGCATTCAATTTAATGAAAACAACGAATAAACTGAAACAAGCTGTTTTTCAGCTGATCAAAAGTTTAGGACCACATGCCTTTAAAAGGCCAAATCTGTGCAAAGATGTGGATTCATTGTCATTTTCTGTCAGGTAGTCACACGTTGTGATGGCAAAGGCAAAAAAACTCTCCCTTTTTGAACGTGGTCGGGTTGTTGAACTGCATAAGCAGGGTCTCTCACAGCGCGCCATCACTGCTGAGGTGGGACGCAGTAAGACAGTCATTTGGAATTTCTTAAATTCTTAAATGAACCTGAGGGTTATGGAACAAAAAAGTGAAGTGGAAGACCCAAAAAAATTTCATCAGCACTGAGCCGGAGGATCCAATTAGCTGTCCGTCAAGACACTGGACGATCCTCGACCCAAATTAAGGCCCTTACTAGTGCTGACTGCAGCCCCATAACCATCAGACGGCATCTGAGACTGAAGGTCTTTGAAAACAAAAAACGTCTTCAAAGACCTCGTCTCCTTGAACGCCACAGAACTGCTCGTTTGGACTTTGCAAGAGAGCACCAAACATGGGACATTCAAAGGTGGAAGAAAGTTTTATTTTCTGATGAGAAAAAATGTAACCTTGATGGTCCTGATGGTTTCCAACGTTACTGGAATGACAAGCAGATCCCACCTGAGATGTTTTCTAAGCGCCACAGTGAAGGGGGCGCCATAATGGTCTGTGGTGCCTTTTCCTTCAGTAGAACAATGGAGCTTCAGGAAGTGCAGGGGCGTCAGACGGCCGCTGGCTATGTCCAGATGTTGCAGAGAGCATTCCTCATGACTGAGGGCCCTCGTCTGTGTGGTAACGACTGAGTTTTTCAACAGGACAACGCTACAGTACACAATGCCCGCAGGACAAGGGACTTCTTCCAGGAGAATACCATCACTCTTTTGTCCCATCCTGCGTGTTCCCCTGATCTAAATCCAATTGAGAACCTTTGGGGATGGATGGCAAGGGAAGTTTACAATAATGGACAACAGTTCCAGACAGTGGATGGCCTTCGTGCGGCCGTCTTCACCACTTGGAGAAATGTTCCCACTCACCTCATAGAAACGCTTGCATCAAGCATGCCGAAACAAATTTTCGAAGTGATAAACAATAAAGGCGCAGCTACTCATTACTGAGTTCATGTTTGGAAGTTGGATTTCTGTTTTGGGGGGGTTTATTTTTTTTTTGGAGGTGTGGTCCTAAACTTTTGATCAGCAGAAATACAGCCTGTTTCAGTTTATTTGTTGTTTTCATTAAATTGAATGCTAAAAAAATGTTTTGTCTCACTCCCATTTCTTCTTGTTGCATGTTGAAGCTCTACTTGGAACCTTGTTAAGATCCAGCCATGCTAAATATGATTTTTTGCCATTTTTCAAGTAGTCCTAAACTTTTGATCAGGACTGTATAACCTAATGTGTCCTTTTTCCAAGCTAGGGCTATGTCCACATATGAATACATATGAAGAAAAATGATTTACTGTAACCACCTTAGTAATTCTTCAACATCTGCTGACATAATAAAAATAAATTGATAAAATGATAATCAATTATCTGTCAAAAAATGGTAATTAATTATTGCTACTATGATGGTGTTTAAATTCCAATTTATATAAATAAATAATTATTCATACAAAGTTCTCATAGTTAATACATGCAATTCAATAAAGCAAAAAAGAAATAAAAAATTTAAAAAGTTAAAATTTAATTCTAAAATTCAATAAGTGTCCTTATATATTATTTCCGTGATATTGATAATAAAAATGAATTGTAATAAGTGGTGGTGTCCCTTTGATTATTGCACTGATTAATTTCCTCAGTCCATTCATTTATAATATACCATACAATGTTCATTCTGAGCTCAATAATTGATTCAATATTGAATATTTGTATTTGCTACTATGTAGCTTGATTACCGTACTGATGTCTGTACTAGGAGCAGTTTAGTGCTCTCACCGGCTGTGTCTTTCCACTCAGCAGGCGGTTTAGTGATGGTTTCCTAGAGTTAACGTCCCATGTGGCGTCCCATGTGTCAGCGCACCTTTACTCCGAACTATTTGATTCTCCGCTGTGTTCAGGGATTCAACTTTATATCACCTATCAAGAATTCTATATTTATATATTTTATTCATTATTTTTTATAAACTATTTATAGACTTTTTACATTCCTTCACATTATTTTTTTTTAAGTTTATTTTCACAATCACTAAAGAAGACATCTTTAACACTTTGGATTAATATGATAAACAGCAACTTCATTCAACAATCATGGAAATACTGAACTAAATTATAATATATAAGGACACTTATTGAATTTTTTAATACATTTTTATTATTTTGTTATATTTTTTTGCTTTATTAAATTGCAATTATTAACTATCAGAACTTTTTGTATAAATAATTATTCATTTATATAAGTAGGAATTTAAGCACCATCATAGTAGCAATAATAAATGAAAAAATTTTGACAGATAATTGATTATTATTGTATCCATTTATTTTTATTATATCAGCAGATGTCGATGAATTACTAAGGTGGTTACAGTAAATAAACTTCAGCAATAAGACAAGAAGCGGCACTCACAGTCCTCCGCTAAATCCCGGTATGTAGGAATCGGTCACAGCTCAGTCTCCTAAAAACACTGTCGGTGGTGCTCAGCCCTAAATAGGATAAGGTGATGTGGGTACAACCATGTGAAGAAATGAAGAAGGGCGGCACTCACCAGTGTAAGGACTTGATAGTTGCTTTATTCAAAAAGTAGCAGTGGACGGCATCGGGCAGGACGCCAAGAGCTTCACACAGGTGAAGTAGCGATGGTCGTTTTCGCGCTTGACGCGCTTCGTCAGGCTACTGCACGAATTGTATTTGCATAATACAATTCGTGCAAAAAAGATTTTGCAGGGGTACACCACAGGGTACGGAGTTTTATTAATTGCAGAAGCACATTTGTGGTTTATCTTCTAAGCTGCAAATGTGGCCGATTTTATATCGGCAAACCAATCAGATGCTTATATGAGCGCATAAGAGAACATGTTAACTCTATAACCTCTGGTAAAGGATGCCCCAGGGTGATAGAGCACTTTATGGAGGTGATGTCAGTTATTTGTCTTTCTCAGGATTAGAGGTGGTACAGTCACTGCCGCAGGGGGGTGATAGACACCGGCTCCTCTTACAACGGGAAGCGAGGTGGATCCTCCGTACCCAAGCGGCGGATGAATTGGGCCTCAATGATAGAATTGACCTAAGTATGTTCCTTTAAAAGTGTCTCTGTAATTCCGCTTTTTCATGTGCTGATGTTTTCTGTTTTCCTTGTCTTTATGGATTTTCTTGCGAAGCATCGTGGCAGCGTCACTGGTCACCCAGGTAACGCATCGACTCCACACTTAAGAAGGCGGAGCGCATTTGCACTCTGACGCAGTAGCCTGACGAAGCGCGTCCAGCACAAAACGGCCGTCGCTATTTCACCTGTGTGAAGCTCTTGGCGTCCTGCCTGATGCCGTCCACTGCTACCTTTTGAATAAAGCAACTATCAAGTCCTTACACTGGTGAGTGCCGCCCTTCTTCATTTCTTCACATGGTTACAGTAAATAAGTTTTCTTCAGATTTCTCCACTATAGAATTTCATAATATTTTTTACATTATTTTAAACACACATTGTCAGTACAGCCTTGGATGATAGAGTGTCTGTATGTCCACATATGCAGTTGAAATTTCAGTATTCTCTTCTGAATTGCTAAATTCTGGCTTTCTGCCTTAAAGAGGACCTTTCACCGATTCTTACCCTATGAACTAACTATACAGATATGTAGAGCGGCGCCCGGGGATCTCACTGCACTTACTATTATACCCGGGCGCCGCTCCGTTCTCCTGCTATGCCCTCCGGTATCTCCGCTCACTAAGTTATAGTAGGCGGAGATACCAGTCCCTAAGTTATGGTAGGCGGAGTCTGCCCTAGCGCTGGCCAATCGCAGCGCAGAGCTCACAGCCTGGGAGGTTATTTTCTCCCAGGCTGTGAGCTCTGCAATGCGATTGGCCAGCGCTAGGGCAGACTCCGCCTACCATAACTTAGGGAACGGAGATACCGGAGGACATAGCAGGAGAACGGAGCGGCGCCCGGGGATAATAGTAAGTGCAGTGAGATCCCCGGGCGCCGCTCCACATGTCTGTATACTTAGTTCATAGGGTAAGAATCGGTGAAAGGTCCTCTTTAAAAATACTGCTGCCATTTTATTAAAATAAATATTAAATATGTGACTTTTCATCACTTGTTTCAGTTTAAATGCTTACAGTTAAACTTTCACTAAATCTCGCCTTTCTTCTCTTTAGTATGATGGCCAAAGCTATACCATGTTCATACACTATAATGTGTACTCCATCTTTCAAAAATATATATATATTGTTGTCCATAATGGTTTAAAGGCTACAGATGTCTGACTTTCAGGAAGCTTCAAGCCCATGATAGTTACGCAATTCTTGTAGTCAATGCCACAATTCCCTTGAGTCAAATGTACATTTTCTGGCATGCTTGTAGAGATAGTTAATACAAGGCACTTACTAATGTATTGTGGTTGTCCATATTGCTTCCTTTGCTGGCTGGATTCCATCACATTATACACTGCTTGTTTCCATGGTTACGACCACCCTGCAATCCAGTAGTGGTGGCTGTGCCTACAGATTATAGGAAAAGCGCCGGCCTCTCTGGTGGCCAGGACCATGGGAGTGTGTATAGGCATGCATGGGCAGCAGCTCCCGTCCCGGCTGCAGTGGTCGCCATAACCCCCGGATCTGAGCAGTGTATATAATGTAATGGAAAAATGAATCAATCCAGCAAAGGGAGCAATATCGATAAAAACAATACATTAGTAAGTGCCTTGTATTTACTTTATCTACCTGCTAAATGCTATTCACTGAAGTGAGACAACCCCTTCAACATGTTGCTGCTAAAAGGAATGTAGGATAGTATTTCTCAAAAGAAGAAAAAGTTATGTTCTTCAAGAAGATTTATACCATATGTAGACTGCATCGAATATAATGATGAAGTGGAATTTATAGCTGACCAGTGTAGAAATGATTCTTCCTAGTTCAGGTTTTCTCAACTCCGGTCCTCGGGACCCACCTACCGGTCAGGATTTGAGAATATCCCACAGAATGAAGACCTGTGGTAAGTCCTGATGTATGGACACTAATTTATATCACCTGCTCAATACTAAGAAAATCCTGAAAACATGACCGGTAGGTGGTCCCGAGGACCTGAGTTGAGAAACCCTGTCCTAGATAGTGCTTAGTAAATAATTGTATACAGAACAATGCAACATATTTGGTTACAGTAAAAATGCCAGTTTATATTCATAATTGCAGGAATGATACTATTATTCTAGATACAGGTAAATGTCTGTTAACAGATTCTGTGGGGTAGATTTCTTAAAACTGGTGTAAAGGAAAACCGGGCTGCCCATAGCAACCAATCAGATTCCATCTTTCATTTTGAAAAGGAGCTCTGACAAATTAAAGGTGGAATCCTATTGGTTTCTATAGGCAACTAAGTCTTTTTTGGGACCAGTTTGGAAAACTCTCCCACTGCGTGTCTATTCTCAAGTGTTTAAAATGTTTCAGACACAGCTCTACAGTGTATAAATCCATGAGAAAAATGTCATAGCGTGCTCTATGAAAATTCACTTTACATAGACATTCTCACAGAAGCATTGGTTGTAGGGAAAAACAAATTGTAGCAGCAGACAGCAGCACATACAGTCCATAATATGCATGTATTACCATGGTAAGGTTTTCCACATACACGACACTGCTGTGTGCATGAGGTGTAAGTAATTTGCAATCTTCACTGTCACCTCAAACAAATCTTCTTGCTTCTTACATATATGTCGAGCCAGTACAAGGAAGTGGAGAGCAGCAGGTTGCCATTTTATAATGTTATAGTATATCACAAGGATACACCATAACTAGAGATGAGTGAATCAATTCTCCAATTTAGAAAGTTGACCAGAATTTTGAAAAAAACAAAATGGATGTGACAGAGAGAGAGAGAGAGAGAGAGAGAGAGAAAGAGCATTTCAAGGCAATCAGAGCATGTTCAATACAGGCAGAATTTTTTAGGCTGAATTGGACTTTTTAAGAAATTTGCTCATCTCTAGCCATAACACTTTAATTAAATGAGTTCAGAGTCAGACCTCTACAAACCCTATTGTCAAAGAGGAAGAAGGTCTTCTGGCTTATTTTCTACACCGTACCCTTCCACTGTGCAGGCCCATTCATTATTATTAGGCTATGACCACATGGCGTGGTGATGACGCAATCATGATGCAATTAGGCATCGCATGTGGCCGACCGCATGTGGTTACAGCCAGTGGTGTAACTACAATTGACTGGGCCCCACAGTAAATTTTTGAACAGGCCCCTCCCCCATCCAGCAACTTCTTCGCAACCCCCAATTTACATGCATCCCACACTCCTGTGGCTAGTCAAGACTGAGCTCTCAGTCAAAGCCCGGCAGCCGCCCCGTCCATTTCCTACAGTGTCATTGTATATAATGTCATTGTTTAATACTGTTGAGGGGGCCCTGACAATAAAATCTTTTAGTCTTCCTCCTGAGGGGGCACTTGTGGATCTGGGCACCAAAGCAGCCACTTCCCCTGCTTCCCCTGAGCCCCTGCTCATCGATTGCTAGAACAAGGAGAAAGAAGAACTCCCTCTCTCCTTGTTGCAAAAGACAGAATCATGGTACTGTAAGCCAATAGACTTTCTATTGAACCCATCTTCTGCAACGAGAGCATTTTTAACCTTTTGTGTCACCCCTGTTTCCTCCTAGATTGTAAGCTTGTGTTAGCAGGGCCCAGACTCCTAGCATTTGAATTGTGTATTAGTGTGTAACTCTGTGATGTGTAATATGTTGGCACTATATAAGTATAGTCCTCCATTCCGTTGTCCTGATCTTTGCCTTGCACTGTGGACTTCCTGTGTTTAGTGGTAAATATGGTCTTGTGTAGACCCATATTCCCCACTGAAAACTCATATGTATAATGAACATGTGAGCATTAGAACAGGGATATTAATCAATGGAAGAAGGTGGGCTGGTCTGATAGATCGTGATTTCTCATGTGGACGGCCAGTTATGTGTTTCTCACATATCTAGGGAATCTCACATATCTGGGGAATCTCACATATCTGCAATATGGAAAGAAGGAAGGCCAGTGAAGGCAATGTCATGTTATAGGCAATTTTCTGGATAAATTAAAAAAGAAAAACATATTAATTACACTTTGTGCCATTATCAAAATTGGAAAGATATGAAAAACAAACAATTTTTACTATATATATATATATACACAGTGGCATACATAGAGACGTAAGGGCCCCATAGCAAGGATAAAACCAGGCCCCCCCACACAGGACAGAAGGATCTCTGCCTAAACCCCTTTCAATGACCCTTGGGCCATTTTTTCCACTGCCTCGTTTGCTAAAAGTTGTTTCTTTAGACGGTAGAGTCCTGACCAAGTTCTCACTCCCAGTAGTAGAGGAGATGATCCCAACTGCATCCCCTCTAGCCCTGGGCCCCATATCAGTTGCATGGTATGCCTCTATGGTAGTTACACCCCTGGTTACAGCATGCATAATCATACGTTTAGGTGGGGTTTTTTTTGTCTGCGATCATTTATGGACTGTTTTTTGAACTGTTGTGAATTTTCATGGTTCTTTAGCATTCAGATTAACTTCAAATAGTGACAAATGTGGTAAAATATGTTAAACATATACCGCAAGCGGCGACTCAAGAGCAAGTGAATCAGGAGCAGTCATCACAACTTTGAAAGTGGCAGATCTTTCTTAGGGTACTTTCACACTTGCGGCAGGACGGATCCGACATGCTGTTCACCATGTCGGATCCGTCCTGCGGTTATTTCGCCGTGCCCCCGGGCCGCCGCTCCGTCCCCATTGACTATAATGGAGACGGGGGCGGAGCTCCGGCGCAGCACGGCGGTGCACGGCGAAAGCCGCCGGACTAAAATTACTGCATGTCAGGTTTTTTAGTCCGGCGGCTTTCGCCGTGCACCGCCGTGCTGCGCCGGAGCTCCGCCCCCGTCCCCATTATAGTCAATGGGGACGGAGCGGCGGCCCGGGGGCACGGCGAAATAGACGCAGGACGGATCCGACATGGTGAACAGCATGTCGGATCCGTCCTGCCGCAAGTGTGAAACTAGCCTTAAACACCTATTTTCCCTTTGACTTCCATAGGGAAATGGGATGGTGCGGTTCCTAATGGCATCTTGATCGAATCAGGACCACATTTCTAAAAGTGTATTTTGAGAAATAATCACAATAATCACGAAAGAGCTAAAAGACGAAACACTGGCACTTGCAAATCATTATTTTTTTAGCACTGGCAAACTAAAAATGTTCTCTTCTATAAGGTTCCATTCACTGAAAACAAACAACGTAAATAGTGTTGCCCTGCTGTTCTATTTATCCAAAGTCTGTAGTAATTAGTATTGCCAACAAACCAGCTTGCCAATCCACAGGTCCTTCTGCAGTACGCTAGTTAATTGAAAAGAGAGATTATATAGCGAACAACAGTGATAATACACCTGTTAAACATGTTTGCTCCGAAAATGCTTTGGAATGCCCCATTTATTTTTTCTTACAGAGAACTGTCCACAATGGAAAATCCCATTTGAAATTTAAATAACAACTGATACTGTACATTCAGTCTTTAAAGAATACCTTTCATTGGATGTTTTATAAATGCTGCAGATGCTAAATCTTTTTTTTTTTTCAAATAGATCCTTCCATTGCATTGCTATGCACCCCTTTGTTTTCTGGCACCACATATGCTACAGTTGGGTCCAAAATTATTTGGATAGTGACAAGCATACTGCCAAACTGGTTACAAAGTGGCTTAAGGATAACAAAGTCAATGTTTTGGAGTGGCCATCAAAGCCCTGATCTGAATCATATTGAAAATGTATGGGCAAAGCTGAAAAGGCAGGTGCGAGCTAAGCGACCAACAAACATGGCTCAGTTACACCAGTTTTGTCAGGAGGAATGGGCCCAAATTCCGACCAACTATTGTGAGAAGCTTGTGGAAGGAGATCCAAAATGTTTGACCCAAGTCATCCAGTTTA
The DNA here is from genome assembly GCF_905171765.1 of Bufo bufo. Classification (NCBI taxonomy): domain Eukaryota; kingdom Metazoa; phylum Chordata; class Amphibia; order Anura; family Bufonidae; genus Bufo; species Bufo bufo. Next base: position 393,211,859 of record NC_053391.1, read on the forward strand.
AGGGCAATGGTACCAAATATTAATGAAATGTATGTAAACTTTTTTGACTTTGCAAAAAGTAATAAAATGCCTTAAAACATTATCTCTCATTATTCTGGCATTTGGCAAATAATAATAATTATGGTAATCCTAATTGACCAAAACAGGAAAGGTTTATTATGATTTCATGTCACATATTGAGAAAAACATGCATATGTGTCTTTTTAAATAGTGTATGTAAACTTCTGGTTTCAAATGTAGCTGCTTCTTTTTCAAGGGACCAAAGGTAATTGGACAATTATCTTAAAAGCTATTAAATGGGCTGCACAGGCTATTCCCTCGTTAATCCATTATCAATTAATCAAGCAAAAGGTCAGGAGTTTATTCCAGGTGTAGCATTTGCATTTGGAAGCTGTTGCTGTGAACCCACAACATGTGGTCAAAGGAGCTCTCAATGGAAGGGAAACTGAACATTATGAGGCAAAAAAAAAGAGAGATAGCGGAAATGTTAGGAGTGGCCAAATCAACAGTTTGGTAAATTCTGGCAAAAAAAGAGCACACCTGTGAGCTTAGGAACTCAAAAAGGCCTGCAGGTCCATGGAAGACAACAGTGGTGGATGATCACAGAATGAGAGCAAATACACAGGGATCCCCTCAAGGTATAAACCATAAATCAGCCTCAAAAACAGAAAGGCCAGATTATGCTTTGCTAAATAAAAATACATCTAAAGAAGCCAGCTCAGTTCTGGAACAGCATTCTTTGGACAGATGAAACTAAGATCAAACTGAACCAAAATGATGGGAAGAAGAAAGTATGGAGAAGGCTTTGAACAGCTCATGACCCAAAGCATACCACATCCTCTGTAAAACATGGTGGAGGCAGTGTGATGGCATGGGCATGCATGGCTTCCAATGACACTGGATCACTACAGTTTATTGATGATGTCACAAAAAACAGAAGAATTCTGAAGCGTCACAGCCAGAGAGAAGGAGATGCCTACTGAGGAGATCTGAGGTCCCCTCCTACCTGCACCTATGGTCTTAATTAGCATATGTGGCACCAGACGATAAAGGGGTCTTATCAGCGTAACGGATGGGTAGTAGTTTAAAAAAAGGTCCTCTTTAACTCAGATGAATCCATGTCCATGGCTAGGGTCATAAGCATACTAAATGCTATGACTTTAACATCCATTTATTTCAACTGCTATTACTGACTGTATTTTAACAGGCAGTCTACCAGTAAGGATCAGGTTGGCTATTGTTAAAAGGCATGTATGCTGTGGATGTGCCTTCTGGTCATATATGAGCTCTGTCTATAATAATAGAAAAAGTGAACAGTGCTGAGAAATAGTTCTTAAAGGGGTTGCCCCATTGTTTCCATGGAGAGATGGAACTAGGTGCTGGCCCCAGTTGGCTGGGCTTATGGAAACAGCCAAGCAGACTAGCACCCCGCTGTTTCTGTGCCTCCCGTTGTAGTTGGAGCTACACAAACAATGTAACAGAACAAATACTCCCAGGCTGGATTGCTCAGCTGTTTATGTTAGCCCGGCCACTTGAAACTGGTACTTATGCAGCAAGCTCAAGAAGGGAAGTGGAGGATGCGAGTAGTTGTTGCGGCCCTGAGTGTGGTTTTGGTACTCAAAGGTCTCACTGGCAATCTCCCCATCGGCCTCTCCTTAGGATTGTGCAGTATCTGGAGGGTGCATCATTTCTACCCTAGTGGCACACCCTGGTATTGGGGCTTCTAGCTGGTAGTAGTTAGGTTGCCCTTGATGCTAGGTGTTTTGGCAAGGTGCAAGGCAGGAGTGTAGATGAAGTGTCCGGGTAATGGTAAAGGAGTCAGTAACAAGGCCAGTTGATATCAATAAATAAGTCTCTCTTTACTAAAGTGCAGAAAAAAAATAGTAGTACATCTGACAATATCAAGGCACAGTTCAGAGACATATAATATAATGCAATTCTCCCAAATAGCAGCATATGGACAACAGCAATGATGGAGGTTTTAGTACTCTATCTCTCTGTAATTCTAAAGAACCTTAGGCATGCAATGATGTTCTTATTAAATCCTTCTGCAAATTCCCAGATTGAGGGGTGCAGATTTAAGATATGGTTGGACAGAACATCTTAAAATGTGGAAAGATGCACTGGCAGATTCCCTCTCACAGCAGCACAGTCTCTTTCTGCCATAAACATGCACAATACCTTGCTGACTGATTCCAATGCAAGGCCTTGTACATTCTAGACTTTCTGTCTCTGGAGCACTTCGGTATTAAAACTGTTTCCTTAATTCTGGATGTCTCAGAGATAAAGGTTCTCTAAGCTCAGGCCTAGCTTTGAGGAGTTTGCACATGTAGATCCTCTCTCTTTCTTAGTTAGACTCTACACTTACTAGCCAGCAAAGAGAACATTTCACTTAACAATACAACATTAAAACAATTATTCTGGGGTACTGTAACTAGTCAAGGCTCACCATTAAAATGGTGAGATTGGACAAACTCTTTAAAAGTATAAGCATAATATGGATGTGTTATCTATGTGTTACCAGAATTAGATTCAACCAGAATCTTGTAAAAATATGGATCCAAATCTAAGTTTTTAGTGGTTCACTATGGGCAAATTTTGAAGAGGGAGAGAGAGAAGTAAAGAGTGGGAAAAAAATGTAAAAAAAAAATTTAAGGTGAGAAGCAAGAAAAAAAATAGCAGACCTCAGAGTGTCATATACAAATTAATTGTAAGGCCAATTTGACCACTATCTTTCAATTCAGGTAGAAGTGATTCGGGTGCAGCTGAATTGAACCCGAATCGAATGTTTAGTGATTCACCGATCTCTAGTTAAAATATGGTGTTCCAACTATATTTATCACTGATAGAAGATGCAGGTCTTCTGATACTCCTGTGTTAGCAGTGTACCTTCCCTGGCTTTCTAGTCACAGTTCATGTGTCTCTTAGTGTTATTGACAATGATCCAACTAAAAGAAGTGTAAGTGCAACTTTTTCATCAGCTGTGAGATCTCAATGGTCTCTGAAATTTCAAATTTGGAATGAAATAATGGAAAGTTAACACAAAAACGGGAAAGTTCCCATGACATGGATACACTCCTCTGTATAATAAGTTGATTATGCATAATATATTCATTATTTACAATGGCTATAAATATTTCATAAAAGTAAAATCCATATTTATAGAATTCAAGATCGTTATGTCCCTATGACAGGTCCTCTAAAGCACGTTGACTGTGAATTACATTGCATCAACAGATGCCAGCCTTTAGTAATATTTTACTATTAATATTCCTGACACAAAGCACCTGCCCTAAACTCCCAATAGTGAAGTGCAAATAGCAAGTGCAGTGTATCTAAATGGAGGAAACATCATATTGAGGTAATTTGCCTGGTCAGATGACCCTCTATCAGCAGCCACTTTTATGGACAAGACCCTTGCGTGGACATCATAAAACACTTGACAAACAAGGGGGCATACCTTACAAAATATAGGAAATGATACAGAATTTAAAAAAAGCTATATTAGTAAGGGTCAATTCACACGTCCGTAGAATGTGTCCGCACCCGTTCTGCAATTATCCGGAACAGGTGCGGACCCATTCATTCTCTATGGGGCAAGAATGGATGCGGAGCGCACACAGTGTGCGGTCCGCATCCGCATTTCCGGAGCGCAGCCCTGAACTTCTGGTCTGCGGCTCCGGAAATAAAATAGAACAAGTCCTATTCTTGTCCTCAATTGCGGACATTAATAGGCAGTTCTATGGGGGTGCCGGCCGAATGTATTGCAGATCTGAAATTTGCGGATCCGCAATACACTATGGACGTGTGAATGGAACCTAAGTGCCATATAATCATTTTGCACAAGGGCAACAGTAATCAGAAAGTGGCCAATCCCTTTATAGAATAACGCTGCATCATTCCTCCCATCAAATCTAACAAAACTGGCATCCGAAGCTCTGAATAAATATACTCAATTTACTATATGTGCTTGGTGAAAATGATGCTTCAAATGTTGTTTTTTCATTTTTTTAAGGGAAACGTTCCATCATTTCCATAAATTTTTTGCATTACGTAATATTAATCTATATATACAGTACAGACCAAAAGTTTGGACACACCTTCTCATTCAAAGAGTTTTCTTTATTTTCATGACTATGAAGGCATCAAAACTATGAATTAACACATGTGGAATTATATACATAACAAACAAGTGTGAAACAACTGAAAATATGTCATATTCTAGGTTCTTCAAAGTAGCCACCTTTTGCTTTGATTACTGCTTTGCACCCTCTTGGCATTCTCTTGATGAGCTTCAAGAGGTAGTCCCCTGAAATAGTCTTCTAACAGTCTTGAAGGAGTTCCCAGAGATGCTTAGCACTTGTTGGCCCTTTTGCCTTCACTCTGCGGTCCAGCTCACCCCAAACCATCTCAATTGGGTTCAGGTCCGGTGACTGTGGAGGCCAGGTCATCTGGCGCAGCACCCCATCACTCTCCTTCATGGTCAAATAGCCCTTACTTTCAAAGTTTTCCCAACTTTTCCGCTGACTGACCTTCATTTCTTAAAGTAATGATGGCCACTCGTTTTTCTTTACTTAGCTGCTTTTTTCTTGCCATAATACAAATTCTAACAGTCTATTCAGTAGGACTATCAGCTGTGTATCCACCTGACTTCTACTCAACGCCACTGACTTCTCCTCAACGCCAACCCCATTTATAAGGCAAGAAATCCCACTTATTAAACCTGACAGGGCACACCTGTGAAGTGAAAACCATTTCAGGGGACTACCTCTTGAAGCTCATCAAGAGAATGCCAAGAGTGTGCAAAGCAGTAATCAAAGCAAAAGGTGGCTGCTTTGAAGAACCCAGAATATGACATATTTTCAGTTGCTTCACACTTGTTTGTTATGTATATAATTCCACATGTGTTAATTCATAGTCTTGATGCCTTCAGTGTAAGTCTACAATTTTCATAGTCATGAAAATAAAGAAAACTCTTTGAATGAGAAGGTGTGTCCAAACTTTTGGTCTGTACTGTATATATACTGTATATATATATATTTATTTTTTTAAATGGTTGGATGGTTTTCTGGAAATAATATAATCTTTGTCAGACCAGAAGTCAGACCAGGGAAGAGTGAGAGGTGGTGACTTAATTAGAGCACACCACGCCTTTCCTCTGCTATGTCAGTAGTATGGCTGATCATAACGTTTCATATTATACTAATCAACTCAATTCTCCTCTGTTAGCATTTTTATCTAAGCTTATCAAGAAAACAATAGAGCTGTCAGTCATTGCAGTCCCCCAACTACTATTCTAATGAGGATAACTCTGCAGATAAACCCATTTCGGTGCAGCACAGTCATAAAGTGGGATTACTTTGCTCTCCCATGGAAAACGTTGTTCGTTCTGAGATTACTTCTAAAGAACAAAAAGTGTGCTTGACAATAGAGCAACACCTTCAGGGCTTTTGCGGGAGAATGCACCTGGTAGAATAAAAATTCATGCTACTCCTGTTAATAAAGCCCCACAAATGGTACATTTGTACTGCTCTCCCAGGCGCCTAACCAGCATTGACAGACTAGCTTTAAATGGGTTATACTGGAAATAACATTGATGACCTTTCCTCAGGATAGTTGAGGAAAAAGATGTTACAGCAGCATCTCCAACGATCTCCTTTACTGTGGTATTTCAAAGCATATGTGCAAAAAGACAATGCAATGTTTCGGCTATCCTCAGCCTTTGTCAAGTATGCTTGACAAATGCTGAGGACAGCCGAAACGTTGCATTGTCTGTTTGCACATATGCTTTGAAATATCACAATAAAGGAGATCGTTGGAGATGCTGCAGTAACATCTTTTTCTTCAATTGTTCTGTGTCCACGTGGGATCCGTGGTTTTGGATACAGCTGTTGCATTCCACATACAAGCTCTGGGATACTGTTGTGTGCTGCTTCTACTTACCTTGATATACTTTCCTCAGGATAGGTCATCAATATCAGATTAAAGGGGACCCAACACCCGAGACCCCCACTGATCAGCTGTTAGAAGAGGTCGGCGCTACTAGGCCATGTGATGTCACCGTACATTTGTGACATGGCCTAGTTGCAGCTCAGCCCCATTGAAGTTAATGGGGTTGAGCTGCAATATAAAGAACAGCTGGTATACCATGTATGGCACTGTGCTTGGAAAGCCACCGGGAGCTTACCGGACTTACCAAAGATATGGTGAGCACGGCGGCTCCCTAGAACAGTTGATGGGTGGGGGTTCCGGGACTCAGACCCCGGCTGATGTGATAATGATGACCTATCCTGAGGACAGATCATCACTATCATTTCCTGGATAATCCCTTTAATAATCAGTTCAAGAAACAAACAACTTCTTGAATAAATATTCCAAACACTCCATAGTAAGTTATTTCACATTGCTGTTGTTTTGCAGTGCAGTTCTCAGTTTTTCCTTACAGATGAAAACAAAATACTTTCATATGCCAGGACCACTGCTTTAGTTCAAACATTTGTACAGGTAAATCATACACTTACCTATGCACTTACAGATCCAAGAGTAATTTTAAGAAAAGATAAGCAACCCAAGGTTCCTATTTTTAGCAAAGGCTTAGCCACAAAAGCAAGAGAGTAAAAACGTGTTTGATCTATTATATAATTGCCGTAATAATTATTTTATCACAGCTGCTACAATGAATAGTTGATGTCTTCAGCTGCTAAGAGACAGACTAAAGTATATGTTCAAGCTTTCATATGTGGAAGAATTTACTTTACACCCAAAGAAACATTTTTATACTGCAAAAACATATTCTATGGTTTCAGTTTCATAGCGATTTGAGCACTGAATCAACTAGGAAATGTTCCAAGCCCCAAAAAGAACTGGAGAAAAGTAAACTTAGCATGTTTTGTAATACAAAAACAGAAAACTAGCTCCAATGTAAAGTAAAAGAGCTATATGTCATATATTATATATGGGTTAGATGTTGGGTTTGAATACATTTTATAACTCAGAGTGTGCAAAGCAAACTGATACATGAAAAATCAATAGTTCTGTGATATCTTCAATATTTGTCTGCATATTGGCTCAATGGTTAGCACTGTTACTTTGTAGCACTTACTTCCTGGGTTCAAATCTGAGCAAGGCTGACATATCCATGAAGGTGATAATCTCTTCATGTGTTTGGATGGGTATTCCGTGGAGTCTGCAGTGTTATCCTAAACACTAAAAACATACAACCCAAATGGATTCAATGACTTCCCATGGAATTGACCCTACTAAGTTTTATGACACATCCTAAACTACAAATTACTAATTTGGGAAATTACATTAGATAACTTTACTTGTGGATATCTAGGATGCTGGGGAGTGTACAAACAGGCAAGCTGGCTCCCTACGAAACTGACCCTAGTTTGCATTGTGTTTTCGGATCTGAATCGATTCTACCCAAATCAAACATGCTCCAATTGGACTGAAAATTGAAATATAATACACCAGACCAGAAGGATATAGAGAGATCCATGCATAATACTTCTCTGAGTGAGGTGTGAAAGCCACTCTTTCTTCCAAAAGGACAAGAGTACTGAATGTCCCAGTATTACACTTCTCTGAGTGAGGCATGCAAGCCAGTTCTCTTTCCAAAAGGACAAGAGTATTGAGTTTCTCAAGAGGAAATTGCCCTGATTAGCTGAGTTGCTTTGGGGTGCTCTTTCTAATTAGGGAGACTAACCAAAATGCATGAGGAGTTTTGTAGTCAGCTAAAGCGGGTCTGTAGAGATGAGCGAAGTTTTGAAAAATTTGATTCGTCAACTTCGCTGAAGTTAGCCAAGAAATTTGTTTAGATCTGAATTAATTTGTCATGAATCGCTATAAATCAGGTATACACAGGCCACTCTGGCTTAGGATATGGCTCATGCAGAGCTGCGTAATACTGGGAAAATCAATACTCTTGTCCTTTTGAAAGGATAAGTGGCTGGCATGTCTCGCTCACAAAGTTTTATGCCTCTCTCTAATTTGCATGAAATGAATTTAGTAAATTAAAATACAGAATTCCATCATTACAATAGCTTATATATCACTTCTTGCCTGTTTCTACACCCCTTATCTGTGGCTTTTATCGTGAGTACCTGTTAGGAATTAGTTAGTGTATCATGCACAGATGAAACACACAATATGCCAGGTTTATATAGATAACAATACTATGCATTGCTTAAGTACTCAATGAAAAAAAAAAAAAACTTTCTTTTATTCTCCAAATGCATTTTCTTTTTAGAAAATGCATGATTTAGAGTCAATTAGAATAATGGAAGAGATCACTTTGTCCAAAGTAGGTATCATGCAGCTATATGCATCAGATTGGCTTTCAAAGGTCAAACTGTCATGCCCATGATAAATTAGATGACTTAGAAGTATACCATATTTTGGCTTTCTTTCTCGAACACAGCGTGCCTACACATATATTTAACTGCAAAAAATATACTTTATTATATCCATGTATTGTAATTCAGAAATTTGTAGCAGCCTGTGCCTTTCTGTAGAATAAAAAATAGTATCCAGCCATAATGCTGCCAAACATATGCTAAAAGTATGTCTGTGCCATACCATAGGAAGTCTATAGTATAATACAATATGCATCTGCATGTTTTTCGGTTTGCAGCCATATACTTGGTTCATGACCAACAATTTTGTAACCAAATATATCTATTAAAGAACTCCATTGTTTCAACAGATTTCCTCAAAGTGACGGCAGTGTCAAAAACAAGGCTTTATTCCAAGGTAGAAATCAGATTAATAAATTCTACTTTGTCTAATGCTCCATACTGTTGGGCTCCCATTCCATGGCAAAACAGGTTTACTACACCTTCAAATTTCTTCAATTTAAGATGCTGGCATACCATCACGTTTTAGTCTTTCTTAGATTCCATACAAATCAAACATGAAATATATTTTGCATTGCTTTTAGGGAGGAATAAAGGTGCATGAAAATCACTTCCATTCTTCTAAATGAGGCTTGTAGAAATCCATTCTTCTCACCAAAACCCATTCAAGAGAATGCAACAGATTTTCAGTCGCAGAACTATTTTGTAACAGAATCTGCCGCATGTGAAGGCACCCGGCCATAATACAGCACTCAATGGAACCTGTATAACAGTATATGTAGGCTTCATGGCTCCATTTTCTCTGTATAGGCTCTGTGTGGATAACCCTGCCTTATTATGAGGTCTAACCTGCTCACAACTGATGAATATTAAGGAAGAGCGACCAAATCGCCCTAATAAGGTCACATTCACATATGTTGTTCATTTTACTGAGGTTTTTCAGGGAATGCTGGACTCTTAAAACTACATAAAGCCTTATTAATTGCAATTTTCACAACAATGGTACAAACTGGAGATTGATCGCTCAAGTGGTACCAAAATCACAGTTTCCATAGTAAGGTATTTCAAAGTGAACCACAGCCACTGCCTGGAAAAAAAATGTATGTATATGCAGTTTTTGCTTTGCAGCACCGGTACCAGAACATAGGAACACTAAGGATCATTTCATGAAATATCCCCCCCCCCCCTCCGCAATTGCCTAAAGGCAGCAAGTGCTATAAAATACTAAATAAATCTTAATCATCTGTTGCAATCCTTGCCACTCAAGAGTGGCCACTCTTGAGCTCTCTGCAGGTCTTTGCTTCTGGTACTGCAGTGTTAACATCCTAGAGTACCAACCAACACATGAGGTACTTGATGACGTCATTGATGCAGTTTATGGAAACAAAGAGTGACAGGGAGTGCCAGCACTGGACCAGAGGGGGGGACCAGACAGGTGAGCACAAGCCAGATCAGGCAGACAATGGTCGGGAGGGAAGTGTTCCTTGCCGGCAATTGCTTGCTCGTCAGTGGAGGACACTGCTGTTACTACATGCAGCGATCTCCTTCTCAGAATAGGCAGGAGCGATCGTTATGCCATTGGTCTTCCCTATACTGAATCATTGTTTGCCGGCAGCAGATCGTGATTACACACCACTATCTACTGCCTGCAAATGATGAGCTTTAATCCTGTTAAGATTAAAGATTTGGATTACCCGATGAACGAGCATCGGTTAATCGGCAGCAGTATTACACTGCCAGATCATTGCTAAAGAGTGTTACCACGAATGCTTGTTAGCGATCCTCTGCCAGAAAATCGAGTCTAATACAGGCTTAAGGGTCTTTTGTGTTTGTATAGCACTTCATGCTTTTAGACAATTTTTGGAAAGTCTTAGAAACCCTTTTAGTATTGTCATTTAGTTTGAAAATATATAGATAGAAAGATAGAAAACTAGGTAAAAATTATTCAGGGAATTCCAAAACTTTTTTTTTCCTGAGGTATACCACATACATGAGAATAGAAGTCCTAATTTGACTAAAAGGAATGACAAAGTAAAAGACATACTAAAATTAATAGGGAATGACTTAAATGTTTCAATAAATGATTTACTACTAAAACGCATTAGTGTCTTAAAATCACCACAAATGCATTCATTTGCATAGATTCAGTTTTGTGTTATAATGTAAGCTGTCAAGAGCAGCAATCAAAGTAACAAATCCTCAAGAAAATGTGAAAAATGCAGATTACATTTCTCGGCGGTGAGCAGCTGGGGAAAGCCACTAACTTCATTAGTATAAATAATATGTAACTCTCCTAAGGCAAGCAGTCAGTATTTGGTCAGAATTTTTCATGTGTATTTGTTATCCATGTAATCCAAAACCAGGAGTGGGTCCAAAACACAGAAGACGCTCACATTTTTCCACTATACTTTTTGTTTGTAGGTTTCACTCCTGGTTTTGGCTTACAAATACTGACGAAAAATACTGACCAAATACTGACCGTGTGAAAGTAGCCTAAGGGCTCAGGCAAACAAACGTATTTTCTATATGTGTCGGTTACGTTTTTTTTTTTGCAGACAGTATGCTGAAACATTAATTTCAATGGGTCCGCAAAAAAAGCGGAAATTACTCTGTATGTCCATATTTCCGTTCCGCAAAAAATAGAACACGTCCTATTATTGTCCACATTACAGACAAAGATAGTACTGTTCTATAAGGGGCCTGCTGTTCCGTTCCGTAAAATATGGAAGGAACACGGACATCATCTGTATTTTTTGCAGATATGTATTTTGCGGACCGCAAAATACATATGGTCATGTGCATGAGGCCTAAGGGTGTGTTCACTTGTGTTTGATTTACTACAGAAACTTCTGCAACTGAAAATATGTGCTATATATGAATATGTAGCTGTTTCATGTGCATGGATTTTTACAAACCGATCCAGATAAGTGGAACAACTGCAGGAATTGCCAAGATAAATTACCTGCAGTGGCCAGTGGCTTGTAAATTTTGGTGGAATGCTGTTTTACTTCAAAACATTCTGATTTTGAGATAATTGGTAATGTTCTTATTGTTTTTTCTGATCACGTAAAAACATGCAGACATGAATAATGAAAAATGTAACTATCTGCAGAAAACCTGAATGACAACTCAGTGTTTGTCCAGATGACGGGCGCACCTCAGCCTCACATTGGCCATTACATATGAGATTAATCAAAGTTAAGAAGTCTTTCTCTATAGACGTGGCAAGATATGAACCACTTCACTGATCTCTGAACTTTGAACACATTCTTCAGATGATCAGTGAGCCTCCTGCCCAGGATTGTTTCATGATCTACATTAAGACAGCACCATATATAACATATATATGTTTATGATGTTCCCTAGGTGCTAAGTAGTGTCCTAACACTAAATATATCTCAATTATGATCTCTGCATGAAGTTTCAAGGTGCTTCAATTAAATTCTTGTGTGTCTGCAGGAGTCAATGAGAATCCTCTATATCAGGGATACCCAACCTGCGGCTCTCCAGCTGTTGCAAAACTAAAACTCCCAGCATGCCTGGACAGCCTACAGCAGGGCATGGTGGGAGTTGTAGTTTTACAACAGCTGGAGGGCTGCAGGTTGGGCATCACTGCTCTATATATTATCGCAGTAGCTTATACATTGTAGTTGGTAACTTTTACTGTAAATATTTCACTCCATGGAGCTTTGAAAGATGGCATATTTTAATGGATAGCACATTTTAAGGTAATTCCCACTCATTCATGTGTTCAAAAAGTGACAACAATGATCAGGCCTCTAGGACAATCGCATCAGAAGGTATTATGCAAGGCTTTATTTCACCAGCAGCAATGAATAATATATCCGTTATGGGGAAGGCACAATGACTTATGTGGAAAAAGTCTGTAGAAACAAGACAAACCCTTTAATACAATTCCACAACATCTACTCTCGATCCCTAACATGGCAAGCTGATATTAAAAGCCACACTTTGAAGCTCTAAACTGTTGGATCTTAAAGAGCATCCGTCACCAAAATCAACCCATTTAGACCAGGTCTACTGGCTGTTGGGCTTGATCATGGTGATTAAAACCCTTTTATTTTGCAATAGGTATCACAGACGCAGAGAAATTCTTACTTTTAGTTATATGTAAATGAGGTGCTCAGAGTCTGGCCCTGGAATCTCTGCGCTGGTGCACTGATGGTACTGGTCCTGGCACATGTGTGAGATTGCAGGACCAGACACCAGACCAGTGAGGAATCGGATGCCTGGCTCTATCAATCTCATTTGGAGGAGGCATAGCAACAGGGAGAGGTGGAGGTGAAGTGGTGCTCAAAGAGGCTAGTCCAGATCCTCTGTCCTCCGAACACCTCATTTACATATGACTAAAAATAAGAATTTCTCTGCATTAGTAATATCAAAACTGCAGAGAAAAGGGGTTTATTTTAGTCATCATGATCAACCCTACCAGGCAGTATGCCTGGTTTAATAGGGTTGCTCATGGTGATAGGTGCTCCTTAACCCTAAACCCACTAATCATCAAAATTGGAGAACAGACTTCAGTGATCTTGAAGACACATTGACCAATCTACTAAGTACAGTATTAGCTTTCAGTACAAACTACAAACATTATAGGCTCTACTAAAGAGACACCTTGCATAGTAACATAGTCAAACAGTACTATTTAAAAGGTGGTCCATCAAGTTCCATCAAGGAAAGGGCTATAGCTAAACTTTAGAAAATGGTTTCCTCTATTTATCCACACAGGAAGACAAAAAACCCATAGTGGATGAGGCAATCTTCCCCAAAGATGATAATTTATTGTTTCTGATCCCAACTGGCCAGACCAGACCAGATCTACATTCACGACAAGAATTCTATAATTTTCCATAAGCGTTATTGTCATTCTGTTCTCGGAAACCATCTAGGCCACTTGTGAAGCCGATTACTGTTCTTTCTGTGACCAGTTTCTGAGGTAGACTAGTCAACAGATTGTACTTTATCACAATGGGGCATAAAGTAAGTATTATAAATATTATACTGAACTAAATTATAAGTTCTTTGGGAAAGCCAAGTCTGGTTTTGTGATATGGGAAATACATTATTAAGTAAAAAACTGAATTTACATTCTTTTACATACATAGCATAGCTTCACATTTTTACTTTAAATATTTGGATAATAATTTAAAAATACACATTTGGAAGATTTAATAATTCCTTAGATGGCACAAATTTAGAATTAGTCTGTTTAGACCTGCACCAGATTTCTGGCTCAGGATGGATAATAAATCAGGTACAGGGCTAGACACCTAAGTCTAACTTTATACCTACTTTATATCTACTGGTTGGTGTGCTTTGCTAAACAGAATTTTATGTCAGAGTTTTGGCCACATCCTTTTCCTTTGAAGTCACTCCCTTTTTTTTGCTAAGCTGTGCCCCATTTTCCGACTAGGTGCAGATGTTTTCTCTAAACAGCGGAAAACACATTTTTACAGCAATTTACATCAAAATCTGGGAGCGCTCACATTAGTTAATGTGGGCTATTTTGTGGCCCAAAAAATCTCTCACATGCTAAAAAGACCATAAACATTTAGCAAAAATGCTATAAAGTCGTCACTTGTAAAGGGATCCATGCATATCAGCATGCAAACAGTAAATAATGAAAACTATTATCAGATTAGGCAAGGTTCTTGTCTTCATCTCTCAGTAGGATCAGATATGCAATCTACAGACAGCTCATCACACCCAGCTGAGAACAGGTTAATGTAATGGCGCAGTCAATGCTATCATCCTCAACACCTCCATTCTTAATGCATCTTTCCAGTCCAGGGAATCACATTTCAGTTGTGGTTGTTTTAATGATTCCACACGCAGGGAGCATTCTCTCCAATCACTTAGACACAAGCTGTGTTGATGTTTTTTCTCCTCTGCTTTCCGAGGCAGAAAAAAAAAAAACTACTCTCATATAAAGAAATAAATTCACCGAGAGTAAATTAAATTTTCCACTGGGATCATTAATCTCTTATTAAAATTCTGTATTTGTTTAAGAAAACACAAATCTCAAACAATGCAGAATGTGAGGCAAACATTTTACGGGCAGTTTCCCCCGTTAATGAAATTGTCTTTGCTTGACAAGATTATGCGTTCCCTGTGCAACCTACAAGCCTTGGTCATCCATAAGTAGAAGGCACTGCTTGGTCAAGACACTGCCAGGGAACAAGGGGTTGTGCCTGAAACGACTGTCTCGTGTGGACTGCAGTGGTCCGTTGAGATTTCTAAAGGTACCTGCCCACGCTGTGGATTACACGTGGTTTTTCCGCAAAAATGTTGTGCAAAAAAAATAATAATGCAGCATAATACAGTAAAGGCAGAGTGAATGAAATTAGACAAATCTCATGTAGACTGTGCTTTTTTGACTTTCAAATCTGTAGTATGTCAGATTTGAAGTTTTTTTTTGTGTGTGTAGATTTCACCCTTTTCTCACCAAAAACCCATACAAATGCACAAAAAAGTGCCAAAGCCGTGGTAAATAGTGCGCATTTCTGTGAGGTTTTGGTGCAGATGTATTGCAGATTTTTGTGCAGCCACCCTTGAGGGCTCATGCACACGACCATTGCCTGTTTTGCAGTCTACAATTTGCGGATCCGCAAAACAGGGATACCGGCCGTGTGCATAATGTGTGAATGTCCGGCCTATAATAGAACACTCCTATCCTTGTTCGTAATGTTCTATATTTTTGTAGACGCAACGGAATGGACATATGGAAGCTTTTGTGGCCCCACTGAAGTGAATGTAGCAATCAGTTGGCGGTCTCACTCTATCCAAACAGTGCTGCCATTGTCAGACTGTGCAGAGACCCTTCCCCGAACTTGTTACCACCCCTCTGTACCCTTACTGCAGGCTGCTAGCAATTCATCCATAACTTCTAGCAGGAATAATAAAGGAATTATACAACATAGAGCCATAAGAACAGATGCTCCAGAATTGATATTACATGAGGGATACAAGTAACTACTAAAACAGTCAAGAAAGAAGTGGGGTCAGGTCCTCTTTAAGTGAGACTATCTGCCGTGCTAAAAGTCCAATCAAACTGGAAGTAAAAGATCCAGGGCAGGAAATAGTATACCCAGAGTGGCTTAAAAACTCATATCCAGAAAGCCATCTATATTATATATATATATATATATATATATATATATATATATATATATATATTAGAATATTCACATACAGTATAGCTGTTAATATATCATTTTATAATGAAGCCCCTACACCATTACATGTTGTACAAGATGGTAAAAGGTTTGTAAAGATTTCACTGTCAAAAGTGTCACTTTCTGAATAAAGGTAGCTTGTGCTAGCCGTAAATATTTATGTAGGTGGTACTTGTCTTAGGTGCAGTCATGCTGGCGCATGTGCAGTGAAATAATGTGTACTGAGCTTCATGACTATTCAGAGGCAGTGACCACTCACATGACTACTTACAGGTAGTGTGTGCAGATTTATGCCTTTATTCCTTATAGCGAAACATCTTTACAAACCTATCACTATTCCGTATAATGCTATGGCGGTGGTTTAGGAGCTTCATATGTGACGACAGGTTGCCTTTCTTACCATAAGAATGCTTGTCTGTAGCATTGGACATAATAGGAGGGAAATCAATAGCCGGAGGCCCCTTTCACAAGAGCCAGTTTTCCGCACGGGTGCAATGCGTGACGTGAACGCATAGCACCCGCACTGAATCCTGACCCATTAATTTCAATGGGTCTGTGTAAATGTTTTTTTCACGCATCAGTTCTGCGTTGCGTGAAAAACGCAGCATGTTCTATAGAAGTGAATGGGGCTTCAGTGAAAAACGCATTGCATCCGCAAGCAAGTGCGGATGCAATGCGTTTTTCACTGATGGTTGCTAGGAGATGTTGTTTGTAAACCTTCAGTTTTTTATTATGCGCGTGAAAAACGCATCAAAACGCATTGCACTCGCACGGAAAAAACTGAACAACTGAACGCAATCGAAGGCAAAACTGACTGAAGTTGCTTGCAAAATGGTGCGAGTTTCACTGAACGCACTCTGAAAGCATCCGGAGCCAACCCATCACGCTCGTGTGAAAGAGGCCTAAAACAGGGTAATTTCAATTTTAACCACTTCATTACCGAAGTGTTTATCCTCCTTCCTTACCAGGCTAGTTTTTCAGTTGTAGCAATGCGTCTATCTAACTGCAAATAACTGATTAATTTCTGATCCAGCCTACATGTATTTGATATTATTTTTCTCGGGACACCTTAGAATTTTCTTTTGCACAATTAGATATAATATTATTTAAAATAAAATATGAAAATTATGAAAAAAAAAAATATTGTTCCTTACTTATAATTTTTTTTTCTATTACAAAAGGTTTCAAGACAAAACATTTCTAAAACCATTACCGTACGCTTGTACTCTGAAAATAAGCGCAATTTATGTAATTTATCTACTGGCTGGGCCCACCGCAAGACTTCAAAAGACTGGAGAGCATTTTGGATTTTGGGGGCCTATTGCTAGTTCTATAGCACCAAACTGCCAGAAAAATTTTGTACAGTGCCAAAACGCTACAAGCCCCTTCAAAATGACAATTTTTTTATGTTGCTCGCCTAAGGTATTCATTTTGGGGAAATTTGGACATTTTAAGTTTTTTTTTTTACATTGTGTGTATGTTTGTATATTTTTACACATTCAAATTCCACTATACTATTGCTAAAACTATTTATTTTGTATTTATTTATTTATTTTTAATTTACTTTTTTTAAGTGAATTAACCCCTTTCTTCCACAGTCAAGGCAGGAAGAGGTTACGGTTATTCCCAGCCTGCAGGCTGACATTTCATTTTAAAGCCAGCAGGTGGCACTCTTACATAAAAAAGCACTCTCTTCCGGCTTTCAACTTCTTTAATGTAATACATGCTTGTAGCAGGGTGCTACAAGCATGTATTACAACCACACCGCTCCCGCTGGCCATGGCACACCTCCCTATGACCGAAGCTCTCTAATGACAGCGCGGTCACAGCGATCTACGGCAGCAGGGGCCGCTGGAAGATCGCGCTTTTATACGTTGGGTTACAGATAAGAGCCAACTGCCGCGATGTATAAAGTCGTGCGGCGGTAGGAAAGTGGTTAATATAGCTTTTTGAAAACACCACATAATAACCTTCATAATAATTTACAAGGACCTCAGTAATTTTACACATTCGGATACTGAGTGAAGACACAAAACTGGAAAATGCTATTTTTTGCTTGACCTCAGGCCGTTCTTTACGTTCCTTTTTATTTACTATAGCACAAAAAACAGCTTGTACACTTGTATTTCTCCCTGCAAGACTCTAATAATTCTTTTCCTCTTGTACTTATTCTAACCCCCAGTGGAAGCATCTATTTAGTAACCTTCACGTTCGTCCTGGGGGAGTTTCTTGTAATATCAACAGACCAGATAACAGGCTGAACAAGCATTGAGCTTGTAGCAGAGGTAGAACATGAGTCCTACCATTAACTTTTTAAAGTAATTCTTTATTCCCTTGGCCAGTTTCAATGTGTGTCTGGTGGCGGTGACAGCTAGATTTTATGCTGAGATTTCAACATGAAATAGCTGCGTTTTCCTTTGCTTCTAAAAGAATTTCAAAAGGAAGAAAAAAGAGGAAAAAATGGCTCTTAACAAACCGTGAAAGATAAATCCAAACCGTTAAAAAAAAAGGTGAAATCAAATATCCACTGTATTTAATTTGGTGTCCCTGGTGCCTAAAATGCCATGCATTAGACCTGTCTGTATGCGTTAAATGATGGATTGCAGTGGAGGAGTATAATGTTCTCCTTAGAAGGAGCGCCTATCAGACTGAGGAGATAAGTACCACAATGAATGCAAGCCTGAAATAGCCATGCTACTTGTAAAGTATGGACAGGTGATATTTGGAGCTTAGCAATCTGTAATCACGGTCAAATCAAAGTAAAATACCTGCACAATTCCATTACAGGCACTGTGTATTTTCAGATACAAGCACAGACACAAAAGCCTACAAAAAAAGTTGCCAATATTACTGTACATATAGTAACAGGACCAGAGGAAGAAGATGGAGGGTACACTTCAGGACTTTCGAACATATATAACGCTAACTCATCAGCAGTATGTTAGCATTGTATTTTATTTCATCCTAGCTCAGTTGAATCCATACATTTTTAACCTTTTCATTATGGGCAGCTGTGTCAAGTAGTCACTACTCAGACCACCAGTCCAGAGTTTGCTCCACTGTGCAAAGAGAAATTCAGTCTCTCCTGTGTGGACGACTTCCTGTGAACTACAGTATTGCATCATCATCTATCAAATCCTGCCTGACACATCTCAAACCCCTCCCCACCTACCTAAACTAGCTATATTCTTCTGTATGTCCCTCCATGTAGAGAATGCTACTGGAGATATCATCCTTACCTTATCTAAGAGACCATAAAAGTAGTGATATTGTAATGTCTAAACCATGATTAGCTGCTTAATAAAAAAAGAAAACGGCTTTTGCTATCTTAGTGTTCTGCATGCAGAATCCCCAGTGTATTTTTATGAGATGCAGCTTTAGACTGTTCTCCATTATATCCTGCCTAATAGTGGTTACAGTGAGGAACCAATGGCAGGCAAGAAGAAGAGGATACAGTCTGAAGATGCATTACACGGAGTACACTGAGACTGCAGTGTGAGCTAAAGAACAGAAGTTCTATGTCGCTGATGTATCACTGGCTGTCCTTAGATAGACTCAGAACAAGTGCCGTGGGAAAGAGACAACCACCCCTGTGCAACGCAAGAGACATAATTGCAAATGTAGGTTAAAAGATGGGACTGGCCCATCTTGCACTTTGGTGGCATATTGCTAAGATATACCACTAATGTCCGATAGGTGAAGGTTCCACCTCTGGGGCCAACAGCTATCTATAGAATGGGGTCCCCAAAGTGAACAAGGGCGCTCCACACAACTCCCATAGAGGTGAATGAAGAGATTGTAGTGCTTGCGTGAAGTGCTCTCCATTAGCTTCCATGGGAGTTCCGGAAATCGCACAATGTGCTTGCTCAGCTCTTTTCGGGAGCTCCCACAGAAGTGAATGGACAGAATGCTGTGCATGCGCAGTACACAGTCCTTTGCTTTCATTCGAAAGAGGTGAGACCCGCACTTATTGGACATTGTTGGCATATCCTAATAATATGCCACCAAAGAATGAGATAGGCCAACCCCTTTAACTCCTTTCCGACCGCCGACAGTAAATTTACGTTATGTTTGCCGGGTGTCTGCTGTTTTAAACAGCAGACACCCGGCACTAATGTGTGCAACTGGTGGTAATGCCAGTCACAAACTTTTAACCCTGCAAATGCCATGGCCAAATGTGACCACGGCATCTGGCTGCCCTAAAAAACGGATTCTGGGTGTGCTCCAGCACCCCCTGGCAGGGATCAGGGGAGCCACATAATGTATGCAGCAGCCCCTATCCTCCTGTGTGACAGAAAGCTGCTGCATATTAGTTTTTATGAAGCCCCTGTGGCAGGGCTCCATAGGAACATAGTAAATTTCTCATTGACTCCAATGCATTAGAGTTTATGAGACAAACAATCTAAAGATTATTTGCTCTAGTTCATTATGGGAACTATAAAAAAGTGTAAAAAAAATGCTTAAAAAATTATATACATATATATATATATATCATATATATATATATATATATATATATATATATATATATACAGTGGCGGAAATAATTATTTGACCCCTCACTGATTTTGTAAGTTTGTCCAATGACAAAGAAATGAAAAGTCTCAGAACAGTATCATTTCAATGGTAGGTTTATTGTAACAGTGGCAGATAGCACATCAAAAGGAAAATTGAAAAAATAACTTTAAATAAAAGATAGCAGCTGATTTGCATTTCATTGAGTGAAATAAGTATTTGAACCCCTACCAACCATTAAGAGTTCTGGCTCCCACAGAGTGGTTAGACACTTCTACTCAATTAGTCACCCTCATTAAGGACACCTGTCTTAACTAGTCACCTGTATAAAAGACACCTGTCCACAGAATCAATCAATCAAGCAGACTCCAAACTCTCCAACATGGGAAAGACCAAAGAGCTGTCCAAGGATGTCAGAGACAAAATTGTAGACCTGCACAAGGCTGGAATGGGCTACAAAACCATTAGCAAGAAGCTGGGAGAGAAGGTGACAACTGTTGGTGCGATTGTTCGAAAATGGAAGGAGCACAAAATGACCATCAATCGACCTCGCTCTGGGGCTCCACGCAAGATCTCACCTCGTGGGGTGTCAATGGTTCTGAGAAAGGTGAAAAAGCATCCTAGAACTACACGGGAGGAGTTAGTTAATGACCTCAAATTAGCAGGGACCACAGTCACCAAGAAAACCATTGGAAACACATTACACCGCAATGGATTAAAATCCTGCAGGGCTCGCAAGGTCCCCCTGCTCAGGAAGGCACATGTGCAGGCCCGTCTGAAGTTTGCCAATGAACACCTGAATGATTCAGAGAGTGACTGGGAGAAGGTGCTGTGGTCTGATGAGACCAAAATAGAGCTCTTTGGCATTAACTCAACTCGCTGTGTTTGGAGGAAGAAAAATGCTGCCTATGACCCCCAAAACACCGTCCCCACCGTCAAGCATGGGGGTGGAAACATTTTGCTTTGGGGGTGTTTTTCTGCTAAGGGCACAGGACAACTTATTCGCATAAACGGGAAAATGGACGGAGCCATGTATCGTGAAATCCTGAGCGACAACCTCCTTCCCTCTGCCAGGAAACTGAAAATGGGTCGTGGATGGGTGTTCCAGCACGACAATGACCCAAAACATACAGCAAAGGCAACAAAGGAGTGGCTCAAGAAGAAGCACATTAAGGTCATGGAGTGGCCTAGTCAGTCTCCGGACCTTAATCCAATCGAAAACCTATGGAGGGAGCTCAAGCTCAGAGTTGCACAGAGACAGCCTCGAAACCTTAGGGATTTAGAGATGATCTGCAAAGAGGAGTGGACCAACATTCCTCCTAAAATGTGCGCAAACTTGGTCATCAATTACAAGAAACGTTTGACCTCTGTGCTTGCAAACAAGGGTTTTTCCACCAAGTATTAAGTCTTTTTTTGTTAGAGGGTTCAAATACTTATTTCACTCAATGAAATGCAAATCAGTTGCTATCTTTTATTTAAAGTTATTTTTTCGATTTTCCTTTTGATGTGCTATCTGCCACTGTTACAATAAACCTACCATTGAAATGATACTGTTCTGAGACTTTTCATTTCTTTGTCATTGGACAAACTTACAAAATCAGTGAGGGGTCAAATAATTATTTCCGCCACTGTATATATATAAATAAGTTTCTGTCTGTCTGTCTGAACGTTTGTCTGTCTGTTCTTAATGCGCGACCAAATGACTGGATTGATCTTCAACAAATTTGGCACACAGGTACATCAGGTGTCCGGGGAGGTTTTAGACCAGGTCTCAGCGCTCTACCATTCCTGAGATATTCCCCCAAAAATTACCTGCATTAGCAATTAGAAGCCTGCAAGTCTTTCACTCATTTCCCAACTGCCATACACACGGTCACATGTCCCTTATCAGCCAATAGAAGCTCGCAGGCCCTTAGTCTTCACATACACACAGTTTTACACCAGGTTTCAATAACAACCCAGCCATTTTTCTTCACTGCTGTAGGTCAGCTTTAGGCTAGGGCTACACAACGACATGTGTTGTGCAAGAATAAGTCGCATGACACATAGGGCACAACTACACTGCGACATTGATGTCGCATGACAATTTTTTATAAAGATAGTCTATGGTGTTGCACTGCGACATGCGATATGCTGCGACTGTGATGCGACAGTCACAGAAAAATCAATCTTGGATGGAATTTTTGTGACTGTCATGTCCCAGTCGAAGCATGTCGCATGTCGCAGTGCGACACCATAGCCTACCATTATAAAAATTGTTGCGCGACATTGGTGTGACAAAATGCTGCGCGACACATGTCATTGTGTAGCCCTAGCCTTAAAGGGGCAGGGCGCTGTGGAGGTCACTGTTAAGGGGCAGGGGCCACTATTAAAAGGGAAGCTGCTATGGAGCTCACTAGTAAAGGGGTGGGCACTGTGGGGGTCACTGTTAAAGGGGCGTTCACTCTGTTTGCTACTGTTAAGGGGGCAGGCCACTGTGGAGGTCACTGTTAAAGGGGCGGACACTGCGGAAGCCAATGTTAAGGGGGCATGGTACTGTGAGGTCACTGTTAAGGGAGCAGGGAACTGTGGAGGTCACTGTTAATGGAACAGGGTACTATGGCAGTCACTGTTAAAGGGATGGGTGCTGTGGAGGTCTCTGTTAAGGGGACAGGGAACAGTGGAGGTCACAGATAAGGGGACAGTCCCCTATGGAGATAAGTGTTAAGGGGTGGGATGCTGTATAGGTCACTGTTAAGGGAGTGGGGTGCTGTGAAACTCACTGTTAAATGGGCAGGCTGCTGTGAAGGTCAAAGTTAAGGGAATGGGCTACTGTGGAGATCCCATTTTAAGGAGGCGGGGCACTGTGGGGGGTCAGTGTTAAGGGGTGGGCGGCTGTGGAGTTAACTGTTAAGGGGGATACTGTAGATATCTTTTAATGACACAAAATATATGAAATATACCTGTGTGAAGCCGGGTCTTTCTGCCTATATATATATATATATATATATATATATATATATACACTCACCTAAAGAATTATTAGGAACACCATACTAATACGGTGTTGGACCCCCTTTTGCCTTCAGAACTGCCTTAATTCTATGTGGCATTGATTCAACAAGGTGCTGATAGCATTCTTTAGAAATGTTGGCCAGTATTGATAGGATAGCATCTTGCAGTTGATGGAGATTTGAGGGATGCACATCCAGGGCACGAAGCTCCCGTTCCACCACATCCCAAAGATGCTCTATTGGGTTGAGATCTGGTGACTGTGGGGGCCATTTTAGTACAGTGAACTCATTGTCATGTTCAAGAAACCAGTTTGAAATGATTTGAGCTTTGTGACATGGTGCATTATCCTGCTGGAAGTAGCCATCAGAGGATGGATACATGTTCTTATTCTGTTTACGCCAAATTCGGACTCTACCATTTGAATGTCTCAACAGAAATCGAGACTCATCAGACCAGGCAACATTTTTCCAGTCTTCAACAGTCCAATTTTGGTGAGCTTGTGCAAATTGTAGCCTCTTTTTCCTATTTGTAGTGGAGATGAGTG
This sequence comes from Bufo bufo, assembly GCF_905171765.1. NCBI lineage: Eukaryota > Metazoa > Chordata > Amphibia > Anura > Bufonidae > Bufo > Bufo bufo. Next base: position 393,235,468 of record NC_053391.1, read on the forward strand.
GTACCCGGTGGGGTCTTCTGCTGTTGTAGCCCATCCGCCTCAAGGTTGTGCGTGTTGTGGCTTCACAAATGCTTTGCTGCATACCTGGGTTGTAACGAGTGGTTATTTCAGTCAACGTTGCTCTTCTATCAGCTTGAATCAGTCGGCCCTTTCTCCTCTGACCTCTAGCATCCACAAGGCATTTTTGCCCACAGGACTGCCGCATACTGGATGTTTTTCCCTTTTCACACCATTCTTTGTAAACCCTAGAAATGGTTGTGCGTGAAAATCCCAGTAACTGAGCAGATTGTGAAATACTCAGACAGGCCCGTCTGGCACCAACAACCATGCCACGCTCAAAATTGCTTAAATCACCTTTCCTTCCCATTCTGACATTCAGTTTGGAGTTCAGGAGATTGTCTTGACCAGGACCACCCCCCTAAATGCATTGAAGCAACTGCCATGTGATTGGTTGACTAGATAATTGCATTAATGGGAAATAGAACAGGTGTTCCTAATAATTCTTTAGGTGAGTGTAGATATATAATATAATAAAAAGTGATCAAAAAGACATCCCAAAATGGAATCATTGAAAAGTAAATTGCCTCGCAAAAAATTATCTCTGTCTGTACACATAACTACAAATAAGTTAGAGGGGTCAGAATATGGCTGTGAAATTTTATAATTATTTTTTTTTTTTCAGTATTAAAATATCAGAAAAACTATACATATGTGGTATTGCCATAATCTTTCTGACCTGGAGAATAAAAGTAAAAGGTCAATTTTACCACATAGGAAATGGTGTAAAAAAAAAAGAAAAAAACTTTGGCAGAATGGTGTTTTTTTTCCACGCCATGTGGAATTTTTTTCCTGCTTCCCAACACATTTTATGCAACCGTATATGGTGCCATTAGATAGTGCACCTTGTCCCGCAAAAAAAACAAGTTTTCATACAGCGATGTGAATGAAACAATAAAAAAGTTATGGCTTTGGAAGGGCTGGGAGTAAAAAATAAAAAATAAATAAATTTCACAGTCATTAAGGGGAACTATATAGGAGGGGAAAAAATGGAACAAAGATAGCAGAAAAACCATAAATGGCACATCAACTAAAACCGGTATACACAAGACATACACAGGGGCCTTCACATTATTCTTTCATAATAACTTATGCTGCAGAGGGCAGAGAATTCACAAACTGATAGCTCTCTGCTCTTGCCGCAAAGCTGCTGTGTAAAGGCAGTTGTTCTGCACACTAGACTCAGATCACCTGATTTGGAAACACTGCAGAGGAGCAATAGTGGCCAGGCTAGGATTATTTTTATTTCAAAGTGAGAAAAAAAATGCCATAAGAAACCAACACTGTTTGCAGTGCGTTTTATAATTCCTTGTTGGGTTTCAGCAAACATCTGCAGACAACATTCAGCAAACATTTTTTTCTCTAAAAAAGCTATATGTGAATCCACACTAAAGTAGATTGGTCCTCATAGTATGTTATCCATCTTAGGGCAAATTATAACAGAACCCTATAATGGAATTTATAATGTTGGTGAGAACCCCCCCCCCCCCCCCCTTAGCTGTACAAATTATATTGTGCCTTTGTTTAATAGCAGCTAAACCAGAATACAGTGGAGTAACTGTTGTAGTCTACCAAATTCAATGGGAACACTTCTCCAGACCCCCCCCCCCTATTGTTAATGTCTGTACCTAACCACTGTATTCTAGCTTACCTGCTATTAAACAAATGTGCTGTTTCATCTAATAGCTCAGAGGACCTGTCATTACAAGTATGCTACCCTTAAATAAAAAATAAACTGGCACGGTATGTATTGATGCATTTTTAACACAAGTTCACAGTAATATTATATTAAAAGGAAATTGTATTTTCTTATTTATTGTTAATGCACTGATTGCTAGGCCTTAATATATTTCAACCTTTGCTTTGCAACAAACTGCAGTATATGGGTGACGATCGGAGTCAGTTGTCACCCACTTAGCTAGTGGTGTATGTAGATGTGTCATAAGTGCCTTAGGGTCAGGCGGTCTTAAGATAGGAATTCAAGGAATTGATGTTTGCTTTTTCATTTCTTTTTTGTTCAATGTTGACTATTCTGTAGCTCAAAAATGACCAATTCTTCTACGAGGCCTGTAGAGTTCAAAGTTTCAAGAAAGTAGCTTGGTCAAGAAAAGGAAAATTTGGTACTTATCTTAAGATATGGGATAATTTAATCAAATATTAAGATTCAGACTACATCCTTCAATTCTATCAATACGGTAGATTGTGGTTCTATAATTTTACACTCTTAACAGGAATATTTAAAGAGACTCTGTCAGCATGATCAACGCTACTAAACATACTGCCTGGTATGGCTCACCAGGCTGACTAAAACAATACCTTTCTTTTGTATGTATGCTAAACAACTGCAGAGTTATCTGCGTTTTAATTCATATGCAAATAAAAAAGTTGGAGAACCAGGGTGGAGGGCTGAATCCTTGGAGCACTGCTTTATTCACACTGCTTTATTCACAAACACAATATATGATTATAAAAAAAAAACAGTAATATTAATTAGCTTTCTAAATATAGAAAACTCATCCTCCTTTAGGTGGTAAGGCTACAGCTTAGTGATAAGTGGTCAGCCGTCCATGTAAAGATCTTAAATTCAAGTCTCATGAGAGACATATATTTATTTCGATTATTTTTTGCTTTCTCAAATAATCCATAATAAAAAGGCTATAGCCTTACTATATTGAGAATAGTGTTAGTTTTTTTTTTGCTTAGAAACATATTACTGGGTTTTTCACATGTACAATATATGATTACAAAGAAACCAACAATATGTATTAGATATCGAAGCATAAAAATATACTCAATATGATAAGGTCATAGCCTTTTATTATGAGTTAAATTATATGATCTCTACATGCAAGGCTAACTACTTATCTCCAGGCTACAGCATTATCATATTGACTGTGGTATTTCTATATTTAGAATGCTAACACATATTACTGGTTCCATTATAATCCTATATTGTGCTTGTGCAAAGCAGTAATATGTAAATTAGCTTTCTACGCATAGAAATTAACTCGTGTTAATGTGGTAAGGTTATAGTCAGTAGTGTATATGATATGTAAATGCTAGGAAACAACTCTAGGACACAGCTCTCCTCACCATGCTGATATCTACCTCTGTTAATCAGGGGGAGGAGGGAAGGAGGGAATGTGCAGAGCATAGGGGGGTTTTACGCAGCAGTGCTTCAAGGATTTAGCCCCTGCTGCACCAACTTGCTTATATGCATATGAATAAAAACACAGATATCTCTTCAGCTGCTTAGCATACAGACATAAAAGGTATCATTTTAATCAGCATGATGAGCCTTACCAGCTAGTAGTCCTGGTTTACTAGTATTGACCAATTTTAAGGGTTCTGGAATATCACCCCCAGCCCCAATTCATTCTTGTTTTTCTTTTGCTCTTTTTCACATTGTTGTCTCTTTTACATATAGGAAACACTTGCCTGATTTTCTTGATGTGAGAAGATATATATTCGCTATACTGAATAATGTTCAAGATATACTTGAATAGATTCTCATGGTTTTGATTGATGTATTGTTATTAAAAAATTCTTACGGATAAAGAAAATTTAAAACAAAATGACCCATTCTTAAATTCTTGATATCACGATTAAACATGTTAATAAATAAGGCTAAAGAGTAAAGACATTTCACAATTTAACAAATGACAATGCATCCAAGTGGTTGGCCAGAGCAACAGGTAGCCATATTGAACTGTGAAATGGGTGTGGTTCAACCGGTAATGGTATATAAAATCTGTCTATGTGTTAGATATCTCTTTCCTTTCTTCCTCTTGTACTGCATATATTACCTAGCCCATCTTATAAAGGCATGGTAGCTGGCAGGTTGCTGCAGTCTATTTCCCTCTTATCTGAAAATAAATTGCTCTTGTATTAGGCCAGATCTTCTGTCAGAGTAACACCATTGGGAGAATCATAGCTTGATTAGAAGTGACACAACAAACCGTCCTACCTCCTGTAAGCGGCAGTACTCTGAAGCTTTCTGAACAGTGGAACACAAATCATAGAGGTAAGCTGTGTATTTCTACATACAGACAGAAAAGAAGACATGCCGTATACTGTTGTATACACCATGAGCTGCAAAGCAAAAGAGTGTGATGCCCTAGTCACATATAAAAGTCAGCGTTTGACAAGTAGATTTTCACATTATTCATATACAGGGAAATGGTTTCACAGCTATTCATCGTATAATGAACATCATAATATTTTCGTACATACTTTTGTACTAATTTCTCTTAATTTCTAAGATTATCTTTAGAGATTAGTGAATTTCTTGAAATTCGATTCAGGCCCGATTTGGCCAAAGTAGCTGATCAATTCCTTTTGGGTCCGAATAAATTCGAACAGAATAGAAAGTGCCCCAATTGTCTGGAAAAGTATCTCTATCTCTTTTGATTCATTATAGTCAGAACTTTTTTGAAAAATCAAGTGGAATTTCCCATTCTATTCGCTCATCTTATTATCATTCATAGTTTTTTGGCAATAGATCTCTCCTGGTCATGTGATGATCACACCAATATGACCGAACTACACTCAAAAAGTGTAAGGCCTCATGCACACGACCGTTGTTTTATTCCGTGTCCATTGTTCCGTTTTTCGTGATTTTCTGCGGACCCATTGACTTTCAATGGATCCGTTGAAAACTCGGCTAATGCACCGTTTGTCATCCGCATCCGTGATCCGTGGTTCCAGTCTGTCAAAAAAATATAACCTGTCCTATTTTTTTCACGGAAAATGGTTAGCGGACCCATTCAAGTCAATGGGACCATGAAAAAACGCAGAGGCACACAAGATTGTCATCCCCGTCAGCGTCCGTTTTTTTCCTATCATTTGCATGGCAAACTAGACTTAGACTTTTTTTTACTTTCCTTCATGTCTGGTGGTCCTCCAAAAAATAAAGGAAGACACACGGAAACAAAAACGGAAACGGATCACGGAACAACGGAACCCCATTTTGCGGAACGGAACACAACAACGGTCGTGTGCATGAGGCCTAAATGTGTATATTGCAAATTATTTCCACCGCATATTTTACTGTAAATCCAGAGCAATACTAAATCAGCATCAGTGTTAAATGCAGATTTTGTAGTGGATCTACAGTGGATTTCCGCTTTTTGATTGCAAAGGATAAAATCCGCTGTGAAAATCGGAGACCTTTCTGCAATGTTTTCCACCACATGAAGATGGGGTTTGGAAAACATCATTCACATACAGTATTTGCAGTGTAAATAGTTACTAATCTACGGTGCAGAATCTGTACCACAAATTCCCTGCAATTCTGCCATGTCTGGGCCAGCTTCACTGTATGACAAGCTTAGTACTGTACTTGTGAGATCATCACACCCTCAGGACAGATCCACTCAAACTTATCAATGAAGGTTTTTGGGGAGAAAGCAGAGATCTTAAAAACTATAAGGAATGGATGCAGAAAATATATTGGAAAATGGAATAACTTTTTATTATACAATGAATGTATAAACCGGAAACAGAGAAATAGATTCTAGTTTATTTATTTTCGACATACATTTGTATTCCAGCATTGCACTACAGGGAATAATTGTATATTAAGCCTCTCACCACCCAACTAGCAGAACAGCGGGGGACCTGTGTACCAGAGACTCCCCGCCACTGGCACTTGCTAACATTTCATTTTCCTGATGCCGGTAGAATACTTTTCAATTTCACCACTAAATTGATTTAGTCAACAGTATATTTTCAACAGTGTGTTCTTTCTATTCTAAAAACACATTTCAACAAAAAAAATTTTGAAAAAAAGCTCAAAAATATCCACAATTATGATAAATGGCAGCGATATACCGTATATATTCACACATTAAAGCAAGCATGATATTAATGGATGACAAAAAAGTGAACAAACATGAGTTTAAAAGGAACTGTGGACACCAACAATGTCTTGTAGCTTTGGCACCATTTTAACAAATGGCATGGCTTGGCCAGACTGCATGCAAACATTCACGTCAGAGCTGGCATTGACTCATGATGGCTCTGTGCGCTGACCTTTCCGGACGCTGCATGTGTCCTTGCTACACAGCCGGATCGTGCACTGCAGCAGCTTACACTCTGGACGTGACAAAGACAAAGACTTGATAAAAGGGGTCCTATGTACCCCGAAGCGTGTTGCCTCGAATAAAAAAATAAAAATGGATTTTATTTGACACCCTCATCTGGTTGTGTATTGCGCCTCTGACTATCTCAAATCAGCTCGACAATTCCAGTCAAGCTAACTTTCAATATCATATCTGACCCCACTGGCAGTTTGGCTCCTGCCCAAAGGGTTCTCAATAACTCCAGCTGCACAGACCAGCAACTCTTCTTTTTACCTTCACTGGTGTTGTGCCCAGGATAGCACAACGCAAACAGGTGAGCATAGTATATCCTCCTATGAGCATAATTTCCTAACTTATTCACCCTATGAGCGCCTTTTTCTCTTTAAGCCATATATTGCTGAAATTATGGTAAATGGCAGCAATATACCGTATATTCACACAGTAAACCAAGCATGATATTAATTGATGACAAAAAAATGAACAAACATGAGTTTGTTCATTTTGGAACTGTGGACGCCAACATTGTCTTGTAGCTTTGGCACCATTTTAACGAATGGCATACCTCGTCTCTGAGGTGCACAGCTTCTGACTGTATTTGTAGGACTGGATAAATATCATATTTGGACAAATATGTCACGTTGCACTATATAAATGTAATTGTTTTAATCTTTTATCTTAACCCCAGACTGTTTTGGGCCTTACTGACCAAGTGTTTTTCTTCCTTTTTTCATCGTCGTGTTCAAAGAGCTATAACTTTTTAATTTTTCCGTCTATATAGCTTTATGAGGGCTTGATTTTTGTGGGACAAGCTGTAGTTTTTAATGGTGCCATTTTGGGGTACACATAACTTTCTGACTAACTTTTATTAACTCTTTCTAGGAGGGAGATGGGAAAAACAGCAATACTGCCACTGCATTTTTACGTTATAAATTTTACGGCGTTCATTTTTCGGTACAAATAACATAATATCTTTATTTTCTGGGTCAGTACAATTACAGTGATACCAAATCCATATAGTTTTATTTTTTTACGTTTTACTACTTTTTTGCAATAAAACCCATTTTTTTTAAGAAAATAAAATGTTTTTGCATTGCCGCTTCCCAAGACGAATAACTTTTTTATTTTTATTTCTATGGAGTTGTGTGAGGGCTTGGATTTTGCAGGACGACTTGTATTTTTCATTGGTATCATCTTGGAGTAAATAGCGCTTTTTGATCGCTTGTTTTTACGTTTTTTTTCGGTGGCAACTAAGAATAAATTAGCAATTCTGTCTTTTTTTATATTTTTTTTTACAGTGTTTACCGTAGGGGATAACTTACATGATATTTATGTAGTCTGGGTCATTACGGACGCGGCAATACAAAACATATGTTTTTCTTTTCATTAAAAAGTGTATTTTCAATGGAAAAAAGCGGGATTTTTTAAATTTAATATTTTTTTTTTTTTTACCACTTATTACCCCCACAAGGGGACTATAACAGATGGCTTTTTGATTGCTTTTAAAATGCAATGCACTATCCCTATAGTGCATTGCATTTTAATGGCAATGCTATTCTAAAATTGACCAGCAGGCTGCGCAAGAGAGGCTCAGCCTGATGAAAATTGCTGAAGGCTGGTCTGGGGTCTACATCAGACCCCAGGCAGCTTTCACACACATTGGCACCCTGCGTTTACATTTGTGGGGTGCTGATGAAAGTATGTGATGTGTTAAACAGCCCGGATCGGCACTCCTGCTGGTACCGCCTTTTAGAGCAGGACCACGGCCCAGCCTAAGGCCCCTTAATGACCACCGTAAAAACACGTATGGGTGGTCACTAAGGGGTTAACTGAGTTAGTCCGTGCCCATTGTCATTTTGCTGTTCTTTTTATGAAGTAATTCCCAGAACTGGTAAAGCAGGAAAAGGATGTGTCTTTCATGGCACTGTATGCCTATTTAATACATGACAGTAGCCTGCACGATATAGAAGCAGCAGACTGGTATTGCAAGCTGTCATTTAGTGTTTGATCTACAGGGACACCAAGATTGTTCTCTAACACTATTAGGACATAAGGTGCATGCTGATTCTGAGTACTCATATGCAGTACTTTACATTTATTCTGATTGGATTCCCAAATTAGAGATGCAACTTGAAGCTCCTGAACCATTTAGTAGAACAAAAAACAAAACAACCAAAGTACAACACACACTTACATACCAAGCATCATTCATGTAAGAGAAGAGCATTTTGGAACTTCTCAGGTACTAGGACCCAATAGGCCTATAGCTAGGCCCCAGCCTCAAACAATCAAGGTGAAATTTATCAATTCCTACATTGCAGAACTGAGTGTTCAAAAAGTCACAAAATAGGCACTCTGAAACTTTTTGGGCTCATGCTGCAACTTTTTGCATTTTTTCACCACTCACTCCAGTTCTAAAAAGTGGTTGGAAATGTGGGTGTACAGTAGTTAGCTATGTTAATAAGTTTCACTCCAGATTTATCACTGTAAATGTTGCAAACTCAATTCCAGCAAAGAGGTGGCAAAAATTTGGGTGGCATTTCTAGACAAAAGTGTTGGTTTAAAGATGCTCCAAATTTAACAAAGTGTGAGATTTGATAAATTTGTTGTAAAATACTCAGGCTCCATGATAAATTCCCCCTTAAGTCTTTCTAGATCTGGTCTGTCAACACATTTCTCCATTTTTACATTTACTTCTGATAGCCTCATCAATTAAAAATGTGAGTTAGGAATTATCAAGGTAAATAAACTTTTTTTGTACCATGCAATGTTGGCCATATCAAACCAACTACACTTGATACAATTGCTGATTTGTCTGTGGGATTTATCAGACACAGAACACTCTTGTGCTTTGTTCCCAATTGCAGTTTGTTTTCTTTTGGATGTGTTTTTGTGGCTTTGGGTTTTTTATGTAGCATATTGAATGACTTTTCTTTAGTCATTTTTCCATCCCCTTCTCTACAGGGTAAAAAAAAACACCTGAAAAAGTACAAACCAAACATTTCTGAAGAGAAACAGGCCACTAAAAGTGCATGTCACAAGCAAACAAATGCAGTTTTTGCTGGCGTGGGGTGAAAAAATGTCAGACCAAATTCATGTATGTAGGAGCCCATAAGAAAGTTTGATTTGGGTACTTCATATTATCTAGGGACTAGATGTTGGTATTAAGTGGGCTATATACAGCAATATTGTCTTGTCACTATGTGGCAGTTAGTGTTGAGCGCGAATATTCGAATTACGAATATTTATCGCGAATATCGCAACTTTGAGAATTTGCAAATATGTTGAATATAGTGCTATATATATTTGTTATATCGAATATTCTGCATTTTTTTTCCATTTGAAAACATGATTCCTCCCTGCTTCTTGCTTGTGGGCCAATGAGCCCACAAGCTCATTTTTTACATTGCAGATTTAATCTCGAATACGAATATTCGCGAATATATGACGAATATTCTAACACATATACGCGAAATATCGCGAATTCGAATATTGCCCCTGCCGCTCATCACTAGTGGCATTATGACAGTATTCTTAAGCCTGAAATTAGAAGAAAAACTACCAATGACAGATGGGTATCTTTACTTTGTGTGTTGCCTAGATCCCCATTTATGTGAAATTGACCTTATTTGGCAAAGAAGTTTTTGTCTGTAGCCTGTTCTATAACAGATGATAAAAAGATGACTTACTTGTTGCCTAGATATTAATGCAATTTTTCTCCACAAGCTATGTTAACACTACATATTGTCATTTGCCTCAGTCCTAAAATGCATTTTCATGAAAATTATCCTCTCAAATCCTGGAGCTGCAATTAGAATTCAAACCACCTTTTGCCATTGTACATATATCATTTGAGCAGCCCGGCTCTACACTTTTTGCTTTGAGGACTTTACAGAACAAAGAAATATACAGCGTTTGGCCTGAAGCCAGGAGATGTAGAGAAATGCAAAGACATTTCTGGAATCGCATTTTTACTGGAACAATGATCATATATAACAGATGTATGATCATTGTTTCTCTGAGAAAAATATTATATTCATATTTGTATACACTTCCCACTGTCACTGATGAATTACCATGCAGCCTGGAAAACCGTCAGGAAACAATATGCAGCTAGTTAATAGCTACTTCATTCCCATATGGGAAAATCAGAAATAATTGGTGAGTTGGCAATTAACACGAGAAACTGATTGAAGCAACGACCCTCGGAATTTACATATCTAAAAAGTCCTTTGACCATGTAACCTCCTGAGCAAAATATGAATCCCTGCAGCCTTGCAAGGCCTTCAAAATACTGCAGTATGTCACCTCATATATTATGGAGAAGCCTGTATGCTTTATGGAAATATGTTCTTGTTGGTGATTTAGGTCGGAGAGAAATCTGGTGGCTTCAAAAAATGAGATGCACCGAGTTCTAGCAAGATATATCTCTATTTGTATCTTTGTATGAGAGATGTCTGAATTTATATACCCCAGCCAGAATTTATATACTTGAGAACACGTATTAAAGAGATAGGCTATTTCTCTAGCTGCAACCCCCAGACATCAACTCCATTATTGGCACGTTATTTCATGTGTGATTGCACTCACAGCCATTTACCAGCACTGCAGCTATCTCATGTGTTAGGGAAGAAGACTTCTTCGCTAAGAAAGCCTGTCATGTTTCACTGATTGGGTCTCACTGAATCAATGCAGACACCTACTCTTCACTGAATCACTGAATGAGCAGGCTACAGGCAGCATTGAGAAGAATCTTACCAGAAATGTGCTCTGCAGTTTATTATGCAGATTCTAAAATAAACGGCCAGATAGTTATATTACCTGATGCATGTTTTGGAATCCAAAATCATGAGTGGATGAAAAAAGAAGAGAATCTATCAGGGTTGCAAAAAAGGATAATTATTGGCTTTCGGGCCAAGGGTGGCAGTATTTCTGTTTGAGTGAAAGTGTATTGTGAGCAGACAAATGGCACCATTGTGAGAGGTAAGTGTTGGCTATAAAGGTGTGCATGCGTGGACAGACATATTACAGTGCAGCAGATCAGCAACAAAATGAACCGGGGCTACCAAATGTGTGTCTAAAACAACAGATCAGCAAATACTACTGTGTATGGGGACAGCAGATGTTCACTGCACCTCTGCTAAGTTGTATTGGCAGAAAATATTTCGATTTTCGCTGCAGTACTAGAATTAGACCAAAGGGTTGTCTTCTCCAATAAGTCAAATGGATAAACACTGGTGTGTCAAGTGAAAAGCATCAGAGAACAAACACCCTGCAACCATTGCTGGAAGAACACAAGCTGGTGGTGGCAGCGATATGATCTGGGGAATGTTTTCATGGCATTCTCTCGGCCCACTCATCCATGTGGAAGACACTCTCAGTCAATTTGGTTATGAATCCATCCTTGCAGATCACGTACACCCATACATGGTGATTGTCTTCCTTGGGGTAAATATGAACTTCCTGCAAGAAAAGAACGTGCTAGAAATATCCGACATTGGTTGGAAGGGTATGACCAAGACTTCCAAGTATTACCCTGGCTCCCTAATTCCTTAGACTTGAACAGAATTTTGCATCTATGAGAACACTTAGACCATCGTGTTCACCAGGGTTGCCAGCCAGAATTTTTCTTTTTTCCGGACAATTTATCCCAAAATAACAGACAGCCAACATTTTTTACGGACAAAATGGAAAACCATAATGAATGATTATTATGAGTAATACATGTCCATAGCTCAATATACTGAGAATAACTTATTACTAGCACTTGCTGTGATCTGTAATATTATGATAATTACCATTAAAATAATCTAGTCAAGTACCACCAGCCTAAAAAAAAAAAATCACTTACACAGACACAGGAAAAAAAAGTTGTCTTTTTTATTGACTGTCCAGAAATTTCTGGATGGTTGGCATCCCTGGTGTTCACTCTATAGATCCTCCCCCATGCACCCTGCTTGATGAGATGAATTGATTCTTTTCTCTAGTTGGACACACAAATAGGTCTGTTGCTATGGAAACTTAGTCAGGATGGCAATATTAAGAGGATGCCTAAACCTCAAGGAATTAAGTCCACTACTGTCTTAAATCAATCACAGTTGATTATAACTAATCTTGAATGCTCTACTATTTGCATGACTTATACCAGGTGAGAATAGGCATATGTAAGTTATCCAGAAAAATGGTTAGGCTGCTTTTTATGCAATGGAGGGCTTTGTAATAATGAGTAGAGACAAAGCAGATCTGAGGGGTGGAATATGATTTCTATTGATGGGTGTCAGAAGTGGAATAATTTGGCAGAGCTAGTTAAACAAACAGTAAATTCCTGCTGTGCATGAAACTGCTGATACAGCAATAATGAAAAAAGGTTTCTGCCACTGTTTATCATGTCACTGTTGCTGTCATTTCGAGCTATTGATTTTCTCCCAACACTGCTATCAAATTGCTTCTCAACATGTGTTCATTGTGTACATTGGTTCCTCACTCATCTTTGTAAATACTCTGAAAGTAATCAAGAAGGACGCTAAATGACCTTTCCGGATAGGTTTATTCATTCATTAACCCCCTGGCTACCAGGACAGATAAAAATCTTTTCTAATATACTTTTAACACTTCTTTCTGCAACTTTATAGAAATGTACCGTAACTTTTTTCTTTGCCTACAATTATATCTGATCAAAGCACAAATACATTTTGCTTTTGTCCTTAAAATTTCTTTCTCTTTTATAATGAAAACAAATATCAGCAATATCTTGCTCCAGTCAGTGGTTTCTGCTATTGAAGAAGATTTTTCTAAACCATCCAAGTGGACAGGGCTGATAAATTTGCACAGTTGGTCTTTTGCCTATAGGCAGGAAAGGGGATAGTTGCCTGCACATTGAGCAGGGAAATTTTGTTTCTACTCAAATCTAAGAAAAATAAGCCAATGTAAGATCTAACTGAAATAATATATGTTCTAGGTAATAGGCTGGTTATGTTAGATAGAGAGGGGTTTAGGGTCCTTAAACTTTTTATTGTTCTCCCACGTTGGGAGAAATCTGTCCCTACAAATGTAAGGTCTCAAATGTGAATGGTAGAGTTCTGTTACATACCCAAACTATGTAGTGTCAGGTGAATTCTAGAGATCTGGTCACAGAGAGAGCATCGTGCCCCCCAGTGTAATATGTTTTACCACTGAGACAATGACCGTTAAAGGACAATACATGACAAAATATCTACATTAACGGAAATGGTTCTTACACTTGTAATTGGCATAAAAATCTTGTTCGTAACCACTGCTACTGCTAGATTCTCCCATGCGATAGCTGAACATAACAGTCATAGTCCCAGATATACTTGCAATGGCATTTTAAAAAAATATAAAAAATGTAGTTGGAGTGTTATGTGACTTCGGTACTCTGTAAGAGTCAGAAAAACAAATCTACTCCTGCTATGAGCAGGCAATGACTTGTGCCACAAATTGCATCATTTTCTATCTTTCTTCTTAAGAAATCTGTCTAAAGCTTAAGAGGACCACATTCAGTTTTTTCAACCCTTTTCAAATTTGGCAAGTGACGAAACAAGTCCCACATTTTGCACAAATTTGGTGAATGTCATGATTTGCAACTTTGTGTGTGCCATTTACTCCAAAAACAAGCGTAAACTGCTTAGGAACTGTGGGCACTAACATTTTAGAATAATATCTGTATAGGTTATAGTTGGACAATAAAACACATTTCAATTAGTTGGCCCGATTTTCATAAAACCTGTAGACTCTATTCACAGTGACACATTCATTCCCTGTCATTGCTCGATTCATGGGAGGTATGAGAATGAACAGTAAAAATGATTATCTAAATTTAAGGGTGGGACAATAAACGAAAAAATGCTAACTGGATTATATTAAGACCAGCATTAGCATAATGCTTGAGAATTTCAAAAGATGAACAGTAGCAAAAGTGATATTGTTTGGAAAAATAGGAAAGCAGATGAAAAATGAGCAAAAAAAAGGATGACTCATTCAAAAATATACATATGAGAGAAAGGATGGAAGATGCATCATAACACTAAAATATCAGCAAAGGAGTCTAGAAAGAGCTGAGGCTGACTCCTTAACGGAAATTAAGACCTTCATGAAGACACATTAGCAAACATCTGTGCAGGAAAGAAATTCTAAAAACAAAATGGAATATCAAGTACTTGCTGTTCAGTTTAGAGGATATTCTACAAACCAGACTGGCACATACAATAGCATGCTCATTTTTCCTGTTTGCAAGGCTGGCAAAAGCTCCTGATGAACGTACGTGTCCATAGGAGTGCATCAGTCAGATGGAGGCCAACAGAGTGTCCTTTTGGTCTCCGTCTCGTCTATATACGTCAGCATACCACAAAAGGGGATAGAATAGCATAGTAGACTATAATATTCCATCCCGCAGAGTCCAGTCAGAAGCATACAGGTCAGCTGTACCTCAATTTATAGATTTTTGATGTTTCTACAATAAAGTTTCTAGATTTTCTGAAGATTCCCTTTTCCTTTGGGTCTATGAGCACAGACCTCACTATGGCATCCATCACAGACATTCATTAAAAGTTTTTTTTTTTTATAATAGCTTTTCATGACGTATTCTTTTAGAGGATACCATTATAGCCTATTGGTGATAGAAGCTACAATTGTATATCCATCACAGCCTCAGTTTAACATATATGTTGAAAGTTTTTCCTGGTGTACACATTAAATGGAGGCCGAAAGTATAATGTGGACACAATCTAAGATTCTATCACTTGCAAGCTGTGCAATGGACATGGACACGGTCAAACCTGTTGAGTTCATGCAGCTGGACCCTATGTTTCAAAAAAGTGCCTACTTAAGCACTGTAAACTTGAATACATTACTGCATGTGTTTTTACCAGAATCCCTTCAAAGGGCTTTCTGATGTTTTATTATGAAAAGGCATATGCAAATGTACTGCTCATTATTGTGGTTAGAAGTCGAATTGTGTTACCAGCCAAATTTTTCTTCATATTAAAGGGATTGTCAGTGGAGAGCCTTATTAAGCCATTAGTTTTTTGGACTACCTTTTGGAAACTGGCCAGCTGGTTCTGGGTGGCTGTCTCCTAAAGAAAAAATATTTATGATTCCTTTCTTACTGTATTGTGAGAGGTTATTTCTGCAATTTTGCCTTGAATTACCTTTACTGATACCTGTAAGAAGCCATTTAGATTCTACAGTTACTGTTTCAGGAAAAAAAGAATGAGCTACACTTCCGTTAAAACCAATCTAGTTCTATAAGAAAAGGAAAGGACCAAGTTACACAGAGATTTTATACAATGTCAGGGCATATGTGCAATAATTGTCACAAGCATTCCTTTTCCGTCTAAGGGAGCATTCACACGACCGTGTGAAGCCTGTGTCCATATTGCGGACCGCATTTGCAGATCCGCAATACACGGGCACCGTTCCGTGTGCATTCCGCATCACGGATGCGGACCCATTCATTTCAATGGGTCCGCAAATCCGGAGATGCGGAACGGAAGCACGGAACAGAACCTTACGGAAGCACTACGGAGTGCTTTTTGAGGTTCCGTTCCGTGCTTCCGCACCGCAAAAAGATAGAGCTTGCTCTATCTTTTTGCAGAACGGAGGGATTGCGGACCCATTCAAGTGAATGGGGCCGTGATCCCTATACGGCTGCCACACGGCAGGTGCCCATGCTTAGCGGACTGCAATTTGCGGTCCACAGCACGGGCTTCACACGGTCGTGTGAATGCTCCCTAAATATGGTTTAATTTTTGGTCTGGTCAGCAGAACGATCCAAAACAATGATCCTTCACAGAAGGTATGACTGGAAATGTCAGCAATAAACATTGTACTGGATTTAGTTTTTAAGTTCTATATTACTAATTCTCAAAAGGATTAGATTTTTTTTTATTGAAATTTTCTAATTGTATTCCCTGAAGAACTCACAATTTGGTCATCACAATTAAAAAAATTGCATTTGCATCTTCCAGATTCTGAGTTCAATTATCTATTCACAGTATAATCTGCACAGACATCCATTAAATGGGTTGCAAAGTCGATTCGCACAAAACTTCATTTGAATGCAGTACAGCATTCAAATGTATGGGCTCCGCCGAGGGTAATTCGTTATCACCGAAGTCTTGCACGACTTCGATTAATAACTTTAGACTTCGATTTTAGAACTTAAAAATCATTTCAAAACTTGGATCAAAAGTCGGCTTCAGTACCAAGGTACTAGCCGATATCGAAGCCGACTTCGGATTCCTGTTTTAAAATGGTTTTCAAGTTTCAAAATTGAATGCCAAAGTTATTCACCAAAGTCTTGTGAGACATTGGTGATAACGAATTTCAGCTCGCCAAAGCCCATACATTTTAATGTTGTACGGAGACAGATCTCTGTACAGCATTCAAACAATTGACTTTGGATCTTGGCTCCAAAGCTTGATTCACTCAACACTGGCCTGCCAGCAACCTGTCCTACAATGTGAGTCCGACTGGTTGTCACTATCTGCAGAGCTGTCTATCGGGGTGAGGGGGAGGAGCCTCATTACACATTACACTGCTCTACAATAGATGGTAATGATGTGACCCTGCCTATGATATGCTGTCATAGCTGAGCAGCCTGACAGGAAAACTCACCAATATGTAGTATATACCAGAGTGTAGTGTGTAGTGAGGCCCTGCCCCTCACCCTCCTTGGCAGATCTGGGAGTGGTGGCAACTAGGGTTGTTGCGATACCAAAATTTTGATTCTGTTTTTGATACCATAAAAAAGTATTGCGATACCAAAGGTCCTTTTTGTCCCAGGTCCTCAAAGAAGAAAAAAGAAGACAAGCCGGGCTGCGTGAACAAGTGGATGAGGTGAATTTAATTTTAATTTTATTTTTTGAACCCCTCCATCCCTAATTTACTTAGCATTCCTTTTTAAGAATGATATTATTTTTCCTTATAACCATGTTATAAGGGAAAATAATAAAGATTGTGTCCCCATCCCGATCGTCTCCTAGCAACCATGCGTGAAAATTGCACCGCACTTGCTTGCGATTTTAATGCAGCCCCATTCACTTCTATGGGGCCTGCGTTGCGTGAAAAACGCACAATATAGAGCTTGCTGCGATTTTCACGCAACTCACAACTGATGCGTGAAAATCACCGCTCATGTGCACAGCCCCATTGGAGTGAATGGGTCCGGATTCAGTGCAGGTGCAATGTGTTCACCTCACACATTGCACCCGCACGGAATTCTAGCCCATGTGAAAGGGGCCTAATAAATGTGCCCCTGAGTCTTTTCTTCCTTTAGAACCCACTCCTGATTTTGGGTTCAAAAACTGCACCAAGAAAGTGGAACGTGGAAACCCAACCTTCAGGCGGGGCTCGCACTCTCAGATTTTGCAGCAGATTTTCTATGATGGGCATCATCATGGAAAATAGGTATAGTCCTCCTCTTGGGACAAAACAAAAGATAATGTTATGCACTGCAAATTTGCAACCAAACTAATGAGAGTAAATCACAGAAGCTCTCGTAAAATGGTGTCCTGGTCACAGATCCCACAATAGGTGCCTCGGCCCAAGAGCAGACTACAGATGTAAGCTCTAATAACACTAGATAAAGCATTGCAACTGATGTCACTGCACTATCTGAAACAGGGAACTATGAAGAACTGCTTTTTTAATAAATCATTTTAAAAACAATTCAGTCAAAAATTGAATTATTAAACAAAATGAAAATTTGCTCAAGATGATTCTGGCAGTAGAAGTCAAAGGAATCTAGTACTTCCAGGCTAGAATCAGTAAGCTTGAAGAGTCTATGATAGATCTCCTTTATTGCATATGTTATATACAGTTTGTTTCTCACTTTTTTATTTTTCCACATACATAAAAAGAATAGAGCCTGATTAATTGGAAGACATCTGTGAACACTTCCCAACACGCCATTGGAGTTACTAATAGTATATAATTACAGTATAGATTATGTTACACTGATAGGATTGCACACTTTCTGTGATTTTATTTAGTTTGTTCCTTTGTACTTTAATGTACTGCAGACAAATGAGGATGATGGTTAAGTTTAAAGGGACAGTAAAGGCTGGCCACAGCCTAGAAGACAGCAAGCTGCAGCCCCACCCCCTCCTATTGGTATGTGTGCAATGGAGGCCAAGCAAAATAGTGCCCCATTAGGATTCTTTCACATGTCCGTAGTGTACTGCGGATCTGCAAATTGCGGATCCACAATACACCCGGCCGCCACCCCCATAGAACTGCCTATTCTTGCTCGCAATTGCGGACAAGAATAGGGCATGTTCTATTTTTTCTGGAGCCATGGAGCGGATGTTCGGGGCTGCGCTTCGGAATGCGGATGCGGACAGCACACTGTGTGCTGTCAGCATCCATTCCTGCCCCATAGAGAATGAATGCGGTGCGGACACATTCTACGGACGTGTAAATAGACCCTTATCCAAAACATTGTTACAGCCAGGAAATGCGGTTCCACTTTTCTGCCACATTTCTATAAGATTTGATCTGCCCTTCATTGGTTTGATCAGCTCAGAGGGGGATTCAGAAGCTAGATCCTCACAACAGTGGCGTTGCGAGGGGGTGTGCGGGCCGCACCGGGTGACACCAGTCTGATGGGGTGTCACCCCCTGGCCGCCGGAGTTCTCCTTACTCACTCACAAGCACGTTGGCCCGGCCGTCACGTGGTGAAGGGGGTGTGACTGCCTGGTGAGTGGCTCCGCGGCAGCTGCACTGCAGGAGCAGTCAGCAGGCCCAGGACTGGAGTCTGGCGCTAATGGATAGGGTGGTGAGTCACGTGACAGCAGTGACTCACTCACACAGCCAGCCAGACCTGTCACTGCCGCGCCTGAGGGAGGAGGAGGCGTGGTAGGTAGCGCAGAGAGCGCATATTGACTTTATATTTAGATGATTTAATTTAATACCCCAATATAGTATTTATTATATTTTGGGGGGGGCGGGGGGTTGGGGCCTCCAGGTCCAGCCAGGTTAAAGCTTGAACAGAAGGTGGAAAGGCACTTTAATGCTCCATGACTCATGGAGCATTAAAGTGCATTTCCTGGAAATGCCGCAAACTACATAATGGAGGGCAGTGTGGTGGCAAATTACATAATGGAGGGCAGTGTGGGGGGCACATTACTTAATGTGAGGCAGTGTGGGGGGCAAATTACTTAAAGGGGTTCTGCACTTTGTTTTAACTGATGATCTATCCTCTGGATAGATCATCAGCATCTGATCGGTGGGGGTCCGACACCTGAGACCCCCGCCGATCAGCTGTTAGAGAAGGCAGCAGCGCTATAGCAGCGCCGCGGCCTTCTCACTGTTTACCGCTGGCCCAGTGACGTAAGGACTAGTATCAACTAGCGTAGGCGGGGCTAAGCTACATTCAAGTGAATAGAGCTTAGCCCCGCCCACGCTAGTTGATACTAGTCATGATGTCACTGGGCCAGCGGTAAACAGTGAGAAGGCTGTGGCGCTGCTATAGCGCCGCTGCCTTCTCAAACAGCTGATCGGCGGGGGTCCTGGGTGTCGGACTCCCACCGATCAGATGCTGATGATCTATCCAGAGGATAGATCATCAGTTAAAACAAAGTGCAAAACCCCTTTAATGTGGGGCAGTGTGGGGGGGCATTTTACTTAATGTGGGGCAGTGTAGGGGGCAGTATTACTAATTATGTCACTCTAGAAGGAAATTACTATTGATGGAACTATGAGGAGCACTATTACTATGGGGGCACTATTATTTCTTCAGGATAGTATTTTGGGGTATTGGGGAGCACAGCGAGCTGCAGGATAACACTGTGGGGACTCCAGGTTGGGGGATGATGATAGAAAAGTGAGGACACTAAGATGTCCGTGTGTCACACTCTGCAGAGACGAGACGCGGCTGAAAGAAGTATCTGGACTAAATGGAGAAGATGATGACAGAGAAGATCTACATCGGAGGAGACGTCACCTGGGAGGCCCTGGATGTGAGAGGTACGTGCTACTGTATAGTATAGTGTATTTATGTATGTGTACCATGTATGTCAAGGGTCCTCAAACTACGGCCCACGGGCCACATGCGGCCCGCCGAGGACTCTGATCTGGCCCACCGGGTCTTTAACAGTTAACATTAGGCCTACGCGCATCTGCTCCCTCCCTCCGATGTCAGCTCTGCTCCGGCGGTACGTGACTGCTCACTGACGTCACGCGCCTCCTCTCAGGCGACGCAGTGAGTTAGCGCCGCCGCCGCCCACCAGCTTCTCACATCACCGCCCGGAGCAGAGAGAAGAACAGCCGGAACAACTGTGGGTGCGTCAGTGTGGCAGTGTGTGGTGGGCATTTTTTACAATGGGGGGGTGGCGGGGCCGATGCGGGGGACATTAAAATGGCGGCCACTTGTCTGTGGGGCAAATGAAAATGGTGGCCACTGTGACAGTTGGAAAACGGGCAGTTAGCTGGGTTGGCATGCTCTCATTTCATACTCAAAGAGACTGTCAACAGGTCAGTCAGAGTGACACTTGAATAATGAAATATCAGGGTGCCAGTCTGCATTTCAATAGGTCAGAATCTGACCTATTGAAATGCAGCCTGATATTTCATTATCCAAGTCTCTTTGGGAAACAATTGAGAGCATGCCAATCCAGCCAACTGCCAGTTTTCTTTCCATGGGGCAACCATGATAATAAAATAGCATCCTACTTATATACGCATTTCCTTTCAGGCTCGTTATATAGGGAGAACCCCGTCCGTTATATAGGGAGAACCCCGTCAGGCACTGATCTGGTCTGCATAGAAAAGCCTGCAAGAGGTAAGTGTCCACATCGGGGGCACAGACCTGCAAGTGGGGGTTCTGGTTTGGAATGGCTATATAAGCAGGAAGATCCTATTTTAGTGTCATGGTTGTCCCATGAAAAGGATCTTCCTGCTTATATAGCCATTCCAAACCAGAACGTCAACTTAAGTGTAAAATAGATTACTGATTGCGTTTCCTTTTCAGTGTTCGGATTTAGGACGTATCAATTTGGCCCGTTATATAGGGAGATATAACAGAACCCCATCAGGGACTGAGCTGGTCTGCATAGTTAAAGGGATTTTCCCATCTTGGACAATGGGGGCATATCGCTAGGTAGGATATGCCCCCATTGTCCTATAGGTGTGGGTCCCACCGCTGAGACCCGCACTGATATAGAGAACGGAGCCCCGAAAGCGAAGGAGGGCGCACTGCGCATAAGCAGCCGCCGTCCATTCATTTCTATGGGGCTGCCGAAAATAGGCTATTTCCGCCAGCCTCATAGAAATTAATGGGAGCATGGGCAGAGCATGCACAGTACACTCCCATTCACTTTCGGGGCTCCGTTCTCTATATAGGTGCGGGTCCCAGCGGTGGGACCTGCACCTAACGATATTCCTCTATTGTCCAAGATGGGAATACCCCTTTAAAAAATATAGTCCGGCCCTCCAATGGTTTGAGGGACAGTGAAGTGGCCCCCGGTTTAAAAAGTTTGAGGACCCCTGATGTATGTGGTGTATTTATGTGTATGTGTGTTGGATATATATGGTGTACGTGTTGTGATGGCGCGCGTCCGCCGTTGAGTAGGGAACCTGTTCTCAAAAATTTTAATCCAACCCCCCAGTTGTCGATCTGCCTGCACCCCCAACCCCCCCCAAAAAAATCCCCCCCTGTTGGCAATCTGTCTGCTTAGCCTCCCCCCATGTCAGCGGTCTGTTTACTATCCAAACCCTCCGCCCGCGTTACCACTTGGGTCGGTCGGCAGGCTCAGTGAAGGACGTGAAGGGATGCCAGCCACGCCGCGGCGGCAGAGCGGAGTGTAACGGATTTACTGGCACCCCGACCGGGTATCTCCGTCGATGGATGCACCTAGCACTTCCCGAGGACTCCAAGCACTCCACTCGACACCATAACCGCCACAGATCCCACAAACCGCCAAAGCTTGGTTGAGGTCTCGCCGTCTCCTACCCACCCTGGACCTACGACAAGGCTCCAGTGGGGGAACCTCTCCTAAATGCAGAGAGCAGGAACAGCTCTTACAAGAGATAGTAGTTATAGCCAGGGGAGTATAGCAAATCTTCAGCATATAGCAATCCCCTGTGTCGATCAGTTACCCAAACACCAGCCTCAACATGATGAAGGGTAAAACAGGAACTCCCTTTATTGAAGATCAACTCAGTATATATACAGTTCAAGAAGTCTAAAAACATAACACAATCAACCATTAACAACATGCAAACAGACATCTTCACCCCCTCCATAATGAATGAATAGGAAGAGAGGAGACACATGTGATGGGATTACCTCCTGAGTGTATCATAGGGTGATCTACTCATCTAGGAGTCGGCTGCTATTATAATCAACTATCTTAATCCCATCACTAACACAATCAGGGGGAGTCTCAGTGCAGAGTTAACCCTTTTTGTGTTGCTGAATCCACACCATGCCTTTTTAATGGGCAATAGGAAATATGTGGCATATAAATTACACACATAAATCAGGGTTCATAGTTCCTTGTAACCCCAAAAGGTCTTAGGGGGTCTCCATAGTTCTCGGTCCATAGTCTGTAGGAAGGAGGCTGGCCCTCAGGCTTTTCCAGTAGCCCCAGTGACGGTTCAGTCCGTCACACAGAGCTTGATGGACGTCCCCTATGTGATTCGTCCCAGGGGGTGACACCATTTTCTACCGCATCGGGTGACAGCAGCCTTAGCAACGCCACTGCCTCACAATCAGTCTTTTGAAGAGATACCACAGGTTCATTCAACTGGTGGTACCCTTTTTTATATCAGTAGAATGGGGTTCCAGTGACAATCAGTCATTAATGCTATATAAATAATTTATCAGCAGTCCTAATGACTTTTTAGCAACAGAAAAATGTTAATAATAATGCTACTTACTGATCATAATGTAATAGAAAATCAGTTTAAAGGGAACCTGTCACCGGGATTTTGTGTATAGAGCTGAGGACATGGGTTGCTGGATGGCCGCTAGCACATCCGCAATACCCAGTGCCCATAGCTCTGTGTGCTTTTATTGTGTAAAAAAAATTATTTGATACATATGCAAATTAACCTGAGATGAGTCCTGTATGTGAGATGAGTCAGGGACAGGACTCATCTCAGGTTAATTTGCATATGTATTAAATCATTTTTTTTTACACAATAAAAGCACACAGAGCTATGGGGACTGGGTATTGTGGATGTGCTAGTGGCCATCTAGCAACCCATGTCCTCAGCTCTATACCCAAAATCCCGGTGACAGGTTCCCTTTAAAAAGGGTATACAGATGTGTTCTTCCTTACCTTTTTCCTTGGCTCAACAGATCTCAAGATGTGTGATTACCATTTTTTATTACAAAATTTTAAGAAATGCTATTGTGATATTCTGTCACATGATATCTATGCTATATGTGTCTATGTGCAGCCACCAAGTAGTTACGTAATGCATTGCAGCCTGTCAAGGGTTTTGCTATAATGTTGTAATATTATACTAAGTTTTTCTCATGACAAATTGTAGTCCTCAACTTATTTTTTTTGAATTTTTGCATTTTGCTGTAATATTCTTTTCAATTTGACTGTACTATGTAATTGAAAATTAGATTCAAAATGCTGACAAATGATTCTATCTATCTATTCATTGTTATATAACTCCTGCCGTGAGGGGAAGATGTTATCGTTATCTGTAAGGTAATTCTCATTAGAATAGCAGGTGTAGAATTGGGATAACAGTAAGACAGCTCCATTGTTCTCTTGATAGTCCTAGATAATAATTCCCACAGAAGAGCATTGCAGTTATCAGTGTAATGTGTGATGCTCTGAGTCACTCAGCTCCTTCCTTTTCTGATCAGAATGAATGTTCTAACTGAAAAAGTAATGTGAGGATGTTTGCCAAGTCCAAACAAAAAGGACGTTAAAGAGCCAGAACAGGAAGCAGAAAATATGGTGTGACTTCAAAAAATGATATCCAGGAAACCATCCATGTGTTTTTTTTATTTAAATAAAATGACACCAAATATTTACCTATAGTCTGTTAATATGTGATAAAAAAATTGATTGAAGGGTCCCTTTTGACCAATGAACACATCGGTATATTTTAAAGTGGGACTGTTGAGTTTTCTTAAATCTATAAATTGACCACTGGGCATTACCTTTCCCTTTGTTAGTAGGGTGTGACATACTCTGTTTCAGCAATGTGGTAGACTGCTGAACTTCTGTATGCTCTGAATTCTGAAGCTGGCTGTGAAAGTCAGTAACGCAGAAAAGGCTTTAAATATAGATGAACGCGAAATAAAAACAACTCTGAAAACCCACTGGCATTTATCATGGTGTTTTCATGACAGGCCAATGCTTTTTACATTTTATTTAAACTTTGCATGAGAGTTTGTGGGCGGACAACATTCAGTAAACCATTAGAGGAAGATGTTTTCATTTTCAGGAAGTGTTTATAAAATTTAATTTTAAAGGGAATGTGTCATTAGAAAATGACCTGCTGTTTAAATAACTTTTTTTATGTTTAACATATTTTAAATCCTTTCTACCAGGAGTTTTTTTCGTTTTTGCCTTTTTGTAGTGTGCTCCCTGCCTTCCCAGAGCTATAACATTTTAATTTCTCCATTCACATAGCCGTATTAGGGCTTGTTTTTTGCAGAACAAGTTGTACACTGCTCAAAAAAATAAAGGGAACACTTAAACAACACAATGTAACTCCAAGTCAATCACACTTCTGTGAAATCAAACTGTCCACTTAGGAAGCAACACTGAGTGACAATCAATTTCACATGCTGTTGTGCAAATGGAAAAGACAACAGGTGGAAATTATAGGCAATTAGCAAGACACCCCCAATAAAGGAGTGGTTCTGCAGGTGGTGACCACAGACCGCTTCTCAGTTCCTATGCTTCCTGGCTGATGTTTTGGTCACTTTTGAATGCTGGCGGTGCTTTCACTCTAGTGGTAGTATGAGACGGAGTCTACAACCCACACAAGTGGCTCAGGTAGTGCAGCTTATCCAGGATGGCACATCAATGCGAGCTGTGGCAAGAAGGTTTGCTGTGTCTGTCAGCGTAGTGTCCAGAGCATGGAGGCGCTACCAGGAGACAGGCTAGTACATCAGGAGACGTGGGGGAGGCCGTAGGAGGGCAACAACCCAGCAGCAGGACCGCTACCTCTGCCTTTGTGCAAGGAGGAACAGGAGGAGCACTGCCAGAGCCCTGCAAAATGACCTCCAGCAGGCCACAAATAAGCATGTGTCTGCTCAAACGGTCAGAAACAGACTCCATGAGGGTGATATGAGGGCCCGACGTCCACAGGTGGGGGTTGTGCTTACAGCCCAACACCGTGCAGGACGTTTGGCATTTGCCAGAGAACACCAAGATTGGCAAATTCGCCACTGACGCCTTGTGCTCTTCACAGATGAAAGCAGGTTCACACTGAGCACATGTGACAGACGTGACAGAGTCTGGAGACGCCGTGGAGAACGTTCTGCTGCCTGCAACATCCTCCAGCATGACCGGTTTGGCATTGGGTCAGTAATGGTGTGGGGTGGCATTTCTTTGGAGGGCCGCACAGCCCTCCATGTGCTCGCCAGAGGTAGCCTGACTGCCATTAGATACCGAGATGAGATCCTCAGACCCCTTGTGAGACCATATGCTGGTGCGGTTGGCCCTGGGTTCCTCCTAATGCAAGACAATGCTAGACCTCATGTGGCTGGAGTGTGTCAGCAGTTCCTGCAAGACGAAGGCATTGATGCTATGGACTGGCCCGCCCGTTCCCCAGACCTGAATACAATTGAGCACATCTGGGACATCATGTATAGCTCTATCCACCAACGTCACGTTGCACCACAGACTGTCCAGGAGTTGGCAGATGCTTTAGTCCAGGTCTGGGAGGAGCTCCCTCAGGAGACCGTCCGCCACCTCATCAGGAGCATGCACAGGCGTTGTAGGGAGGTCATACAGGCACGTGGAGGCCACACACACTACTGAGCCTCATTTTGACTTGTTTTAAGGACATTACATAAAAAGTTGGATCAGCCTGTAGTGTGTTTTTCCACTTTAATTTTGAGTGTGACTCCAAATCCAGACCTCCATGGGTTGAAAAATTTGATTTCCATTTTTTTATTTTTGTGTGATTTTGTTGTCAGCACATTTAACTATGTAAAGAACAAAGTATTTCAGAAGAATATTTAATTAATTCAGATCTAGGATGTGTTATTTTTGTGCTCCCTTTATTTTTTTGAGCAGTGTACTTTCCAATGTCAACATTTAATATTGCATATGATGTAGTGGGAAGCAGAAAAAAAAAGTCCAAATGGGGTGGAATTGGAAAAAAAAAAACAATTCCGCCACAGTTTTAGGCCTCATGCACACGACCGTTGTGTGCATCCGCGTCCGTCCGTAGCGGAGGTCCCATTTATTTCTATGGAGTTGTGAAAAAAAACTGATAGTCCTCCGTTTTTTCTCCACGTCCGTGATCCGTGATTCCAGTCCATCAAAAAAATATAACCTGTCCTATTCTTGTCAGTGGAAAACGGAGGACGGACCCATTCAATAAAATTACACTTTTGGCCTCATGCACACGACAGTGTTTTTTCACTGTCAGTGATTTGGCTTCAGTGGTCCGTGTCCGATTTTGCTTCAGTTGTGTTTCCTTGTGTCTCCCTTTTTTTTTTGTCTGACAGGGGAAAAAAAAGGAAGGTTAATGAAAAGTGTAATTTTATTGCACCAAGGTCTTGTAGAAAAAAACGGACACGGACGCGGACACGGTTGACATACCAGTTGTGCATCCGTTTTTTTTGACGGACCCATTGACTTGAATGGGTTCGTCCTCCGTTTTCCACTGACAAGAATAGGACAGGTTATATTTTTTGGACGGACTGGAATCACGAACGTGGAGAAAAAATGGAGGACTATCAGTTTTTTTCACAGCTCCATAGAAATGAATGGGACCTCCGCTAAACTGTGAAAAATGACGGAACGGACGCGGATGCACACAACGGTCGTGTGCATGAGGCCTTTCATTAACCTTCCATTTTTTTCCCCTGTCAGACAAAAAAAAAGGAAGGCACAAGGAAACTCAACAAAAGCAAAATCGGACATGGACCACTGAAGCCAAATCACTGACAGTGAAAAAACACTGTCATGTGCATGAGGCCTTAGGCCCCTTGCAGACGAGCGTGTCCGGATTAGGTCCGGATGCATCCCGGTGCATTGCGGCAAACCCACACGAGTAGGTGCGCAATTGCAGTCAGTTTTGACTGCGATTGCGTTCCGATGTTCAGTTTTTATCGCGCGGGTGCAATGTGTTTTGCACGCGCATGATAAAAAACTGACTGTGGTACCCAGACCCGAACTTCTTCACAGAAGTTCAGGTTTGGGTTAGTTGTAGTGTAGATTGTATTATTTCCCCTTATAACATTGTTATAAGGGAAAATAATAGCATTCTGAATACAGAATGCATAGTAAAATAGGGCTGGAGGAGTTAAAAAAAAAAATAAAAGAAAATTTAACTCACCTTAATCCACTTGTTCGCGCAGTCGGCATCTCTTCTGTCTTCATCTGTGAGCAATAGGACCTTTGATGACGTCACTGCGATCATCACATGGTCCATCACATGGTCCATGGTCCATCATGGTCCATTATGGTTCTGTATTCAGAATGCTATTATTTTCCCTTATAACCATGTTATAAGGGGAAATAATAATGATCGGGTCCCCATCCCGATCGTCACCTACCAATCGTGCGTGAAAATCGCACCGCATCCACACTTGCTTGCGGATGCTTGCGATTTTCACGCAACCCCATTCATTTCTATGGGGCCTGCGTTACGTGAAAAAACGCACAAAGAGGAGCATGCTGCGATTTTCATGCAACGCACAAGTAATGCGTGAAAATCACTGCTTGTGTGCACAGCCCCATAGAAATGAATGGGTCAGGATTCAGTGCGGGTGCAATGCGTTCAACTCACGCTTTGCACCCGCGCGGAATACTCGCTCGTGTGAAAGGGGCCTTACAGGATTTTTTTATTTACACTGTTCGATGTGTGATAAAACTGATGAGTTCATTTCATTTCACAGGTCAGTATGAATCCGGCTGTACCTTATATGTATAGTTTTATTTGTATTTTAATACTGATAAAATAATAAAAACCTTGAAAAAAATCAGCTTTTTGTTTCATCGCCATATTCTGACCCTTATAACTTTTCTCTTTTAACTTTTATAACCTCTCAGGAGCAAGCGCCATCTTTAAAGGCGCTGTTAGTATGGCGCTGGTCGGGAAGGGGTTAAAGAATTTTTGATGATGCTTTTAATTTTCCATGTATTCCATATATTTAAACAAAAAAGATAAAATTCTGCAGTTCTTGCACTTTGTAGAAGTTGAAGTTGAAGATGGCAATCCCCATAATAATGTTCAGGAAAGAGAATTAAAAAATCTACTATCAGAAAATAAAAACAGATTAGAAAAAAAGGATATGTGTCGCTATCTGATTTTAACTGGCAGAGGTATATTTCCCCCGGTTCAAATGCATCAAACCTTTCGTACCGCATTGATAATGTCATTTTAAGGTACACTGTTTTGCTGCCTCACCTTTGCCTTATCACTCTGCCTGGCACGCACACTGGTCTGTGTGTAGCTTGCCCATTGCATTCAGAGAGCCCATAACTGCTCATTGTCACAGCACATTCTCTCCTATCAGTCCATCTAGATGCAACATATGGGACACTCATTGCTGAGTTTTTGTTGCTCGGTTCTTAGCAGTGTATGGCTATTTGTCTTCTGCGATGTGTTCTTGTTTCACAGCTAGAGGGGGTGAGCAGCCAGTGTGATCTTTAGATAGCGACACCTTTATTTCTCATTCACCTACACGCGTTCTGCTGGTACAAACACATTACAGTCTCAGTCAGCATTTTTGCCTCCACCCTCAGTCACTGTTCCATAGATTGCAAGATCTCAGTGGGACAGAAATTGGCACCTCTCAGCCAAGCTTAAAGACATATCAAAAACACTTCTCTGTATATCCTGCTGCACGAATATGCAATCTTACTATCCACATTTGTCCCTTTTGGAATCTGTCTGAAAACTCCTCCACGTCTGTGAGCTACAACGATACAGAAGGAACTGATTATAAAAAATGAAAGCTGAGGCACATGATAAGTGTAGCTAGAGCTGTGGAGATTGGCCCTTGGCTACTTTAGGCTTTTTCCATCTTACTCAGGAAAACAATAGTGCGGCTTATTAACAATGCACTGAAGATCCAGACCTATCTGCATTGTGCTGCCAACAAAACAAAGTAATCGAAGCATTTCTGCAGGAACTGCCTGCCCTTGCAGAGATTGTTCTATTAATCTACTTCATTTGCTGGCAGTAGGGAGTGGTTGGTGCTTGTCTTTAATATGCATTAAGTCTCTGATCTAGTGACAGAGATGAGGTAAGTGCTCTTGTCCCCAGCAAAACAGGCAAGTGAATTACATAAATGGAGACTATACCAAGATACACAGCCGAGTCACATTATTATGACCATTTCCGACTTTCAATATCAGCAGTGCGTGGCTCATGAAGGAAGTCATATGTGATGAGATGGCTTGGTGGGTATATAAGGTGTGTGATAGGCTCTCTGCAAATATATCCCTTGTTGCTGTGATAGGTAAAAGTGACGATTTATCAGACTTGTGAAAAAGGATGATTATTGGCTTTCGGGCAAGGGTGGCAATATTTCTGGAAATGCGCAGCTGCTTTGGTGAAAGTGTATCATGAGTTGACAAATGGTACCATTGCGAATCAGAGATGTGAAAACTGCAGAGCACCATGTGA
This sequence comes from Bufo bufo, assembly GCF_905171765.1. Taxonomy (NCBI): domain Eukaryota; kingdom Metazoa; phylum Chordata; class Amphibia; order Anura; family Bufonidae; genus Bufo; species Bufo bufo. The sequence continues at coordinate 393,265,413 of NC_053391.1, forward strand.
GAGGTGAACATCGGCTACAAGGATGCGTGAGGACGGACCGACACGCTACAGTAGAGAAGCTCACCACCAAAATGAACCAGAGAACTACCAGACGTGTCTAAAGGAACAGTTCAGCTAACCCTACTGTGTATCAGCAGAAAAGCCGTAAATTTTCAGGGCAGTATCACAATTAGACCTCAGCTGACTGGCAAAGGGTTGCCTTCTCCAATGAGCCATGTTTTTTAACTTCATCGAACAGACTGATGTTGGTGTGTCAGATGAAAAACATCAGAGAACAAACTACAACCATTACTAGAAGAACACAAGCTGGTGGTGGCAGCGTTATAGTCTAGGGAATGTTTATGTGGTATTTTCTGGACCCACTCATCCATGTGGAAGACAATCTCAACTGATTTGAGTATGAAGCCATCCTTGCCAGTGACAAACAGCAATACATGCAGATTGTCTTCCCTGAGGCAGATGGGATCTTCCAGCAATACAATGCAACATGTCACACAGCTAGAAATGTTGTACATTGGTTAGAAGAACATGACCAAAACTTCCAAGTTCTACCCTGGCTCTCTGTAAAGCAAGGTCTTTAATTGGCTCTTCCCCAATAACTTCATGAAGTTATTTTGTGATGTCTATACCTGGCCACATTTCTGCGGTATGAGGTAACTGTACATGCATACTGACCTTTAGGCAGAGTTCACACGGGCGTTGCGGGAAAATGTGCGGGTGCGTTACGGGAACACCGCCGATTTTTTATGTGGTATTTTCTGGACTCACTCATCCATGTGGAAGACACTCTCAACTGATTTGAGTATGAAGCCATCCTTGCCAGTGACAAACAGCAATACATGCTGATTGTCTTCCCTGAGGCAGATGGGATCTTCCAGCAATACAATGAGACACGTCACACAGCTAGAAATGTTGTACATTGGTTAGAAGAACATGACCAAAACTTCCAAGTTCTACCCTGGCTCTCTGTAAAGCAAGGTCTTTAATTGGCTCTTCCCCAATAACTTCATGAAGTTATTTTGTGATGTCTATACCTGGCCACATTTCTGAAGTATGAGGTAACTGTACATGCATACTGACCTTTAGGCTGAGTTCACACGGGCGTTGCGGGAAAATGTGCGGGTGCGTTACGGGAACACCGCCGATTTTTCCGCGCGAGTGCAAAACATTGTAATGCGTTTTGCACGCGCGTGAGAAAAATCGCGCATGTTTGGTACCCAAACCCGAACTTCTTTACAGAAGTTTGGGCTTGGGATCGGTGTTCTGAAGATTGCATTATTTTCCCTTATAACATGGTTATAAGGGAAAATAATAGAATTCTGAATACAGAATGCATAATAAAATAGCGCTGGAGGGGTTAAAAAATAAAATAAAAAATTTAACTCACCTTAATCCACTTGCTGGCGCTGCCGGCATCTCGTCTGTCTCCTTCTTTGCTGAACAGGACCTGTGGTGAGCATTCATTCCAGGACCTGTGGTGACGTCACTCCGGTCATCACATGATCCATCACATGACCCATCACCATGATCATGTGATGGATCATGTGATGACCGGAGTGACGTCACCACAGGTCCTGGAATTAATGCTCACCACAGGTCCTGTTCAGCAAAGAAGGAGACAGACGAGATGCCGGCAGCGCGAGCAAGTGGATTACGGTGAGTTAAATTATTATTATTATTTTTTTAACCCCTCCAGCGCTATTTTACTATGCATTCTGTATATAGAATGCTATTATTTTCCCTTATAACCATGTTATAAGGGAAAATAATAATGATCGGGTCTCCATCCCGATCGTCTTCTAGCAACCGTGCGTGAAAATCGCACCGCATCCGCACTTGCTTGCGGATGCTTGCGATTTTCACGCAACCCGATTCACTTCTATGGGGCATGCGTTGCGTGAATATAGAACATGCTGCGATTTTCACGCAACGCACAAGTGATGCGTGAAAATCACCGCTCATGTGAACAGCCCCATAGAAATGAATGGGTCAGGATTCAGTGCGGGTGCAATGCGTTCAACTCACACATCGCATCCGCGCGGAATACTCGCCCGTGTGAAAGGGGCCTTAGGTGGGGCTAGGAGGGGCCATGAGAGTAGAAAAACCTTAGGGGATTATTTATTAAACAGAAATACGCCTAAACTAGGCGTACAGTATTTCTGCCGCAGATTTGCGACTTTTCCCCGTTCACGCCAGGTCTGAAAAAGTGGGCCGGTAGGCCTATTTCATTAATCATTTTCTACACCTGGTTTAGACGCAGAAAATGGTCTAAATGTAATACAGAAAGGAAGATGTCTTACATTTAGAAGCAGTGGTGGATCCGCCGAAGTTATAAAGAGGACTGCGTAGGGTCTTTTTAAAACCAGTGTCTAAAACGCCAGTCTTAATAAATGTGCCCCTTAATATTGGAACAGAGAGCTTGGCTTCACTGAAGACATCATCAGGGTAAGATGTCTTGCTACATCACCTTTTTTTGTATCATATGGGCGTTGACAGATTGTCATGTTGGGCACTAGTCGATGGAACCTGCACATTTGTCCACACGACTCTCAGTGACTGTTACTTTATCTTTGTATATAGATTTACTTTAACTTACCCTAGAAACTAACATCAATTAGATGCAAATTTACTTCTGCTCATAGTGTGTACCACTTAATAAATTTGGCTTACCTTATCCCAACATACTCAGACCAGTCTTAGTAAATATCCCGCCATAGGCAGATTTTGACATACATATTGCCCTTTAACCCTTTCCGGACAGGCCCATTTTCTATTTAGCATTTCTGTTTTTATTTCTTTGTTCACTGTGGTTTTACGGTGTTACCAATGCATTAAAACTGACCTGCTCCCTTCATTCTCTGGGCCAGTACGATTACAGCGATACCACATTTGTTTAGTTTTGCTTTTAATGCTTAAAAAAATAAAATAAAAATGATTTGTGCTTTGCATCGTCATATTCAGACCCCCATTGTCTACGAAGCTTTGTGAGGACTCATGTCTTCAGGGCGATTTGTTCTTTTCATTAATACTATTTTGTGGAGTGTGTGTGACTTTTTGTTAATTTTTTAATACATTTTTTGGAAGGTGAAGAAACAAAAAAAACGGTGAATCGGCCATTTAGATTTTTTTCCCCATTACACTGTTCGCTGTACAGAATAAATATTTTAATAGTATGGGCATTTTGGGACATGGCAATGGCTATTACCTTTATTTTTTTATCTTTATTTTTATTATGGGGAAAGGGGGCGATTAGAATTTTTATATTTTTTATCTTTTTAAAGGCCATACATGCTCCTCTGGAATATTGGGACTTGGATTGTAAATAAGCCAGCACCTCATCTGCAAACAGCTATTTCAGAATATGGCCTATAAGTCTTCTCATGCCGATTAAGGCATGAGTAGACTTTTTTAACCCTCCATGTAAGGCTACTTTCCCACTTGCGTTCTGTATTTAACTCATTGGTGGCCAGTGCGGCCCCCCTCCCTCCCTCCCCAGTATTAAATGTGACCAGTGCGGCCCCCCTCTCTCTATATTCATTGGTGGCCAGTGCGGCCCCCCCTCCCTCCCCAGTATTAATTGTAACCAGTGCGGCCCCCCTCCCTCTATATTCATTGGTGGCCAGTGCGGATTCCCAGTAATAAATATGACCAGTGCGGCCCCCCTCCCTCTATATTCATTGGTGGCCAGTGCGGATTCCCAGTATTGTGACCAGTGCGGCCTCCCCTCTTCCCCCCCCTAATTAAAATCACCCCCACTCATCATTGGTGGCAGCGGAGAGTTCCGATCAGAGTCCCAGTTTAAATCGCTGGGGCTCCGATCGGTTACCATGGCAGCCAAGACGCTATTGCAGTCTTGGCTGCCATGGTTACTTAGCAATAAATAGAAGCATTATACTTACCTGTGAGCTGCGATGTCTGTGACCGGCCGGGAGCTCCTCCTACTGGTAAGTGACAGGTCTGTGCTATAGGCAATGCGCCGCACAGACCTTTCACTTACCAGTAGGAGGAGCTCCCGGCCGGTCACAGACATCGCAGCTCTTCAGGTAAGTATAATGCTTCTATTTATTGCTAAGTAACCATGGCAGCCAAGACTGCAATAGCGTCTTGGCTGCCATGGTAACCGATCGGAGCCCCAGCTATTAAACTGGGACTCCGATCTGAACTCTCCGCTGCCACCAATGATGGGGGGGGGGGTGATTTTAATTAGGGGGGGGGGGGAGGGGAGGCCGCACTGGTCACAATACTGGGAATCCGCACTAGCCACCAATGAATATAGAGGGAGGGGGCCGCACTGGTCATATTTAATACTGGGAATCCGCACTGGCCACCAATGAATATAGAGGGAGGGGGCCGCACTGGTCATATTTAATACTGGGAATCCGCACTGGCCACCAATGAATATAGAGGGAGGGGGGCCGCACTGGTTACAATTAATACTGGGGAGGGAGGGGGGGCTGCACTGGCCACCAATGAATATAGAGGGAGGGGGGCCGCACTGGTCACATTTAATACTGGGGAGGGAGGGAGGGGGGCCGCACTGGCCACCAATAAATATAGAGGGAGGGGGCCGCACTGGTCACATTTAATACAGGGGAGGGAGGGGGTCTTCCCCCTCCTGCCTGGCAGCACCTGATCTCTTACAGGGGGCTATGATTCGCACAATAATTGTGCGGATCACAGCCCCCTGTAAGAGATCGGGTGCTGCCAGGAAGCAGGGGGCAGTCATGTACACAGTTCTTTTAGTATATTCTAACTTGAAGCGTCCCCATCACCATGGGAACGCTTCTGTGTTTAGAATATACTGTCGGATCTGAGTTTTCCCGAAGTGAAAAATCAGATCTGAAATAAACAGTTATGCAGACGGATCCGTTCTGAACGGATGCAAGCGTTTGCATTATAGGAGCGGATCCGTCTGTACAGACACCAGACGGATCCGCTCCTAACGCAAGTGTGAAGGTAGCCTAACCAGACCACAAACAACATCCTACCGATTGTATATCTGTTTACAGATTAGAAGCAAATACTGCATTTGCTCCTAAATCTATGTTTCTGCCCAGGGTAAGTAGTGGAAGCATTTGCTGTAAAATTCACTGTTATCTCGATACCGCTCCTTACACATGGTAACAAATACACATCATCTGGGCTATTTTAACACACAATATTGACACACATATTATTAACATATAAATGTGACTGCAAGGTTGGAAAATGGCCATAAATTAGCAGTTTGAAGTCTCACCACCCTAGAGGAGGAACAGAATATAATCACGGTTTTCATGCACTGAAGTACCACATATTGTTCCTTATAACACATTTATTGGAGAAGGAATTATATAAATGGGTTATATTTTCACTTAGCTCATTAAGATGACTACTATAATAAATAAAATGGAGGAACACAGCACTAGGTAAATGTCTGAAAGAGAATAATGGATCTGAAATCATGGCCCAGATGGTACAAAAATAGTGACTAATGTTTATTATAACTAGAGTTGAGCGAACCCGAACTGTAAAGTTCGGGTTCATACCGAACTTTAGGATTTTCGGTACCCGGAACCGAACCCGAACATTTACGTAAAAGTTTGGGTTCGGTGTTCGGCGATTTTTATGGCGCTTTTTGAAAGGCTGCAAAGCAGCCAATCAACAAGCGTCATACTACTTGCCCCAAAAGGACATCACAGCCATGCCTACTATTGGCATGGCTGTGATTGGCCAACTGCAGCATGTGACCCAGCCTCTATTTAAGCTGGAGTCACGTAGCGCCGCCCGTCACTCTGCTCGGATTAGTGTAGGGACAGGCTGCAGCTGCTGTGAAGAGAGATCAGGGAGAAATCTTATCAAGAACTGGTTTATGTACTCAGCGATCTACAGAAAAAGTGTTTTGTGGGTGCAGTGCAATTTTTTCAAGCCTGCCCTGAGCCAACTACTGCTGAAAACGAACTTTTTTTTCTTCAGTTAGTCAATATCAATACATGATCGGCAGCCATTTTATGCAACGATAGTGCACCAGCATAGGCTATCTGCAAGTCCAGAAATACAGCTTTGGCATACTGGGGTGAAAAAACCCTCTAATATACTGCACATCTGGGATTAGACAAGCATAAGTGACTGTCACATTTAGGACAGAAATACAGCTTTTTGGTTAGGGTAAAAAAAAACTCTAATATACTGCATATCTGGGATTACACGTGCATAAGTGACTGTCACATTTAGGACAGAAATACAGCTTTTTGGTTAGGGTGAAAAAACCCTCTAATATACTGCACATCTGTGATTACACGTGCATAAGTCACTGTCACATTTAGGACAGAAATACAGCTTTTTGGTTAGGGTGAAAAAAACCTCTAATATACTGCACATCTGGGATTACACGTGCATAAGTGACTGTCACATTTAGGACAGAAATACAGCTTTTTGGTTAGGGTGAAAAAACCCTCTAATATACTGCACATCTGGGATTAGACAAGCATAAGTGACTGTCACATTTAGGCCATAAATACGGCTTTGGCATACTGGGATGAAAAAAGCCTCTGATATACTGCACATCTGGGATTACACGTGCATAAGTGACTGTCACATTTAGGACAGAAATACGGCTTTGGCATACTGGGGTGAAAAAAGCCTCTGATATACTGCACATCTAGAATTAGACGTGCATAAGTGACTGTCACATTTAGGCCAGAAATACGGCTTTTTGGTTACTGGGGTGAAAAAAGCCTCTAATATACTGCACATCTGGGATTAGACAAGCATCAGTGACTGTCACATTTAGGCCAGAAATACGGCTTTTTGGTTACTGGGGTGAAAAAAGCCTCTCATATACTGCACATCTGGGATAAGACGTGCATAAGTGAGTGTCACATTTAGGCCACAAATACCGCTGTCATATAAAGTAAAAAAAAATAAAATAGAGTGCAATACCCTACATCAGGGTTTATATTGGCAGTTAATTATTTTTAACATACTTAACCACTTTTTACTTTGCTTTGTGAAGGCTAACTATGAGGCAAACATCTAATAAGGGACGCGGTAATGGTCGTGGTGGTGGTGTTGGTGGAGCCTCTGGTGCAGGGAGAGGACGTGGCCGTTCTGCCACAGCTACACGTCCTACTGTACCTACTACTTCTCCAGGAGAGCCGTGCCCTCCCTGCACAACCAAGTATCGGATATAATCAAGTGTGCACTGCGCAACGCCATCTGTGGCAAGGTCCACCTAACCACAGATACGTGGACCAGTAAGCACGGCCAGAGACGCTATATCTCCCTAACTGCACACTGGGTAAATGTAGTGGCGGCTGGGCCCCAGGCGGAGAGCTGTTTGGCGCACGTCCTTCCGCCGCCAAGGATCGCAGGGCATCATTCTTTGCCTCCTGTTGCCTCCTCTTCCTACTCGGCTTCCTCCTCTTCTACCACCTCCTCCTCCAGTCAGCGACAGACCTTCACCACCAACTTCAGCACAGCCAGGGGTAAACGTCAGCAGGCCGTTCTGAAGCTTATGTGTTTGGGGGACAGGCTCCACACCGCGCAGGAGTTGTGGCGGGGTATAGAACAACAGACCGACGAGTGGTTGCTGCCAGTGAGCCTCAAGCCCGGCCTGGTGGTGTGCGATAATGGGCGAAATCTCGTTGCAGCTCTGGGACTAGCCGGTTTGACGCACATCCCTTGCATGGCGCATGTGCTGAATTTGGTGGTGCAGAAATTCATTCACAACTACCCCGATATGTCAGAGCTTCTGCATAAAGTGCGGGCCGTTCTCATCCTGCCGCCGCTCGGCTGTCTGCTCTACAGCGTAACTTTGGCCTTCCCGCTCACCGCCTCATATGCGACGTGCCCACCAGGTGGAACTCCACCTTGCACATGCTGGAGAGACTGTGCGAGCAGCAGCAGGCCATAGTGGAGTTTCAGCTGCAGCACACATGGGTGGGTCGCACTGCGGAACAGCACCACTTAACCACTAATGACTGGGTCTCCATGCGAGACCTGTGTAACCTGTTGCGCTGTTTCGAGTACTCCACCAACATGGCCAGTGGCGATGACGCCGTTATCAGCGTTACAATACCACTTCTATGACTCCTTGAGAAAACACTTAGGGCGATGATGGAAGAGGATGTGGCCCAGGATGAGGAGGAGGAAGAGGGGTCATCTCTAACACTTTCAGGCCAGTCTTTTAGAAGTGGCTCAGAAAGAGGATTTTTGCAACAGCAGAGACCAGGTACAAATTTGGATAGCCAGGGCCCACTACTGGAGGACGAGGAGGATGAGGAGGAGGAGGATGGGGATAAAGCATGTTCACAGCGGGGTGGCATCCAACGCAGCTCGGGCCCATCACTGGTGCGTGGCTGGGGGGATACGGAGGACGCAGATGATACGCCTCCCACAGAGGACAGCTTGTCCTTACCTCTGGGCAGCCTGGCACACATGAGCGACTACATGCTGCAGTGCCTGCGCAATGACTGCAGAGTTGCCCACATTTTAACGTGTGCTGACTACTGGGTGGCCACCCTGCTGGATCCCCGTTACAAAGACAATGTGCCGTCCTTAGTTCCCTCACTGGAGCGTGATCGGAAGATGCGCGATTACAGGCGCACGCTGGTAGATCCGCTCCTGAGAGCATTCCCGACTGACGCCGGGGGACAAGTGGAAGCACAAGGCGAAGGCAGGGGAGAAGAAAGAGGTCGCCAACGCAGCTGTGTCAGCGCCAGCACCTCAGAAGGCAGGGTTTGAACACCATGGTGGAACAGTACCTGTGCATACGACTACACATACTGACTGATGGTTCTGCCCCATTCAACTTCTGGGTCTCCAAATTGTCCACAGGCTAGGGCTTGCCCTGTATGACTTGGAGGTGCTGGCCTGTCCTGCAGCCAGTGTACTCTCTGAACATGTATTTAGCACGGCAGGAGGCGTCATTACAGACAGACGCAGCCGCCTGTCCACAGCCAACGTGGACAAGCTCTCGTTCATTAAAATGAACCAGGCTTGGATCCCACAAGACTTGTCTGTACCTTGTGCAGAATAGACATTTATACCACCATCAAACATACATTCTTGTACTCAAGTCAAGTGCAATGATTCTTTGTTTTTTGTTTTTTTATTTGTCCCAATATTTTGGGGGCTACCTACCCCAATAAAAAAATAAAAAAAAACATTGTTGGCTACATCCTCCTCCTCCTCCTCCATTGCTGCCTCCACCTACAACACCACATTCACCGCCTCCTCAACCTCCGACTCCATATCCACCTCCTTCTCTGAGTTGCAGGTTAGGCTACTTTCACACTTGCGTTCGGGGTTCCGCTTGTGAGTTCCGTTTGAAGGCTCTCACAAGCGGCCCCGAACGGATCCGTACAGCCCCAATGCATTCTGAGTGGATGTGGATTCGCTCAGAATGCATCAGTTTGGCACCGTTTGGCTTCCGTTCCGCTCAGCAGGCAGACACCCGAACGCAGCTTGCAGCGTTTTCGTGTCCGCCTGGCCGTGCGGAGCCAAACAGATCCGTCCAGACTTACAATGCAAGTCAATGGGGACGGATCCGTTTGACGTTGACACAATATGGTGCAATTGCAAACTGATCCGTCCCCCATTAGCTTTCAATGTAAAGTCAGGAGTCCCTATTATTATATACCATCGGATCGGAGTTTTCTCCAATCCGATGGTATATTTTAACTTGAAGCATCCCCATCACCATGGGAACGCCTCTATGTTAGAATATACCATCGGATTTGAGTTAGATCGTGAAACTCAAATCCGACAGTATATTCTAACACAGAGGCGTTCCCATGGTGATGGGGACAGCTTCAAGTTAGAATATACTAAAAGAACTGTGTACATGACTGCCCCCTGCTGCCTGGCAGGTGCTGCCAGGCAGCAGGGGGCAGACCCCCCCTATATTTAACTCATTGGTGGCCAGTGCGGCCCCCCCCCCCCCCTGTTTTTAACTCATTGGTGGCCAGTGCGGCCGGCCCCCCCTCCCTCTCTCCCCCCCTGTTTTTAACTCATTGGTGGCCAGTGCGGCCGGCACCCCCTGTTTTTAACTCATTGGTGGCCAGTGCGGCCGGCCCCCCCTCCCCCTCCCCCCCCTGTTTTTAACTCATTGGTGGCCAGTGCGGCTGGCCCCCCCTCCCTCCCCCCCCTGTTTTTAACTCATTGGTGGCCAGTGCGGCCAGCCCCCCTCCCCCCCCTAATTTAAATGACCGACCCCCCATCATTGGTGGCAGCAGAGAGTTCCGATCGGAGTCCCAGTTTAATCGCTGAGACTCTGATCGGTAACCATGGCAACCAGGACGCTACTGCATTCCTGGCTGCCATGGTTACATAGCAATTTTAGAAGCATTATACTTACCTGTGATGTCTGTGACCGGCCCGGCGCTCCTCCTACTGGTAAGTGAAAGGTCTGTGCGGCGCATTGCCTATAGCACAGACTTTTCACTTACCAGTAGGAGGAGCGCCCGGCCGGTCACAGACATCGCAGGTAAGTATAATGCTTCTAAAATTGCTAAGTAACCATGGCAGCCAGGAATGCAGTAGCGTCCTGGTTGCCATGGTTACCAATCGGAGTCCCAGCGATTAAACTGGGTCTCCGTTTGGAACTCTCTGCTGCCACCAATGATGGGGGGTCGGTCATTTTAATTAGGGGAAGGGAGGGGGGCCGGCCGCACTGGCCACCAATGAGTTAAAAACGGGGGGGGGAGGGGGGGCCGGCCGCACTGGCCACCAATGAGTTAAAAACAGGGGAGGGAGGGAGGGCCGCACTGGCCACCAATGAGTTAAATATAGGGGGGGGTCTGCCCCCTGCTGCCTGGCAGCACATGCCAGGCAGCAGGGGGCAGTTGTGTACACAGTTCTTTTTGTATATTCTAACTTGAAGCATCCCCATCACCATGGGAACGCCTCTGTGTTAGAATTTACTGTCGGATCTGAGTTTTCACAAAGTGAAAAATCAGATCTGGTTATGCAGACGGATCCGTTCTGAACGGATGCAAGCGTTTGCCTTATAGGAGCGGATCCGTCTGGACAGACACCAGACAGATCCGCTCCTAACGCAAGTGTGAAAGTAGCCTTAATAATTTGTAATTTTTTGTTATTTTATTTCATTTTAAGTTATTTCCCTATCCACATTTGTTTGCAGAGCAGTTGACATGCTCTTAAGCACATTTTACTGCCTTTTACATCCCTCTAGCTTTTTCAAGGACTATTTTAGAGCCATTTTAATTTAAAAAAGTGCCAATTTTAGTGCACTAAATTGAAAAAATTCTTATTTTCAATTGTCGGTGCCATTTTACCATTTTTGGCGTAACATTTTACCATTTATGGCCTGGGTGACAGGGTCCTAAATCTCTCAAAATCCTCTGTTGTATAGCTGGGGGACATGAACCCCCTTTTGCCGTGAATGAACCCCTGCTGTGCCTGGGTGACAGAGGCCTAAATCTCTCAAAATCCTCTGTTGTATTGCTGGGTGACATGAACCCCCTTTTGCCGTGAATGAACCCCTGCTGTGCCTGGGTGACAGGGGCCTAAATCTCTCAAAATCCTCTGTTCTATTGCTGGGTGACAAGAACCCCCTTTTGCCGTGAATGAACCCATGCTGTGCCTGGGTGACAGGGGCCTAACTCTATCAAAATCCTCTGTTGTATTGCTGGGTGACATGAACCCACTTTTGCCGTGAATGAACCCCTGCTGTGCCTGGGTGACAGGGGCCTAAATCTCTCAAAATGCTCTGTTGAATTGCTGGGTAAAAAGAACCCCCTTTTGCCGTGAATGAACCCCTGCTGTGCCTGGGTGACAGGGGCCTAAATCTCTCAAAATCGTCTGTTCTATTGCTGGGTGACATGAACCCCGTTTTGCTGTGAATGAACCCCTGCTGTGCCTGGGTGACAGGGGCCTAAATCTCGCAAAATGCTCTGTTGTATTGATGGGTGACATAAACCCCCTTTTGCCGTGAATGAACCCCTGCTGTGCCTGGCTGACAGGGGCCTAAATCTCTCAAAATCCTCAGTTCTATTGCTGGGTGACATGAACCCCCTTTTGCCGTGAATGAACCCCTGCTGTGCCTGGGTGACAGGGGCCTAAATCTCTCAAATTCCTCTGTTCTATTGCTGGGTGACATGAAGCTAGTTTTGCCGTGAATAAACCCCTGCTGTGCCTGGGTGACATGGGCCTAAATCTCTCAAAATCCTCTGTTCTATTGCTGGGTGACAACATCCCCCTTTTGCCGTGAATGAACCCCTGCTGTGCTGGGTGACAGGGGCCTAAATCTCTCAAAATCCTCTGTTGTATTGCTGGGTGACATGAACCCCCTTTTGCTGTGAATGAACCCCTGCTCTGCATTGTTGACAGGGGCCAAAATCTCTCAAAATCCTCTGTTCTATTGCTGGGTGACATGAACCCCCTTTTGCCGTGAATGAACCCCTGCTGTGCCTGGGTGACTGGCGCCTAAATCTCTCAAAATCCTCTGTTGTATTGCTGGGTGACATGAACCCCCTTTTGCCGTGAAAAAAAACCCTGCTCTGCATTGCTGACAGGGGCCTAAATCTCTCAAAATCCTCTGTTCTATTGCTGGGTGACATGAACCCCCTTTTGCCGTGAATGAACCCCTGCTGTGCCTGGGTGACAGGGGCCTAAATCTCTCAAAATCCTCTGTTCTATCGCTCGGTGACATGAACCCCCTTTTGCCGTGACATGAACCCCTGCTCTATATTGCTGACAGGGAACTAAATTTAGTGAAAACATCTGTTACTGATCGGAAGATGCGTGACTACAAGCGCACGCTAATGATAGCATTCCCACCTGGCAGCGGGGGCACAGTGGAAGCACAAGGCGAAGGCAGAGGAGAAGGAAGAGGTCGCCAACGCAGCTGGGGCACCACTAGCCCTGAGAAGGCAGGGTTAGCATGGCCAAAATGTGGAAAAGCTTTGTCAGCCTTGGAGGTGCTGACCTGCCTTGAAGCCAGTGTATAGTGTGAACGTGTGTTTAGCACGGCAGAGAGCATTATCACAGGCCGCAGCCAATGTGGACAAGCTTACGTTTATTAAAATGAACCAGGCATGGATCCCACAGGACTTGTCCGTACCTTGTGCAGAATAGACATTTATACCAGCCTCAACCATCCATTCTTGTACTTAAGTGCACTTATTCTTTGTTTTATTTTGTTATATGTCCCAATATTTTGGGAGATACCCCAATTTAAAAATAAAAAATAACACAAATCAGTGTTGGCTACCTATTCTTCCCTTACCGCTGCTTCCACCTACACCGCCACGTCAACCTACACCGCCACATCCACCCATCCACCGCCTCCTGAACCTCCTACTCCTAGATCCAGATTGTTATTTTTAATTTTTCTGTATTTTATGTTATTTTAAGTCATTTCCCTATCCACTTTGTTTGCAGAACAGTTGTCACGCTCTTAAGCACATTTTGATGCCTTTTGCAGCCCTCTAGCCCTTTCCAGGACTATTTTAGAGCCATTTTAGTGCCCAAAAGTTCGGGTCCCCATTGACTTCAATGGGGTTCGGGTTCAGGGTCAAGTTCGGGTCAAGTTCGAGTCCCGAACCCGAACTTTATTTTCAAGTTCGGCCGAACCTGCCGAACCCGAACATCCAGGTGTCCGCTCAACTCAAATATTAACCTGTGTCATTATAACACACTTACTCTGTACATCTCTAGAGCAGGTGGCCCCTGAGGAGCTGGTGCAGAGGATGGGAGTGGTAAAGGCCAAGATGAGATTTTTTGTCACTGCAGTGAAAAGGTGGAGTAAAAAAAAATCAGGCAGTCGTAGAAGAACATCAAACATTTCATGTTACAGGGTGCAAAGGATGAGTTACAATACATCCAGCTGTAAAAGGTGCAATATGCTTATCCCCAGATGATGAGGTATGGTGGCAGGCACCAGAGTTGTCCTTCTTTCTCTCCTGATTTTCCTTCACTAACAGCAATAAGCTGGCATCTTTGTCCAATTGTGACATACAGGCTTTTGTATGTGTCTATCCTGAATTGTGATGATAGGTGTCTTATCTTGTTGTCCATTGACAACCAGTTAGACATGAAGTCCACTAACATTTGCCCAGATTTACTATTAGTTAGAGAGTCATAAATGTGCCAGAATTATCACAATGGATTAGGTTGTAAAATAAATCTGCCTGTCCTTTTAACATTCAATTGTCTCATTGTCTTCCAGATTTTTATGTCGGAAATTTAAGCGTATATTGGTGCCAAAAGTTGCATCTTAGGCCATGCCCATTTTCAGCCCAGCCATGCCAGTTTTCAGTCTAAGAGTAGATGCAACTTTCTGTGTCAAATTTCTCCACATTTTAGTTAATAAAACTTATTCCCAACCACACACTAAATCTAGACCTTTTTATAGGACACATCAGGTCTGGCCCTCACTTTGGACTCACTTGCATTACAAGATTCCAAGTTGATTCTCTGTGGAAAGCCTATTAACAATAAGAAAATGGAAGTAATAAATGCAATGTAATATATCCTGTAATTACTGCTAGAGAACAGCAGCACAGTGGCTCAGTGGTTAGCACTGGTACCTTGCAGTGCTGAGGTCCTGGGTTCAAATCCGTCCAGGCACAGCTACAGTGTACAGTTTGTATGTTCTTCTTTTGCTTGCGTGGGTTTCCTCCTCCACTCCAAAAACAGGCAAATGGTCTTCTTCTGACAAAACTGAAAAGATGCCTATTGTTCATTGTAATTACAATGTTTACATTTTTGGTTCTCACATATGGTTAAAATTTCATTAATAATGATGGTGAGAGCAAAGACTTGTAGTTGGCCTGAGCACTTGTTTAGGGGACGAATTGCAATTCTGCTGCATATAAAAACACAGCAAATGTAGTGATTCTTGGGGGGATCTCATAACAGATTTTGCATTGCTCCCAGGAGCTTCAAGTTATACTTATGATACAACAATTATTAGAAATACAGTGAGGAACAGAAGTATTTGAACACCCTGCGATTTTGCAAGTTCTCCCACTTAGAAATCATGGAGGGGTCTGAAATTCACATTGTAGGTGCATTTCCATTCTGAAAGACAGAATTTAAAAAAAAAAAAAAAAAAGGAAATCACATTGTATGATTTTTAAAGAATTTATTTGTCTTGCACTGATGAACATAAGTATTTGAACATCTGAGAAACAGCAAGAATTCTGGCTCTCAAAGACTTGTTACGGTGCCTTTAAAAAGTCCACCTCTACTCTACTCATTAATCTAACTTAGTAGCACCTGTCTGAGCTCTTTAAAGACCCCTGTCCACTCCACAGTCAGTCAGATGCAAACTACTACCATGGGCAAGACCAAAGAGCTGTCAAAAGACACCAGAGACAAAATTGTGGACCTCCACAAGGCTGGAAAGGGCTACGGGGCAATTGCCAAGCAGCTTGGTGAAAATAGATCAACTGTTGGAGCAATTGTTACAAAATGGAAGAGGCTAAAGACGACTGTCAGTCTCCCTCAGACTGGGGCTCCATGCAAGATCTCACCTCGTGGGGTAACACTGATGATAAGAAAGGTGAGGAATCAGCCCAGAACTACAAGGGAGGAGCTGGTCAATGATGTGAAGAGAGCTGGGACCACAGTTTCAAAGGTCACTGTCGGTAGAACACTACGCCATCATGGTTTCAAATCATGCATTGCACAGAAGGTTCCCCTGCTCAAGCCATCATATGTCCAGGCCTGTCTGAAGTTTGCCAATGACCATCTGGATGATCCAGAGGAGGCATGGGAGAAAGTCATGTGGTCAGATGAGACTAAACTTCACTCGGCGTGTTTAGAGGAAAAACAAGGACGAGTTGCATCCCAAGAACACCATCCCTACTGTGAAGCATGGGGTGGTAACATCATGCTTTGGGGGTGCTTTTCTGCGAAGGGGACAGGACGACTGCACTGTATTAAGGAGATGATGAATGGGGCCATTTATTGTGAGATTTTGAGCAACAACCTCCTTCCCTCAGTCAGAGCATTGAAGAAGGGTCGTGGCTGGGTCATCCAACATGACAGCGACTCGAAGCACACATCCAGGATAACCAAGAAGTGGATCTGTAAGAAGCATATCAAGGTTATGGAGTGGCCTAGCCAGTCTCCAGACCAAAATCCAATAGAACATCTTTGGAGGGAGCTGAAACTCCGTGTTGCTCAGCGACAGCCCCTGGTCAAGAACTACAGGAAATGTTTGACCTCTGTAATTGGAAACAAAGGCTTCTGTACCAAATATTAACACTGATTTTCTCAGGTGTTCAAATACTTATGTTCAGCAGTGCAAGACAAATACATACTTTAAAAATCAATTCCTAATTTTTTTATTTTTTTTTATTCTGCCTCTCAGAGTGGGAATGGACCTACAATGTGAATTTCAGACCCCTTCATGATTTCTAAGTGGGAGAACTTGCAAAATTGCAGGGTGTTCAAATTCTTCTGTTCCTCACTGTATGCTAATAGAGGTCTGGACTAGCCACATAATAATTGATAATAATTATTCATATTCAGCATAATTCTGGTATTTATGTTCTAAATGGAGCACACATAGTGCTACATAAAAAACACATGAAATCACTAAGTGTATGACAAACATGGTGATTTCTTGACAAATGAATGCATAACTGAAATTACTTCTGGTAAGAAAAACATATAACTAAAAAACTTGTATACATTAAAAACAGGGAAAAATAACCTCTCTTTTTGTGCACATGACAAAACAATTTCACGTTTTGTAGTCTACAAAGTGGCTGCTTGAAGTTTTGTATAAGACAATGAGTCGACGAACGGTAAAAAGCTTGAATTTAACAATAATGACATTTCTATTGTAGTTTCTTGTGTTATGTTCATATACATGAGAACAATTCAGGGATGGACTGGAAACTTAAAGTGGCCCTGGAAAATGGAAACTAAAAGTGGCCCCTTGTTGTAGGCAGATTCAATGGGGGGGGGCTCTGCTTCAAAGGCCCCCAGGGGGTAAACAACTTTAAAAATGCATTCTCACACTTCCATATACACATGCGATGGTGCTTTCATTTTAGGAGAGCTCAGTAACCAAATTCAAATGAGCAACACGATCAATATCACTATATGATGTATTTATTAAGAAATGTGAGCTTGGGGGGACTATCACACACATTACCAGTTTCTACTATGAGTAAAACAATAGTGAATTTCAAAAGAATGAATGAATTCATCAGTGTGGACTGCAAGAAAACTACTCATTCTCTGCAGCAAGACCCTTCCCAAAAGCCTACTAGACATATTCTCCAAATGAGAAACGACAAGAGGATCTTGACAATGAAAAATGATCTAAAGAGCAGATCAGGATGATTACTAAGAGCAGTAAGAGTTCAGCAACCATAAACCATCTTAATGAAATGACATCAAGTGTTTTCCACTGTTGAATGAGTTGTCAATTTGAAAAATCTTAATTTAAAGCTACTGCCATCTATTGTATGTGAACATCTGCTGTATTGTTATAGACATAGCACTTTACTCAAATTCCTGGTTATTCTTGGAATGTGTGGCAACCTCTCCACTGATGGGGATGTGAAAAGGATCACCATTCTTGAGTCAGGTGTGGGTCCCACTTCTGCCTATTGGAAATGTATGGAATATTTATGGGATGTGCCATAAATGTCCAGGAGGGACAATTGCTTTACAGAAACAGTTATCAGTTAAAACTTCTACAATGTATTATGCCTAGTGCTGGGCATATGAGGCACTACATGAAGTCGAATGAGAGAATTCTTGGGTCATGCCCCTCACAATTTACAAGTTTTGTCTATAATTCTTCTTTAGAGGGTCTCATGTATATTAACATTTCTTTTTATAAAATCAATTCTGCACTTGGGAGCTCGCAATCACTATAAAGATGCAGCATACCAGCAGTTTATTTTGATGTTTCACCAGCTCGATGCAGATCAATAACTCTGTACAGACATACTCAGTTTTAATACAGGTACAAGGCACCTAAGAGACATTTTCTGGCAACAAACATTAGAAAAAAAACAAATTGACAGAGAATGCTGTAATATGATAAAATTGCTTAACTGGGGCTGTCAAGTTGCCAGATTCATTTTGCATGAGTCTGTGATCTTGTCTTGTATGAGACTGAATGAGATCATGTTCTACCTGTAATCATTATGAGTGCTGTAAGCTACAGAGAAGGAGTCATGTGGATCTATACCACTTTTCTAAAATTATTATTACAGGAAACATATAATGCACTACTGAATCCGCATGAATACTCAATGCATTCCCTTCTACCACTGCCTCTGAATACACAGATAATAATAATCTTTAGATGGAAATTAGCTACTTCAAAAGCTTAGAAATTTCACTTGCATGATTTAACCGGTCACATACCTACTGTAAATACCCTTTCAGGGCACAATAAGTCATTTTTACCCTTATGATATTGATGTTCACTGTTCTGCTCCGTCATAGGAGTAGAACAACAAAAACAGAGTGGTAGTATCTGTAAAACACAGTGGAAGTATCATGGTTTGGACCTGATTTGCTGCATCTGGGCCAGGACATCGTGTCATCATTGATGTAACAATGAATTATGAATTATAACTGCAAATTGTAAAAGAAAATTTGAGTGATCTTAATCTCAAGAGAACATGAGTCAAGATATCCACCCTAAGCACACAAGTCTTTCTATCAAAGAACTGTTGAAGAAGAATAAATTTAAAGCTTTTAAAGTCCTGGCCTGAATCCAATAGAAATGTTGTGGAAGGACCTGGGCTTCATGTACTAAGTGGGCTTGTGAATAAGTGGAGTTTAAAGAAACAGAGTTTAAGACAAGGAGCAAGAAACTAAGGTTTGATAGATTTTCCTTGTGTGTTGTTGGCTTGATTCTAGCTAGTCCTCCAACTACAGCAGGCAGGGTCTAATTCTAGCTCATATTTACTGTTTTCCTTCCTTACTGTTCAACCCCATTTAGACATGTGCTCCATGGACAATGCTACTGTGTCCCCTGTACAATGTATGTGTGCCTTAAAGAGCCATTCGAGGGTGAATACATTTGCACTAGATGCAATCATGTTGCATATTTGGAAGCCCAGAACTTGGATCTAAATAAGCAGCTTGAAATACTTAGGGGCATTGCAAAATGAGAGAGGCTTAGACCTCAATGTGCAGGCACTGACTGGGGTCAGTGAAATTGAGGTGGGAGGAGGAGGGCAAGATCAGGACTATCAGGTCAGCAGTTGGGTTAATGTAGGAAGAAGGGGTAAACGGAAAAGTGCCAGGGAGGCAGGTCCTGAGCTGTAAAGCCTTAGTAAATATGCCTGTTTGGCTGATATTAGGGATGAAAGCCCAGGGCCAGCAACACTGCAGCAGGGCGTTTCTCCTAGCAACCAGGAGGATGACCACTAAGGAAAGGATGTGAAAATGAGTGCAGCAAAAGTCAGACATATGCTGGTGGTAGGGACTCTATTATTAGGAGGACAGACAGGGTCATCTGTCGCCGAGATTGTGAATGCCGAACAGTGTGTTGTCTTCCGGGTGCTCGGGTTCGGCATATTGCGGATCAGATTGACAGATTGCTGGGTGGGGCTGGGGAAGACCCGGCAGTCATGGTAAACATTGGCACCAATGACAAAGTCAGGGGAAGATGGAAGGTCCTTAAAAATGAGTTTAGGGAACTAGGAGAGAAGCTCAAGTCCAGGACCGCCAAGGTAGTGTTTTCAGAAATACTACTAGTGCCAGGAACGTCACCAGAGAGACAACTGGAGGTTAGGGAGCTCAGAAGCTGGTGCAGGAAGGAAGGGTTTTGGTTCATGGAGAACTGGGCCGACTTCTCTGTCGGTTACAGGATCTACAGTAGGGATGGGCTGCACCTTAATGGGGAGGGTGCAACTGCCCTGGGGGAAAAATGGTTAGATGGCTGGAGGAGCTTTTAAACTAGGATCTGGGAGAGGGATGGGGGGTCATACTAATAAGGGGATATATAGTGTAGATAGAGAGTGGGATATAGGAGGGGAAAGTATGGATTTAGTTGGGGCTAGGGTTAGTGAGGAAAGTAGGGAGAAGACTGGGTAGAACAATACACAGATGAAAAACAGAACTGCTGGTAACAAGTACCTGTCACATACAAACATCAACCAAGGTAACCCAAAAATCCCATATATTCACTTTATAGGTAATAGTAATTTAAAATGTATTTTCACAAATGCCACAAAGTCTGGAGGCTATGGTACTAGAAGAACACATAGATATAGTTGGTGTGGCTGAGACCTGGTTGGATTCTGTGCATGACTGGGTTGTAGATATTGAGGATTTTACACTATTTAGAAAAGACAGGGTCAAAAGAAAAGGTGGTGGTGTGTGCCTGTATGTGAGGAGTGATCTGAAGACAAGTGTGAAATAGGTAATTGTGGGTGAGGATGGTGAGGATGTGGAAACCTTATGGGTGGAAGTTCAAAGGGATCTTAACACTGAAAAAATTATACTTGGTGTAATCTATAGACCCCCTAACATCACAGAGGAGATAGAAACACAACTGTATAACCAAATAGAATGGGCGGCACAGGCTAATACATTGGTCATAATGGGAGATTTTATCTTCTCAGACATTGACTGAGGTCATGGTTCTGCCTCAACCGCAAAGGGGAGAAAATTCCTCAACTTGCTGCAGGACCACTATATGGGCCAGTTTGTAGAAGCTCCCACTACGGGCAATGCTCTGTTGGATCTGGTAATTTCTAATGATGCAGAGCTTGTTGGATATGTTACTGTTCAAGAAACACTAGGTAATAGTGACCACAATATAATTATATTCCCCCTAAACTATAAGAAGCAAACTTTGTCAGGCAGAGCAAAGACGCTAAATTTCAAAAAGGCTAATTTCCATAGGTTGAGGGCAGCATTTCATGGCATAGACTGGGAGCAGCTACTCTCACATAATAATACTGAGGATAAATGGGAGAGCTTTAAATCAACATTGAGTAATTGCAGTAAAAAATGTATTCCTTTAGGTAACAAGTATAAATGCCTAAAATTAAACCATCCATGGCTTACAGCTACTGTAAAAAGGGCAATAAAAGACATAAAAGGGGATTAAAAAAAAACAAATCTGAGGGGTCAGCTGTAGTGTTTGAAGATTACAAAGGGCTTAAAAAAATCTGTAAAAAGGAGATAAAATTAGCAAAAATACAAAACATAAAGGGAGCAAAACAAATCCCCAAAAATGATTTAAATATATAAATGCTAAAAAACCAAGGTCCGAGCAGGTAGGTCCACTGAATAATGGTAAAGGAGGGGGGGGGGGGGGGGTAGTCACTGAAGATAAAGAAAAAGGCAGAGTTACTAAATGTTTTTTTTAGTTCTGTATATACAAAAGAAGAGAAAGTAGCTGATATCTGTGGTGCTGGGACTGTTACTACATCCAGTAATATACTCAATTGGCTAACTGTAGATATGGTCCAAGATAGGTTAAATTAGGTAAATTTAAACATGGCTCCGGGTCCAGATGGATTGCACCCAAGAGTTCCTAAAAAGCTCAGTTCAGTTATTGCTGTGCCCCTGTTTATAATATTTAAAGACTCTCTAGGTACTGGTACAGTGTCAAGTGATTGGTGCAAGGCAAATGTGGAGCCCATATTTAAAAAAGGATCTAGATCCTTCACAGGCAATTTTAGACTAGTTAGTTTAACTTCTGTTGTGGGAAAAATGTTTGAAGGATTCTTAAAAGGAACCTGTCACCTCGAAAAACCATCTGAAGCCGCCAGCAGTACCTGAGAGTAGCGAGCAGTGTGTTTCTGACGATTGTTTTGTTCCTGAAGGCAGATACGGCAAAAGCTCTGAAAACGTTCCTTTATCCACTGCCAGCGCGCTTCTCTAGACATGCTTCAAGTCAAGGGGGCAGCAGCCTCCTTGCTTCAAGTCAAGGTAACCACACCTCCTTCCCTGTCCCTTCGCTGTGACTGACAGCCGGCAGTTTGGCTGGCTTTGCCAAACTCTCTGCATAAGCGCTGTCAGTCACAGCACTCGGGTGCTCGAGTAGAACACTTTGGGATGCCTGGGTGCTCTACAGAGCACAATGGAAGTCAATGGGAGAACCCAAGCATTAAACCAGGCTCCCCCTGCTCTGAAGAGGGGAGGGTACCGGGTCCCACTGAAGTCTATGCAGAAGATTGCTGTACAGTGAGGGATCCCCCAGTCCGTGTCTTAGGAGTCCCTGCTCTGACTCCATATATAGCTATGTCCATATATGGAGTCAGTGCTTGGGGACACCCAATGTATTTAAATCTAATTTAACCTCTGTTTCTGCCAGGATTTGAACTTACAGCTTTCTACATTAGAGGCAAGGACCTTAATCACTCAGCTATAAAGCTGAATTATAAACTGTGTCAGAAAAACCTCATAGTAGTTTGTAATGTAATAAGTATTCCTATACAGCAGAAGTATCATTTTATATTTCAATGCAGGTCAACATGTAGCTGTATAGCGTAGTGGTTAAGGTTCTTGGCTCTAATGTAGAAGGTTGTGAGTTCAATTCCTGGAAGAAAAGTTTCAGAAATTGAGGCTAATTTATATATTTTATATATTTTTTTAGTAATTGTAAAAAATGTATGGCACAAAATAAATGTGTAATTACTAATATATATTTATAGATAAAATCATACTTCTGAAATATATGAATGCATAATATGTGGGAAACTACTACTGATGTTTTTAGCAATAATATATTTACATATATTATAATATATGATATATTCAAAATATATAATAATATATGTAAATATATTATGGATAAAAACTTATATATTTATATATGTGTTTAAATTAAATTTAGCTTATATTCCCAAATTGTTTCTATCGGGATTTGAACTTACAAGCTTCTACAGTAGAGCCGAGAACCTTAACCACTACGCTATACAGCTACAAGTTGACCTGAACTGAAATATGAAATGATACTTCTGTTGCATAGGAATACTTACTACATTACAAACTACTATGAGGTTTTTCTGACACAGTATATCCTTCAGCTTTATAGCTGAGTGGTCAAGGTCTTTGTCTCTAATGTGAAAGGTTGTGAGTTTAAATCCCGACAGAAAATTTTCTGAAATAGAGGCTAAATTAGATTTAAATACACTGACACAAGCATATCGCGCTTGAGCACATGCAGTATTCGGCTGAGCATCGCGATGCTCGAGTCGAACACCAGTTCGGCCGTGCATGCTTGCTCAACACTAGTGGTCAATGATTCATATTCAGAATGGTCCTGGGTTATAAGTGGAGTACCCCAAGGTTCACTGCTGGGCCCTCTATTATTTAATTTATTATTGAGGACTGAATTAATAGCACCATTTCTATTTTTGCAGATGACACTAAGCTATGTAGTACTGTACAGTCTATGGAAGATGTCCATAAACTACAAGCTGACTTGAACACTCTGAGTGATTGGGTGGGAACTTGGCAAATGAGGTTCAATGTGGATAAATGTAAAGTTATGCATCTTGGTAGTAATAATCTCCATGCTTCATATGTCCTAGGTGATGTAACACTGGGGGAGTCACTTATACACTGCGTGCAGAATTATTAGGCAAATGAGTATTTTGACCACATCATCCTCTTTATGCATGTTGTCTTACTCCAAGCTGTATAGGCTCGAAAGCCTACTACCAATTAAGCATATTAGGTGATGTGCATCTCTGTAATGAGAAGGGGTGTGGTCTAATGACTAGTGTTGAGCGAACAGTTCGAGCATAGTTCGGGTCCGTACCGAATTTTGGGGTGTTCGTGACACGGACCCGAACCCGAACTTTTTCGTAAAAGTTCGGGTTCGGGTTCGTCGTTCGGCATGTATTTTGGCGCATTTTGAAAGGCTGCAAAGCAGCCAATCAACATGCATCATACTACTTGCCCTAAGATGCCATCGCAGCCATGCCTACTATTGGCAAGGCTGTGATTGGCCAAGTGCAGCATGTGACTCAGCCTCTTATAAGCTTGTGCGCACGTCGGGACGTGCTCACTCCCGATGTGAATAGAACAGGGTTAGACGCAGCTGATGCTAGGGCGAGAATAGGCAGGGATAATTGAATAACTGGAAGCAAATTTCTCTCCTCCACCTGTGATTCATCTGAACAACTGCAGCTGAGCTGCTTTTTTGATAGGGATTGGCTATTTTTAGAGTGGCCAGAGTGATTTTTCCATCCAAATGTACCCGGGCTGACCGCCGGCCGCCATTTTGCGACTTGTAGTGCTGCAGCAGAAGCTGCCACAGTGTGCATTCCAAAGCTCCAAACAAGTCAGACATCTACACCTGGGACTCAGACCAATAGCGATTTAGCAGCACAGTCCAAGGCTATTTTTTTTAAAGGTTGTGCAGACCATTTTGTGGCACATGTTACTGGGCTGATAGGCGGCGGCTATCTTGGGACTAGTGCTGCAGCACAATCTCTCCCAACGTCCATTAATCACTTGTAATAGTGGTCTGTGCCATAGAAATCCTACATCAGGGACTTGGGTGTGCTTGTGTCACCCCTACTAATACCAGTCCACCTGTAATCCATACAGTGAAAAGCCATAAAGTATTCCAGTGAGGGAATTTTTTTTTTATTTAAAAAAGGCCAAGTTAGTTTATCTGGCGTTCAATATACTAGATACAGTTAGGCCTGCGTTTCATACATCTGGAATTAGCAAACTAATGTGCTGGGGTTGGGAAAACATATATGTACCCATACTAGAATCTGTCAAAGAAAGCGGTACTCACATATAACAGTCATTCCATCTGTAATCCATACAGTCAAAAGACTGAAAGTATTCCAGTGAGGGAATTTTTTTTATTTAAAAAAGGCCAAGTTAGTTTATCTGGCGTTCAATATACTAGATACAGTTAGGCCTGCGTTTCATACATCTGGAATTAGCAAACTAATGTGCTGGGGTTGGGAAAACATATATGTACCCATACTAGAATCTGTCAAAGAAAGCGGTACTCACATATAACAGTCATTCCATCTGTAATCCATACAGTCAAAAGACTGAAAGTATTCCAGTGAGGGAATTTTTATTTTATTTAAAAAAGGCCAAGTTAGTTTATCTGGCGTTCAATATACTAGATACAGTTAGGCCTGCGTTTCATACATCTGGAATTAGCAAACTAATGTGCTGGGGTTGGGAAAACATATATGTACCCATACTAGAATCTGTCAAAGAAAGCGGTACTCACATATAACAGTCATTCCATCTGTAATCCATACAGTCAAAAGACTGAAAGTATTCCAGTGAGGGAATTTTTTTTATTTAAAAAACGCCAAGTTAGTTTATCTGGCGTTCAATATACTAGATACAGTTAGGCCTGCGTTTCATACATCTGGAATTAGCAAACTAATGTGCTGGCATTGGGAAAACATATATGTACCCATACTAGAATCTGTCAAAGAAAGCGGTACTCACATATAACAGTCATTCCATCTGTAATCCATACAGTCAAAAGACTGAAAGTATTCCAGTGAGGGAATTTTTTTTATTTAAAAAAGGCCAAGTTAGTTTATCTGGCGTTCAATATACTAGATACAGTTAGGCCTGCGTTTCATACATCTGGAATTAGCAAACTAATGTGCTGGGGTTGGGAAAACATATATGTACCCATACTGGAATCTGTCAAAGAAAGCGGTACTCACATATAACAGTCATTCCATCTGTAATCCATACAGTCAAAAGACTGAAAGTATTCCAGTGAGGGAATTTTTTTTATTTAAAAAAGGCCAAGTTAGTTTATCTGGCGTTCAATATACTAGATACAGTTAGGCCTGCGTTTCATACATCTGGAATTAGCAAACTAATTTGCTGGGGTTGGGAAAACATATATGTACCCATACTAGAATCTGTCAAAGAAAGCGGTACTCACATATAACAGTCATTCCATCTGTAATCCATACAGTCAAAAGACTGAAAGTATTTCAGTGAGGGAATTTTTTTTATTTAAAAAAGGCCAAGTTAGTTTATCTGGCGTTCAATATACTAGATACAGTTAGGCCTGCGTTTCATACATCTGGAATTAGCAAACTAATGTGCTGGGGTTGGGAAAACATATATGTACCCATACTAGAATCTGTCAAAGAAAGCGGTACTCACATATAACAGTCATTCCATCTGTAATCCATACAGTCAAAAGACTGAAAGTATTCCAGTGAGGGAATTTTTTTTATTTAAAAAAGGCCAAGTTAGTTTATCTGGCGTTCAATATACTAGATACAGTTAGGCCTGCGTTTCATACATCTGGAATTAGCAAACTAATTTGCTGGGGTTGGGAAAACATATATGTACCCATACTAGAATCTGTCAAAGAAAGCGGTACTCACATATAACAGTCATTCCATCTGTAATCCATACAGTCAAAAGACTGAAAGTATTCCAGTGAGGGAATTTTTTTTATTTAAAAAAGGCCAAGTTAGTTTATCTGGCGTTCAGTATACTAGATACAGTTAGGCCTGCGTTTCATACATCTGGAATTAGCAAACTAATGTGCTGGGGTTGGGAAAACATATATGTACCCATACTAGAATCTGTCAAAGAAAGCGGTACTCACATATAACAGTCATTCCATCTGTAATCCATACAGTCAAAAGACTGAAAGTATTCCAGTGAGGGAATTTTTTTTTTATTTAAAAAAGGCCAAGTTAGTTTATCTGGCGTTCAATATACTAGATACAGTTAGGCCTGCGTTTCATACATCTGGAATTAGCAAACTAATGTGCTGGGGTTGGGAAAACATATATGTACCCATACTAGAATCTGTCAAAGAAAGCGGTACTCACATATAACAGTCATTCCATCTGTAATCCATACAGTCAAAAGACTGAAAGTATTCCAGTGAGGGAATTTTTTTTATTTAAAAAAGGCCAAGTTAGTTTATCTGGCGTTCAATATACTAGATACAGTTAGGCCTGCGTTTCATACATCTGGAATTAGCAAACTAATTTGCTGGGGTTGGGAAAACATATATGTACCCATACTAGAATCTGTCAAAGAAAGCGGTACTCACATATAACAGTCATTCCATCTGTAATCCATACAGTCAAAAGACTGAAAGTATTCCAGTGAGGGAATTTTTTTTATTTAAAAAAGGCCAAGTTAGTTTATCTGGCGTTCAATATACTAGATACAGTTAGGCCTGCGTTTCATACATCTGGAATTAGCAAACTAATGTGCTGGGGTTGGGAAAACATATATGTACCCATACTAGAATCTGTCAAAGAAAGCGGTACTCACATATAACAGTCATTCCATCTGTAATCCATACAGTCAAAAGACTGAAAGTATTCCCGTGAGGGGATTTTTTTTATTTAAAAAAGGCCAAGTTAGTTTATCTGGCATTCAATATACTAGATACAGTTAGGCCTGCGTTTCATACATCTGGAATTAGCAAACTAATTTGCTGGGGTTGGGAAAACATATATGTACCCATACTAGAATCTGTCAAAGAAAGCGGTACTCACATATAACAGTCATTCCATCTGTAATCCATACAGTCAAAAGACTGAAAGTATTCCAGTGAGGGAATTTTTTTTATTTAAAAAAGGCCAAGTTAGTTTATCTGGCGTTCAATATACTAGATACAGTTAGGCCTGCGTTTCATACATCTGGAATTAGCAAACTAATGTGCTGGGGTTGGGAAAACATATATGTACCCATACTAGAATCTGTCAAAGAAAGCGGTACTCACATATAACAGTCATTCCATCTGTAATCCATACAGTCAAAAGACTGAAAGTATTCCAGTGAGGGAATTTTTTTTATTTAAAAAAGGCCAAGTTAGTTTATCTGGCGTTCAATATACTAGATACAGTTAGGCCTGCGTTTCATACATCTGGAATTAGCAAACTAATGTGCTGGGGTTGGGAAAACATATATGTACCCATACTAGAATCTGTCAAAGAAAGCGGTACTCACATATAACAGTCATTCCATCTGTAATCCATACAGTCAAAAGACTGAAAGTATTCCAGTGAGGGGATTTTGCTTATAAAAAATAATATATTTCATTGTGGTGCGAGTTGAATCGCAACAATGAAGAAAAATACTATTAAGGGACGAGGACGCGGTCGTGGTGGTGTCCGTGGAGCCTCTGTTGCTGGTAGAGGACGTGGCCGTTCGGCCCCAGGCGCACACAGTAGGGAACGAACTCCCTCAACTAGCCGGCAGAATGTACCGCAATATCTCGTGGGGCACAATGCCGCTCTTAGGATGGTAAGGCCTGAGCAGGTACAGGCATTAATCGATTGGGTGGCCGACAGTGCTTCCAGCACGTTCACCACATGGTCTTCCACCCAGTCTTCTGCGGAAAGCGCACAGGTGGCACCTGAAAACCAAGCCCATCAGTCTGTCACATCACCCCCAAGCATATCAGGGAAACGGTCTGAGCCACAAGTTATGCAGCAGTCTCTTCTTCTGTTTGAAGACTCTGCTTCCAGGGTTTCCCAGGGGCGTCCACCTAGCCCTTTCCCAGTGGAGGAAGACATACCATGCACTGACGCACAACCACTTATGTCTCCAGATGAAGAGGACATGGGAATACCACCACAGCAGAGTCACCGACTCTCTGATGATGACGAAACACAGGTGCCCACTGCCGCGTCTTTTTGCAGTGTGCAGACTGAACAGGAGGAGGTCAGGGAGGGAGACTGGGTGGAAGACGATGCAGAGGACGATGAGGTCTTAGACCCCACATGGACTGAAGGTCGTGGCGATGACTTTCACAGTTCAGAGGAAGAGGTAGTGGTGAGACCGAGACAACAGCGAAGCCAAAGAGGGAGCAGGGGGCCAAAGCAGACGAGCCGCCGCCCCCAGAGTTCGCCTGCTACTGGACATCGCCAACAGGGACCCAGCCCCACAAAGGCAGCTTCAAAGAGTTCCCTGGCATGGCACTTCTTTAAACAATGTCCTACCGACAAGACCCGAGTGACTTGCACGCTCTGCCATCAGAGCCTGAGGCGAGGCATTAACGTTCTGAACCTCAGCACAACCTGCATGACCAGGCATCTACATGCAAAGCATGAACTGCAGTGGGGTACACACCTTAAAAACCAGGCACTCGCTGAGGCTCCCCCTGCTCCCTCTACCGCTGCTGCCTCGGCTTCCGCCTCGAGAGGAATGTTGCCACCTGCCGAGCAGCAAACAGAGGATGTGCCACCGACACCACCACCACCGCCACCGTCAACTAGCGTCTCCACTATATCACACAGCAGAGTTCAGCCCTCAATATCTGAAACCTTAGAGAGGAAGCGCAAATTCCCCCTGAGTCACCCTCGAGCCCTTGGCCTGAACGCCAGCATTTCTAAACTGCTGGCCTTTGAAATGCTGTCATTCCGGCTGGTGGACACAGACAGCTTCAAAAAGCTGATGGCCATGGCTGTCCCGCAGTATGTGGTTCCCAGCCGCCACTACTTCTCCAAGACAGCCGTGCCTTCCCTGCACATGCAAGTGTCCGATAAAATCAAGTGTGCACTGCGCAACGCCATTTGTGGCAAGGTCCACCTAACCACAGATACGTGGACCAGTAAGCACGGCCAGGGACGCTATATCTCACTAACTGCACACTGGATGAATGTAGTGGCGGCTGGGCCCCCGGCGGACAGTTCCTTGGCGCACGTCCTTCCGCCCCCTAGGATCGCAGGGCATCATTCTCTGCCTCCTGTAGCCTCCTCCTCCTACTCGGCTTCCTCCTCCACTGCTTCCACCAGCTCATCCGGTCAGCCACACACCTTCACCACCAACTTCAGCACAGCCCGGGGTAAACGTCAGCAGGCCATTCTGAAACTCATATGTTTGGGGGACAGGCCCCACACCGCACAGGAGTTGTGGCGGGTATTGAACAACAGACCGACGAGTGGTTTCTGCCGGTGGGCCTCAAGCCAGGCCTGGTGGTATGCGATAATGGGCGAAATCTCGTGACAGCTCTGGGACTAGCCGGTTTGACGCACATCCCTTGCCTGGCGCATGTGCTGAACTTGGTGGTGCAGAGGTTCATTCACCACTACCCCAACATGTCAGAGCTGCTGCATAAAGTGCGGGCCGTCTGTGCGCGCTTCCGCCGTTCACATCCTGCCGCTGCTCGCCTGTCTGCGCTACAGCGGAACTTCGGCCTTCCCGCTCACCGCCTCATATGCGACGTGCCCACCCGGTGGAACTCCACCTTGCACATGCTGGAGAGACTGTGCGAGCAGCAGCAGGCCATAGTGGAGTTTCAGCTGCAGCACGCTCGCGTAAGTCGTACTGCCGAACAGCACCACTTCACCACCAATGATTGGGCCTCCATGCGAGACCTGTGTGCCCTGCTGCGCTGTTTCGAGTACTCCACCAACATGGCCAGTGGCGATGACACTGTTATCAGCGTTACAATACCACTTCTATGTCTCCTTGAGAAAACACTTAGGGCAATGATGTTAGAGGAGGTGGCCCAGGTGGAGGAGGATGAGGGCTCGTTTCTAACACTTTCGGGCCAGTCTGTTCGAAGTGGCTCAGAGGGAGGTTTGTTTAAGCAGCAGAGGACAGGTTCACAAGTCGCCAGCCAAGGCACTGTACTGGAGGACGAGGAGGATGAGGAGGAGGAGGTGGAGGGGGACGAGGATGACGCAAGTTCACAGCGGGGTGGCAGCCCAGGCCCATCACTGGTGCGTGGCTGGGGGGATACGGTGGACGATGACGATACGCCTCCCACAGAGGACAGCTTGTCCTTACCCATGGGTAGCCTGGCCCACATGAGCGAATATATGCTCCAATGCCTGCGCAACGACAGCAGAGTTGCCCACGTTTTAACGTGTGCAGACTACTGGGTGGCCACCCTGCTGGATCCCCGGTATAAAGACAATGTGCCTACTTTAATTCCTGAACTGGAGCGCGACCGTAAGATGCGCGAGTACAAGCGCACGCTGATAGAGGCGCTCTTGAGAGCATTCCCACATGTCACAGGGGAACAGGTGGAAGGTGAAGGCAGAGGAGTGGCAAGAGGTCGCCAACGCAGCTGTGTCACGGCCAGCTCATCTGAGGGCAGGGTTAGCATGGCAGAAATGTGGAAAAGTTTTGTCTCCACGCCACAGCTATCTGCACCGACACCGACACCTGATACGGAACGTGTTAGCAGGAGGCAGCATTTCACTAACATGGTTGAACAGTATGTCTGCACACCCCTCCACATCCTGACGGATGGTTCGGCCCCATTCAACTACTGGGTTTCGAAATTGTCCACGTGGCCAGAGTTAGCATGTTATGCCTTGGAGGTGCTTTCCTGCCCGGCGGCCAGCGTTTTATCTGAACGCGTATTCAGCACGGCAGGGGGCGTCATTACTGACAAGCGCAGCCAACGTGGACAAGCTGACCTTCATAAAGATGAACCAGGCATGGATCCCACAGGACCTGTCCCTCCCTTGTGCAGAGTAGTCCTTATTAACTGCCTAAAACATGTCTTGTTGTGCTACGGGCCACTTCTTTATTTGATACAAATTTTATGAAACCCACAGTTGAATGAAACTCTTCTCTGTCTGGGCGCCGGGGCCTAACCAGATGAAAGTGGCCGGTTAAACTAACGGGTGACATGAAGCCATAACCTCTGCCATGCTACCTCTGTCTTCTGTCTGGGTGCTGAGGCCTAAGTCAAATAAAGCGGTCTTCTGCTGTGCTGGGGGATATGAAGCTAATCTCTGACCTCTCTCCTCTGTCTGGGTCCAAAGGCCTAAATCACTGAAAGAGGCCTTCTCCTGTGGTGTGTGATATGATGCCAGAATATGTGCTGTGGGGCCTCTCTCCTCTTCCTGGGTGCAGGGGTCAAATAAACTAAATTGTGGCCTACTCCTGTGGTGGCTGATATGATGCCAGAATATGTGCTGTGGTGCCTCTCTCCTCTTCCTGGGTGCAGGGGTCAAAGTAACTAAATGGTGGCTTCTCCTGTGGTGGCTGATATGATGCCAGAATATGTGCTGTGGGGCCTCTCTCCTCTTCCTGGGTGCAGGGGTCAAAGTAACTCAATGGTGGCTTCTCCTGTGGTGGCTGATATGATGCCAGAATATGTGCTGTGGTGCCTCTCTCCTCTGTCTGGGTCCAAAGGCCTAAATCACTGAAAGAGGCCTTCTCCTGTGGTGTGTGATATGATGCCTGAATATGTGCTGTGGTGCCTCTCTCCTCTTCCTGGGTGCGGGGGTCAAAGTAACTCAATGGTGGCTTCTCCTGTGGTGGCTGATATGATGCCAGAATATGTGCTGTGGGGCCTCTCTCCTCTTCCTGGGTGCAGGGGTCAAAGTAACTCAATGGTGGCTTCTCCTGTGGTGGCTGATATGATGCCAGAATATGTGCTGTGGTGCCTCTCTCCTCTTCCTGGGTGCAGGGGTCAAAGTAACTAAATGGTGGCTTCTCCTGTGGTGGCTGATATGATGCCAGAATATGTGCTGTGGGGCCTCTCTCCTCTTCCTGGGTGCAGGGGTCAAAGTAACTCAATGGTGGCTTCTCCTGTGGTAACTGATATGATGCCAGAATATGTGCTGTGGTGCCTCTCTCCTCTGTCTGGGTCCAAAGGCCTAAATCACTGAAAGAGGCCTTCTCCTGTGGTGTGTGATATGATGCCTGAATATGTGCTGTGGTGCCTCTCTCCTCTTCCTGGGTGCGGGGGTCAAAGTAACTCAATGGTGGCTTCTCCTGTGGTGGCTGATATGATGCCAGAATATGTGCTGTGGTGCCTCTCTCCTCTTCCTGGGTGCGGGGGTCAAAGTAACTCAATGGTGGCTTCTCCTGTGGTGGCTGATATGATGCCAGAATATGTGCTGTGGTGCCTCTCTCCTCTTCCTGGGTGCAGGGGTCAAAGTAACTAAATGGTGGCTTCTCCTGTGGTGGTTGATATGATGCCTGATTCTCTGCTGTGAAACCTCTCTCCTCCATCTGGGTGTAGGGGTCAAAGTCTTTCAAAGTCGCCTTCTCCTGTGCTGATTGATATAAAGCTGATGGTTGTGCCATCTGACATGGTTGCCAGGGTCTGATTCAATGGGGGCCTACTCCTGTGGTGGGTGATCTAAATGCCTGATTCTCTGCTGTGAAACCTCTCTCCTCCGTCTGGGTGTAGGGGTCAAAGTCTTTCAAAGTCGCCTTCTCCTGTGCTGATTGATATGAAGCTGATGGTTGTGCCATCTGACATGGTTGCCGGGGTCCCATTAAATTGGGGCCTACTCCTGTGGTGGGTGATCTAAATGCCTGATTCTCTGCTTTGAAACCTCTCTCCTCCGTCCGGGTGTAGGGGTCAAAGTCTGTCAAAGTCGCCTTCTCCTGTGCTGATTGATATAAAGCTTATGCTTGTGCCATCTGACATGGTTGCCGGGGTCTGATTCAATGGTGGCCTACTCCTGTGGTGGGTGATCTAAATGCCTGATTCTCTGCTGTGTAACCTCTCTCCTCCGTCTGGGTGTAGGGGTCAAAGTAACTAAATGGTGGCCTACTCCTGTGGTGGGTGATATGATGCCTGGTTCTCTGCTGTGGGACCTCTCTCCTTTGTCTGGGTGCTGTGGTCAAAATAATAGTAAGTGACCTTCTCCATTGGTGGGTGACTTGAAGCCTGATTCTGTGCTATGGGACCTCACTCCAATTAATATTGTTTAATTTTTATTTATTTTATGTTAACTCATCATTTCCCTATCTACATTTGTTTGCAGGGGATTTAACTACATTTTGCTGCCTTTTGCAGCCCTCTAGCCCTTTCCGGGTGTGTTTTACAGCCTTTTTAGTGCCCAAAAGTTCGGGTCCCCATTGACTTCTATGGGGTTCGGGTTCGGGATGAAGTTCGGGTCGAGTTCGGATCCCGAACCCGAACATTTTTCGAAAGTTCGGCCGAACTCGTCGAACCCGAACATCCAGGTGTTCGCTCAACTCTACTAATGACATCAACACCCTATATTAGGTGTGCATAATTATTAGGCAACTTCCTTTCCTTTGGCAAAATGGGTCAAAAGAAGGACTTGACAGGCTCAGAAAAGTCAAAAATAGTGAGATATCTTGCAGAGGGATGCAGCACTCTTAAAATTGCAAAGCTTCTGAAGCGTGATCATCGAACAATCAAGCGTTTCATTCAAAATAGTCAACAGGGTCGCAAGAAGCGTGTGGAAAAACCAAGGCGCAAAATAACTGCCCATGAACTGAGAAAAGTCAAGCGTGCAGCTGCCAAGATGCCACTTGCCACCAGTTTGGCCATATTTCAGAGCTGCAACATCACTGGAGTGCCCAAAAGCACAAGGTGTGCAATACTCAGAGACATGGCCAAGGTAAAAAAGGCTGAAAGACGACCACCACTGAACAAGACACACAAGCTGAAACGTCAAGACTGGGCCAACAAATATCTCAAGACTGATTTTTCTAAGGTTTTATGGACTGATGAAATGAGAGTGAGTCTTGATGGGCCAGATGGATGAGCCCGTGGCTGGATTGGTAAAAGGCTGAGAGCTCCAGTCCGACTCAGACGCCAGCAAGGTGGAGGTGGAGTACTGGTTTGGGCTGGTATCATCAAAGATGAGCTTGTGGGGCCTTTTCGGGTTGAGGATGGAGTCAATCTCAACTCCCAGTCCTACTGCCAGTTTCTGGAAGACACCTTCTTCAAGCAGTGGTACAGGAAGAAGTCTGCATCCTTCAAGAAAAACATGATTTTCATGCAGGACAATGCTCCATCACACGCGTCCAAGTACTCCACAGCGTGGCTGGCAAGAAAGGGTATAAAAGAAGAAAATCTAATGACATGGCCTCCTTGTTCACCTGATCTGAACCCCATTGAGAACCTGTGGTCCATCATCAAATGTGAGATTTACAAGGAGGGAAAACAGTACACCTCTCTGAACAGTGTCTGGGAGGCTGTGGTTACTGCTGCACGCAATGTTGATGGTGAACAGATCAAAACACTGACAGAATCCATGGATGGCAGGCTTTTGAGTGTCCTTGCAAAGAAAGGTGGCTATATTGGTCACTGATTTGTTTTTGTTTTGTTTTTGAATGTCAGAAATGTATATTTGTGAATGTTGAGATGTTATATTGGTTTCACTGGTAAAAATAAATAATTGAAATGGGTATATATTTGTTTTTTGTTAAGTTGCCTAATAATTATGCACAGTAATAGTCACCTGCACACACAGATATCCCCCTAAAATAGCTAAAACTAAAAACAAA
Organism: Bufo bufo; assembly: GCF_905171765.1. Classification (NCBI taxonomy): domain Eukaryota; kingdom Metazoa; phylum Chordata; class Amphibia; order Anura; family Bufonidae; genus Bufo; species Bufo bufo. The sequence goes on from NC_053391.1 coordinate 393,300,534, forward strand.
CTAAAAACTACTTCCAAAAATATTCAGCTTTGATATTAATGAGTTTTTTGGGTTCATTGAGAACATGGTTGTTGTTCAATAATAAAATTAATCCTCAAAAATACAACTTGCCTAATAATTCTGCACTCCCTGTAGAGAAGGGTTTGGGTGTCCTTGTAGATGGTAGATTAAATAACAGCATACAATGTCAATCAGCTGCTTCTAAGGCCACCAGGATATTGTCATGCATTAAACAAGGCATGGACTCGCGGGGCAGGGATATAATACTACCACTTTACAAAGCGCTGGTGCGTCCTCATCTGGAATATGCAGTTCAGTTCTGGGCACCAGTCCATAGAAAGGACGCACTGCAGCTGGAAAAAGTACAGAGGAGAGCGACTAAACTGTTAAGGGCATGGAGGGTCTTAGTTATGAAGAAAGATTAAAATAATTGAATTTATTTAGTCTTGAGAAGAGACGTCTAAGGGGGGACATGATTAACATATACAAATATATAAAATGGGCCATACAAAAAATACGGTGAAAAACTGTTCCATGTAAAATGCCCTCAAAAGACAAGAGGGCACTGCCTCTGACTGGAGAAGAAAAAGTTTAGTCTCCAGAAGCGTCAAAGCTTATTTACTGAAAGAACTGTGAATCTGTGGAATAGACTTCTTCAGGACATGGACACAGCAGGAACAGTGGACAGTTTTAAAAAGGGTTTAGATTAGTTCGTAAAAGTAAACAACACTAATGCTTATGAAAACATGTAGAAATCTGAGTCTCACTTCCTTCCGGGATTCGCGTCCCCACCTATCCCTTGGTTGAACTTGATGGACTTATGTCTTTTTTTCAACCGTATCAACTATGTACAGTAACTATGAGCAGTTCATGGGGGGGGACCCACCAACATAACAGAACAAAGCTGTTTTGTATGAAGGAATGTGCTAAGCCGATGTGCAGGACTAATCAACAATTTGTTGCAGTTATTGCTGCACATGGGTGTCACTCCACATGCTGAAATATTCAAATACTTTAGCCACTCACAGACATGTGATATCGGATCATGTTCCTCAATAAATATCCAGGTCAAATATTTTTTACTCATTTGTTTGAGTTGGTTATCTACTTGTATGAAAATCTGATTTATCTTTATCTACTTGTGTGAAAATCTGATTTGGTTTTAGGTAAAACTTATGTAGAAATATAGAAAATTCTGAAGGGTTAAAAAAAACTTTTATGCACCACTGTACATAGGTATTGAGTGAGTTATCTCTATCCACAGATACCCTCTTTTCATTCCTGTGGTGTTCTTTGATGCCTTTACAAAGCATCACATACCACTTTCTAGGGTATAAAACTATAATACTTTACAATTTCTTTAGTAATACTTTCATTACTGATTTATATATTTTCTATGCAACTTTAAACATTTATAACTTGCAATTAACATTAAAAACAAATCAATGGTGAAAGTCGGTGAAGCAGACAAAACTTACTGGACTAAAATGAATGACAATTCTTACAGCGCACAACACAGCAAGAATTGTACTGTACTTTGTAAAGAAAGGGACCTACAATTTCTACCTGTCCTATTATTCCATCTCCCTCCCACTAGGGCTTTGGTGTAAAGCAAAGACAAATAGTGTATTTATCAATGTGAGATATGTTTTATCTAGCACAAAGCAATGGGAAGTTTAATGTCATAAATGTGCTGCTGATATTTTGTATTGGGTTTACAAAGGTTTGTGGCCCAGAGACTTCAACAATCTAAGTAATCTAAACTCTTAAGACTAATGAGTTTTTTAACACTGAGATGGAAGATGAAATCCCCCGGCCATATTTAGGTAGCAGGTAGTTTTTCTAACACCCAAACTTAATCTGACATAGAACTATATTGTGTCAAACTTTACTATGGATAATAGGCAGCATAAAAATAATACAATAATGCATGTATTTCAATGAGCACTGTCAGATACATAACTGTACAAAACTATTGCCGTTATAAAAAGTTAATTGCTATGAACATGGTAAACCATCACTATGCTATGCTACAAAGCATTTGTGCTTTTATAATAGGGAGACAAAATGTTGCAATAGAATATTAAACAGAAATATTTGTTGACTACAGAAATTCCATAATCTTATATAAAAGGGTTTTCCAACAGTTTTTTTTTACTGATGACCTATGCTCTGGACAGATCAACATTATCTGATCGGTGGGGGTCTGGGACCCCCGTCGATCAGCTGTTTGAGAAGGCAGTGGCGCTGACAGTAGCGCTATTGCATTCTCTAGCTTTGCCTAGGCCATGTGACGTTACGTTCATCGGTCACATGGCCTAGTTGCAGCTCAGCCCCATTGAAGTGAATGGGGCTGAGCTGCAAAATCAAGCAAGCTGCTGTACAATGTACAGTGCTATGCCTGGTAAGGTGAGAGAAGACTGTAGCACCACTGCGAGCACCCGTGCCTTCTCAAACAGCTGATCAGTGGGGATCACGGGTGTCAGACCCCCCCCCCCCCCCCACCTATCAGATATTGTTGATCAGTAAAAAAAACTGTCAGAAAACCCCCATAACATGCATTTGCGCAATATTCTGACAAATAAAAAAAAGATATGGATCATGTATCCACATGTTATGCATTGATCCTGAGCTTCTTAACAAAATTTATAAACAGTACATTAGGTACTTTGTATACTTTTTGATCAAAAGCCCACTCACCGTGTCAAGGTGACCTCTTTCCAGTGGATCCCTAATTTAAAATGGCAAAGCTCCAACCAGCCACCAACACCGCTGCAACAGAGCATCTGCAGGCACCATAACCCATCGGCCCAACAACACCGATGCTGTCAGACAAAGACGCCCATGGGACTGGGTCACATCAACTCATAGGCACAGAGTCAAGGCAACAGCAGCCACCGGGCAGCATTGCCCCATATCAATGGATCTCAATAACTCACCGCTCATTGAGGTCTCAGAAGGCAGCAGGGGTCATCATTAGTAGGGACACACTCAAAAAAGCGGTCACCTTGAAATGGTGAGTGGGCTTAAGCATTATGATCAAAAAGTATACAATGTATCTCATGTACAGTTTATAAATGATGCTGAAAAGTATTAGATCAATGTGTAGCACGTAGATGTGCATTCCACATGCTTTTTCTTTATGGTAGAAAATTTATATGAAGTTGGCTCCCTTTGCAACTAAAACAGCTTCCACTCTCCTGGAAAGGCTTTCCACAAGATTTTTGTGCATGTCTTATGGAATTGTTGCATATTTATACCAAAGGGCATATGTGTAGTCAGACAAAAGTCTCTGGCATATGCTAACATCCCTGTTAGTGAATCTACGATACGTAAAACACTAAACAAGAATGGATTTCATGGGAGGATACCACAGAGGAAGCCACTGCTGTCCAAAAAAAACATTGCTGCACATTTACAGTTTGCACAAGAGCACCTGGATGTTCCACAGCAGTACTGGCAAAATATTCTGTGGACAGATGAAACCAAAGTTGAGTTGCTTGGAAGAAACACACAACACTATGCGTGGAGAAATAGAGGCACAACACACCATCATCAAAACCTCATCTCAACTGTGAAGTATGGTGGTGGGGGCATCATGGTTTGGGACTGCTTTGCTGCGTCAGGGCCTGGACGAATTGCTATCATCGAAGGAAAAATGAATTCCCAAGTTTATCAAGACATTTTGCAGGAGAACTTAAGGCCATCTGTCCACCAGCTGAAGCTCAACAAAAGATGGGTGTTGCAACAGGACAACGACCCAAAGCATAGAAGTAAATCAACAACAGAATGGTTTTAACAGAAGAAAATACGAAATCTGGAGTTGTCCAGTCAGAGTCCTGACCTCAACCCGATTGAGATACTGTGGCATGACCTCAAGAAAGCGATTCACACCAGACATCCCAAGAATATTGCTGAACTGAAACAGTTCTGTAAAGAGGAATGGTCACGAATTACTCCTGACCGTTGTGCACGTCTGATCTGCAACTACAGGAAACGTTTGGTTAAAGTTATTGCTGCCAAAGGAGGTTCAACCAGTTATTAAATCCAAGGGTTCACATACTTTTTCCACCTGCACTGTGAATGTTTACATGTTGTGTTCAATAAAAACATGGTAACATTTAATTTTTTGTGTGTTATTAGTTTAAGCAGACTGTGATTGTCTATTGTTGTGACTTAGATGAAGATCAGATCACATTCAATGACCAATTTGTGCAGAAATCCATATCATTCCAAAGGGTTCACATACTTTTTCTTGCAACTGTAAGTAATGTATAACACAGTGTATGATCATAGCCTTGGGGGGCACTCTATTAGTTTTGTAGATAAAGTAAACTTTAGAGGTGACTCAATTACCATGTAAAAAGGTCATTATAATAGGTCTGCAACAATAAAAGGGGGCATCTACTTTGTTTCGAGGAAAGAAGGTTTCAACATCTATAATACATAGAAAGGGCTTCTTTGCTTTGCAACAACGCTATTCTCTGCCACATGATGTTGTGACGGTAGATATACTCAACAAAGTTACGTGGGGTTTGAGTGCCTTTCTTGAATGATAAAGGATTATATTATAGCTGATCCAGAGACTATTATATTATTCTTGGTCAAGAGTTGAATATTTTATAAAAAATAGTTTCTAAAGATTAAAAAATAAGTTTCTAAAAGCCCCAAAACTATTGACTGTAGAACAATAAACTGTAAAGCTCCTTATAATTTACCCTGGATGCTGTTTAGAAAGCCCCCAGCTACCCATCTAAACATTGTAGAGCCACTTTCCCCATGTCCATAGGAAGCTAAATGGCAGCAGTGACCTGACTTATCCATGTGTCCATTTTCTCGGCTGTCTTTACTTCATCTGCTGGTCGTGTTCAGTTGTGACGGGTGACCGCCACGATCGGCCTTTCTCCCTATGGAAGGCAAGACCATAGCTCAACACTGCTTATATAAACGGGCTGGCAGAGGGCCTTATAACAAGGTGATTTTAGAAAATATTTTTATAAATTAGGCAAAGTTAAAACTGATTTTCCCCTTCACTTGTGGACAATTTGTAATTATCCCATGGGTGATTCTTTTTGCCTTTTACGGATCAATAATGCAGGATAAAGGTGGATTAAATGCACTGTTTTGTTACTGACCATGTAATGCAAAGAGCATATCGATAAACATTCACACACACCATTAACTTGTGTTGTACTACAAAAATCATTACAAAACAGCATAAACAAAAACTATTTTACACATCTCAACAAGTGATTCTAAATGTGCCACGTGTGGCTTTAAGTACTGGATAAAAGAAAAGTCAAATATAAAAGGATAATCATATTCTGATTGGCAATCACATCATGCTGGAATATAGTTCCAATTCATCATCAAGACATGCGGACAAGCACAATTTTAGAGTGATTGAATATGAAAAGGAAAATTCAATTCATTGTGACATCACATGTTTTTTATACGGCTGAGAAACCGTTGAGAGGGATATGAAGAGACCACGAGTACTGTGCTGCTGAAATGTCTTTCTGAAATGTATATAGACAGCCCTTAACAATCATGATATCCTCCTCCATCTGCAATCATTCCCAGAACAATCTTCCCTCTTTCTACTCTGCATAAGAACTTGAGTAATAGATCATTCTAATATCTACAATACCTGCACTTACAGCTCATAGCTACGATGTTCTGCTACAAAATATTGTGTTTAAATAAGGAAATTCAAAAACCCATCTGTGAGTCTTTAAAAAGGTTTTTCTGAGATTTTTATACTGATGACCTATCCTCAGGATCGGTCATCAGTATCTGATCGGTGGGGAGCGTCACAGCTTTCTTACAGCTTACCAAGCACAGTGCCCTAGATTATATAATGGCTGAGCTGGGGCTGAGCTGCTCCTAGGCCATGTGGCCGAGGAACTTGACGTCACGGGCCTAGGAAAAGCAGAGAGAGAGCGGTGGCGCTCAGAGAAGCGCCGCTGCCTTCTCAAACAGGTTGACCAGCGGGGGGCTGGGTGTCAGACCCCCACCAATCAGATACTGATGACCTATGTCATTGTAAAATTATTGTCAGACTAGTGTGGAAAACTGAATTTGTCATTCCAATGGGTGTTTTATGGTAAATAGCTGGGATTCTTAACCAAATTAGCATCACTCCCTAGGTTTACCTGCAGTCCTATGGAGCAAATACTGTAGAGAAAGATAGAGAAAGATAGGGAGGGGAATACACATTTTTTGTGCTTCATGTCCAACAATTTTCAGTTTTGAGGTATGATTTAATTTGTTGCTTGTTGCGCAATATTATGTCCTAATAGGGAAAATTTCATAATTGCCTACATTATAAGGCCTCTTTCACACTTGCGTTGTCCGGATCCGGCGTGTACTCCACTTGCCAGAATTACACGCCAGATCCGGAAAAATGCAAGTGAACTGAAAGCATTTGAAGACGGAGCCGTCTTCAAAATGCGTTCAGTGTTACTATGGCACCCAGGACGCTATTAAAGTCCTGGCTGCCATAGTAGTAGTGGGGAGCGGGGGAGCAGTATACTTACAGTCCGTGCGGCTCCCGGGGCGCTCCAGAATGACGTCAGAGCGCCCCATGCACATGGATGACGTGTCCATGTGATCACGTGAACCATGCGATTGGGGCGCCCTGACGTCACTCTGGAGCGCCCCGGGAGCCGCACGGACGGTAAGTATGCTGCTCCCCCGCTCCCCGCTACACTTTACCATGGCTGCCAGGACTTTAGCGTCCCGGCAGCCATGGTAACCATTCAGAAAAAGCTAAACGTCGGGTACGGCAATGCGCCGAAACAACGTTTAGCTTAAGGCCGGATCCGGATCAATGCCTTTCAATGGCCATTAATTCCGGATCCGGCCTTGCGGCAAGTCTTCAGGATTTTTGGCTGGAGCAAAAAGCGCAGCATGCTGCGGTATTTTCTCCGGCCAAAAAACGTTCCGTTCCGGAACTAAAGACATCCTGATGCATCCTGAACGGATTTCACTCCATTCAGAATGCATTAGGATAAAACTGATCAGGATGACGAAACTCTATGCCGGAAGAAAAGAACGCAGGTGTGAAAGAGCCCTTAGAATGATGCATTTATGTTACAAGCAACGTCAATGTGAACATAACATCACTCCGGCCTTTGTATCATATTAGAGTGCAGATGACTGAAAACAGACTTTTTATAGGTTGTGTCAGGGATGGAAAAAATATGGAAAATCATGAAAAACCTTATTACCTGTCATGACAGCACAGCCATCATTTTTTACTCATACAAACTGCCAAATTTTCCATACTGATGTAAGATGTTAGCTACAGAAAATGGCAGTACAAATATATTCATATAAGTCCCCTGTAATAGTAAAACCATTTGAGCAGTGCCCGTTATCCTGCAGCTCTCACACAAGCACAGTATCGTAAATTTTCAAAAATAAAAACTTGTATAAAAATGTATAAGAATTATTAAATAGGTTTTCTGGGATTACTATGGTTTTATCGGATATGCTCATATGGCTGCTTACCTCATGCTTTTTTTCTTCAGTTTGGACTCTCATGATCCTTTTTCACCATGTAAACCAAACACTCTGTTTCCTTTCTACCCCATATGTAGCACTTCCTGTTGCTGTATCCAAACAAACCCATGATGCCCTTCTTTCTCTGCCACAGCTCCAGCACTGCCCCAGTTTATAGTCCCTCCTACTTAGTCATATAGCCACTCCCCTATCACCGCCCCGTATGGACATAACACTACAGGAAATGCATGACATGGTCATGTGACCACAGCCCAGAACAGAAGATAGGTACAATAAACGTAAAAAAAATACATTACACAATCACAGCCACCTTCATAAATGATTATTTTAAAGTATCTTGAGACAAGCTGGAAAAACCCTTTAAGTTGATACACCACTACAATGTTCTACCAACTTTAATTCATTTTTGATAACTATGAAAAGCTAAAATAGTCCATTTCCATTCCATTGTGAAAATACACAGCAAAAAGGTTTAACATATCAGATACAATGTATCTAAATCTACACTATTAATAAACTAAAGCATAATGCAGTAACATTTGTTGCTTCAATTTTTCATATGAAGAAACCAAGCAATGATGCATCAGTAAAAAAAAAAAAGAAAAGAGTAGGACACAATGATAAAAAATAATGTTTTTGTCCTTGAATATCCTTTGTTCAATTCAGCATGCTACTGTTGTCTAATCCAAGTCCCCAGCAAAAGGATTAAAAAAAATCATAAAAACGAGCAATGTGTGCTTTCTTTCCACTATTTCCTTATTGCACAATCCAACTGAAGTTCTACTACACAATGACAGCTGTTTCTGCTAAAATGAGGCAATTTTCCTCCAAGCGCCATATGGACGCTTGGGATAGCAATACCTAAAGGTCTGTGAATTCCTAACAGCCTTATTGCCTAGAAGGAAATCAATACATGAGATAAATGTGACCACCAGCTCAAATCATGAAAAGCTTTTGCATCGAATGAAGGAGACGGCCATTTTCACATATGCTATAGCTATGTGCAGTGAAGAGGAATGTCTGTATTATTGAAGTGATATTCACAAAGAAGAAAGTTATTGTGGATTAGGAACTCAGAGCTTTTCAGTCTTCATGAGCACCTGCCCTTAATCTAATGACTAAAAACAAGCTGTTATTAAAATGTACCAGTTATAAGGGCTCGTAATGACCATTATAGGGATATATGGGCAGTTGAAAGCTTCTAGCCATAAAACCCAACATTGTAAGCTTCATGTGCTTAAACTCTTACACAGAGTTTTTTTGGGAAGATGCAAAGTGCAAATGAATCTGCAAACAGAAAATGACATCTGAATCTGCAAACAGAAAATGATATGACGTCACTATAAGCCAACATGGCATTCTGATGTCATTGTATATGTAGCCTGGCTTAATGAGAACCTGTCCGTTTTAGCAACTACTTGCATTTCTCATGTAATAACAATTCTGAAGTATCTATCCTTATGACTTTACAATTTTCTATTCCTTTATTATTACTTTGAGAAGTTATGAATGAATTGCTAACAGTTTGTAGTAAAGGTTCAGATGGGTTTTTCTAGTTGGGGGTGTTCCCCTGCACAGCCTGCCACTATCCAATCAGCGCTGCCAGTGGCAGACTGTGTAGGGACAATCCCCCATCTGGTAACACCCATATGGCCATGCGCTACAAACTGCTAGTAAATCATTCATAACGTCTAGCAAATATAATAAAGGAAAGACACATCACAGAGTCATCATAGAGTGGGAAATGCAAGTAGTTGCTAAAATAGACATGTCATATATATATATATATATATATATATATATATATAGTGTATTGTTCATTTAGGAAGTCCCCATTAACTAAGGCTACATATGGATATCAGAATGCAATATGCACAAATATCATATTCTGCTTACTGTCCAAACCAACAGCTGGGATTGTGTTGTGGGAGTTTGCAGATTTTTTATTAATTGTTTCATTAAACAGACATAGACATGTATTATACCTTATTTACTTGAGAAAACTGTGAAATAATTTAGCAGAAACCAGGCAAGAAAATAAAGTATAAAACTCCTCAGCGTTTAGCCTCCATTCTATTGCAAATATAAAAACGGTAAGAACCTTTTCTTTTTCACCGAGCAAATCGAAATGCGCTGGACTTTTACAGACATACATTTGTAGACTGCAATGATATTTCTTGAGTACTCAGGATCATTAAACCAGCAGGCACATAGTAAGTGTTCCCATCTCAACTGTGGCTGACATTAAGCCTTCAGCTGCTAAAGATTACCTGCAGAAACTGATCACAGTGAAATCTACAGAAAAAGCTTTTTTTTTATAGTATATCACCATCTGTTAGTAATCTATTTTCCATTTTTTTATGAGAATTACCCCTAAACTTAAAAAAATACTGCATCTTATGACCAAGCGTTGTCCTCTCGTGACCTCTCTGTCATTTTTATAAGCAATTCAGCCATTTCCAAGTTAACACGGTCTACCAGATGTTCAGTACACTGCCCTCAGAGGTTCTCACTCAGCTGTCTAAAGACATGAAATGTAATTTAGGTCTCCGTGGTATTTCAGACTCACCTCTCATCACGTTCTCTGCTCTCTTACCTGCTGTTCTTCTGGTGACTATGCAACAGTAGTTAAAGTAAACCAGTCACCATAAAAATGCAGTCCAATCTGCAGGCAGCGAAGTATAGAGCAGAAGGAGCTGAGCAGATTGATATATAATTTTCTAGGAAAATATTCATCATAACTTGTAATTTATTTATTTGGTTTTCTGCTCATTATGAGCTTTGAAGTCAAGGAGCTTCCCCTATCAGTGTTTGATAGCTATTTCTGTATGCACAGTCATCTAGAGGCAGCTATCACTGATAGGATTGCCTCCTTGACTCAACATGACAAGTTGAGTGGCAGGGAGTTCTGAAAATAGTTAAGCACTAGCTCAGCTATTTCCAGTAGTCCCAAAGCGGTTATGGCGTGCTCTCCATTCAAGGCTATGGAACTTCCAAAAATAGTTGAACATACTACCTCGGCTATTTTCAGAACTCCCACAGCAGTGAATGGAGACCACACTGCGCATGCATGGCCACCTATCCATTCAACGCTATGGAGATAGTGGGACCTGTGCCTATCTGAGAAGGGCCAACCCCTAGGGTACTTCTACCAGGCTCATCACAAATAGATGAAGTCTTGTAGTGCAGGGAATTATGGGAAGACACAAAAAAGTGGTAAAATGGACACATTTTTTATGTAAAACTTATATTCTGAAAGCAATGCGACACCCATAATGTTACAGACTCTTGGAAGAATTAGTGAAGTGGCCAGTTTTGTCAAGAAGCTTACTCTTCTAGAAGGTGTGATCCTTTTATCTGCCAAGCACTGGACATCTTCTATTAGGATGCAGCCAGTGTAGGAACATCTACTTTGTATTCAACATCATTAGAACTCATTGCATGACAGTTAAAAAAAAAAAGGGTGAGTTTAATCTTATTTGTAGCATTTTGTATAATATTTATGGTGACTACATGAAAATACATGACTCCATCTCCTCGGGTGAAACCGCAAGGCCCGACTTTCACAGATATACAGTAATATTCTATTGGTCACTCTTCTTATGCTCTTGAGTCTTGACTATGAATTTATACATATATATTTTACACATCTTATATGTAACAGAATTCAACCTCATGGACGTATTTATTAATAATACATTTCTGTAACGCTTTGTGTGTTTAATCATACAGAGCATGTGTTAGTAAGGTAACCTTGGCCTTTTCAAACCTTGTTAAGCATTGCTATGTATAATGCATTGATTCATCACATAGGGAAGAAATTTGCAAACAGCTATATTAATATATGAGACATTCAACGCAGACGAGAATCAGGTAAAATAGGCAGTCTGTATAATAAACGGAGTCTTCCATAAAAGTGCTAATAATGAGGCAATCATTTCTGGGTTGGTGTAGTCTGATCATCATCTGTATTAAGCATCCCATGACCTCTCTATTAATAGAGACCTTGATACTATCTTATACATTTATTTTCTTTGGAATCACTGTATCACAGGACATGAATGCTAGTTTTCCTTTTATAAGCAGAGTTTATCAGTATTGTCTTGCAGCATATATAAAGGTTACAAGATAAACAAGAAGAAACTATTACCTCTACCCTAAAGATAAAGGTCATTTCAAAACAAAGATCTCAATTTCAATTCAAGAATATTATTTAGCTCACCATAGATATTCAATTTTTTGTAGGCAAATCTTGCCTTTTCAAAGGGATTCACTAAAAATCTAGGGGCACATAGCTGGCAGTGGATCAGCCGAAGTTATGAAGAGGCGCAGGCCACTCCATAACCTCAGCACATCCAGCGCCAGTTCTAAATGTAAGACAGCTTAATTTCTAGCTGTCTTGCATTTAGACCATTTTTCATGTCCACAATTATAGACCTGGCATGAGCGGGGAGAAGTCGCAGATAGCGGCGCAACTAACCGTTGCACCGCCATCTGCATCTGACATCTCCCTAATGCCTACAGAACATACTAAATGCTGCAGTTGGAAGAAACAAGCAGCCAACAGGATGAATGATTCACTTGCAAAAAAACTGTATGTTACTGAAGTAATTAGGTGGAATACTTTTTGTCCAGTTGACAGCACTACAATATCTACTACCACCTATGGCCCGAAGAAGAGAGACACAATGAAAATTTGCCCTCAAAGGGATTTCCCTACAATGACGTTTCAACCACTTCGTTAACGGAGTGTTTACCCCCCTTCCTTACCTAATAAATATATTTATTTAACTTTTTTTATAAAGGAAAAAGGGAAGAAAAATGTGTATGTGTGTACACATAGTCTGCTATACTATTTCTAAAAATAGTAACTATAGCCATAACGTTTTTATTTTCTTTACTTCACTTTTTATCAATTTTTTATTACTTTTTAATTAACCACAGTCAGGGCAGGAGGCTTAATTTACAGACTGCAGGCTCACAATAAGTTTTACAGCTAGAAGGGGGTGCTCTCTCATGAAGAAGAGTGCTCCCCTTCCAAAATTTTCACGTACTGACATGGATCGTTGTGGCATCCTTCTACAACAATACCACGCAGGGAGACCACTTCTGGTCTCTGGGATACTTACTGTGACCACAGCTGTCTAATGACAGCGCGGTCACAGAGATCTGCAGCGCCACGGGGCGCCGGCAGATCGTAATGAAACCCAATACTTTTATACGCTGGGTTACAGATAATAGCTGTATATAGTATAGATGTATATAGTAAGCAAAAGGTCAATTTATTCTGTAAGAACACACAAAAATTATTTTTCACAACTGAATCATGAGCCAAGTAAATGAAACTATAGGTTGCCTTGGTGAACAATACTTGTGGAGATGGGATTATTGGGGTAGATGTTACTGTAATTGCCATTTATTGGGTTATAAAGAAAAATAATTAACGAAAACACTGAAAACTGAATCACAGAGTATAAAATTGTTAATGCACTTCTTTGTAATCTAAAAGTTAATTTTCTACTGATGCAAAATCTATACTTCAATACAGAGCATCAATAAAGGCCTCACATCAGTAGAAAGAGTCACTGCTGAGGCTTTGTGATGGGATTGTATTCATCAACTCACATTTGGTTGAATTAACTATGCTGTACAAAGGGATTTTTATAGTTGCCAGTTAGAGTTGATAAAAATGGAATGTTTTTGTACAAAAGCAATTAAAGTGATTTGTCTTGGAATAACTGCAATCTTTTCACATGCTAATCCACTTTCATGCATACATCAAAATAACATTTCAAGAGAAATTTCACCTTTGACTAACATTAGCTATAAGCAAATGTAAAATGCACACTATTTGCATTATATTATTAACTCTGCTTTCAATTATTTTTCAGTTTACTTATAGAGTATGCAAGTATTATCTAGAAAACTGAGGTACAGTACTTAGAAAAATTGGCTCTACGGTTCAACATAAAAATAATCACTAATACAAATCACTAGACCGACAACACATGGAGTACTGTGTACAGTTCTAGGCTCCTGTGAACAAGGCAGACATAGAGTTGGAGAGGGTTCAGAGGAGGGAAACTAAAGTAATAACTGGAATAGGGGGACTACAGTACCCAGAAAGATTATTAACATTAGGGTTATTCTCTTTAGAAAAAAGATGACTGAGGGGAGATCTAATAACTATGTATAAATATATCAGGGGTCAGTACAGAGATCTATCCCATCATCTATTTATCCCCAGGACTGTGACTGTGACGAGGGGACATCCTCTGCGTCTCGAGGAAACAAAGTTTTTACATAAACATAGAAGAAGATTCTTTACGGTAAGAGCAGTGAGACTATGGAACTCTCTGCCTGAGGAGGTGGTGCTGGTGAGTACAATAAAGGAATTCAAGAGGGGCCTGGATGTATTTCTGGAGCGTAATAATATTACAGGCTATAGTTACTAGAGAGGGGTCGTTGATCCATCGAGTTATTCTGATTGCCTGATTGGAGTTGGGAAAGAATTTTTTCCCCTTAAGTGGGGAAAATTGGCTTCTACCGCACAGTTTTTTTTGCCTTCCTCTGGATCAACTTGCAGGATAACAGGCCGAACTGGATGGACAAATGTCTTTTTTTGGCCTTATAAACTATGTTACTATGTTAATCTGCTAATTTGATCAATTTATGAATACTTTATTGTTGCATTGTTTTAATGTGTTGGGCTACAAAGGATATTCAGGTGTTCAGCATCCACTCAAATCCGCAACTGCGGTACATTAGAATGCACTTTAATTTCTAACCAAGCAATCCTTTATTTGTGCCAGGTCTTGAAGTAAATGGCTTCAAATGATGTAAGAAGGGTTTGGTTAAAACAATTCTCAGAAAATGGTAGGGTTCATAATTATGACAGTACAGTTTAGCAGGTAAAATAAATCCCCTTGGTGAGGATTTTTTTTAGCTTAGGGGTTTTTCAGGATTTTTATACTGTATCAGTGTCTGATCGGTGGGGGTCAGCAACCAATCAGCTGTTTTGAGAAGGCATTAGTGCTCCTATGAGCACTGCAGCCTTTTCAATGCTTACCAAGCACAGCGCCGCACATTATATAGCGGCTGTGCTTGGTATCGCGCTCAGCCCCATTCACTTCAATGGAGCTGAGCAACATACTAAGCTCAGCAGCTATACAATATACGGGGTTGTGCTTGGTAAGCACGGAGAAGGCCGAAGTGCTCACAGGGGCACCACTGCTTTTCCAAAACAGTTGATTGGCGAGTGTCGGATCCCCACCGATCAGATACTGATGACCGGTCCTGATGATAGGTCATCAGAATCAAAATTCCGGAAAACCACTTTAAGACAAAAGCTGAGTTTATATAATGAATTTATAGTCCAAGATAACAAAAAACAACTAAAATCGATTGGAAAGGCTTTATTTAGATTCACTTATGAGAAACTGTTTAATCCCAATAATATGTTTGAGTTTTACGGAAACGAGGAGATTAAAATTAAAGAGATTGTGTCACCATTAAATTATTTTATTACTGTAGAAAAGTGATTTACTTTTTATTACAAAAATGCTCCAGTTGATAGATATTCTCTTTACATCAATAAATTGGCGCCGCCTGGTGATTAATCCATATAGTAATGTGCATGATGATCTACTGAGGTGGTGCTCAGTTCCATTCTTCAACTTCCACCAGCCATACCTACTGTTAGAAGCTGTGACAGTTACAGAGAATGACCTGCAGCTGTAAACCCCTGTGAAAGGACCTGAGAAGAAACTCACCTCCCTCAGTTGCCAACCTCAAGAGAATCCAGTAGAGCAACAGAAATGAATGGGGGAAAGCTCTGGACCCATATGAGGTTTTAGAATCAGATGGCCATGTTCCACATGGTGTCTGATTTTCACTTTTTTACATCAATCTCGGAATAACCCCTTTAAATGTATGGTGACATTTTTTAAATAATTTTAAGACAAAATTTTCTGTGGAAAAGTGGTATAAGTGAACTTCAGAAATTGTGTACTTGCTGCACATTTTTTAATATGTGGTTGGAATGTGATATAGTGAGAAATTTAAAAAAATATATAGTAAAAACTAATGATAGACGTGTTAAAAATATTCGTGTATCAATTATATCCCTCCTTGGTAATAATAGAATTCAGTTTCGAAGAATAAATTGATTTAAAATATAGTGACACAGCTAAAGAACATATTGCACAAAACTTGGAAGGTGGGGAATTGAGACTGGAGAAGGTTTTTGATAGAATACATATATATGATAATGTTGGGAGATAAAATTGAAGCTGTAAAAAATAATTCTAGATTAAACTTTGAGAAAGTATGGATGCCCTGGCTGGACTTTAGGCCTCATGCACACGACTGTATGTATTATGCTGTCCTCAAACCACTGATCTGCAAAACATGGGTACCAGCCATGTGCATGCCACATTTATCTAATAGGACTGCCTACTCTTGTCTATAATATGGACAAGAATAGCACGTGTTCTATTATTTATGGAACAGCCTCACAGATGCGAACAGTACACAAATTACATCCGTGTGGTCCCACAAAAATGAACAAAAGTTAATAGTCAGATGCAGACCCAAAATGCAGTCATATGCATGAGTAGTCATGGCATAAAGATGACTATAAGGACACAGATTCGAGAGAAGAATTAATGTTAGGTGGGGAGGGGGAGGAGGAGAGAGGGTTCTTTTTCTTTTCTCTCTTTTTTGTCTATTGTTTTGATTATTCCATTATGTATGATTTATTACCTTTGTTTTATACTTTGTGTACAAGTAAAACCTTATTATTCTAAAAATTCTAACCAGATGTTCAAATGAACAATTTAATTAATTTTTCCCGAGCAGTATATAAATTGCTGGCAGCTGCGTACACAGCCCATATCATGCCAGGGACATCTTGGAGGGCACATACTAGCAGGCACATTTCAGGTCAAAGGTTCTCCAAATATATCTACCTAGCTCAACTGGACATGAATTCTTACAGTGCTATTTACATATTATAATGTTATAGCATAATGCTATAGCATAAGTCATAACATTACAACTGGTAGAGTTCCTACATCTGGGGCCTGCACAGTTATGAGAACCCTTGTGCAGGTCTCCTACAGTACACAGTGGTACTTACTGCAGAGTATTTGAAAGGGAACTGTTATCAGTAGGGTGAGCGAATCGAGCTTCGGATCTGAGATATGAAGTCAATTCGTTCCAAAACTTCTTAATTCTGTACAAATTTCAAAACAGAAATCCGAAGTTGGTTCCGGTACTGGCTGGTACCTTGGTGTCAAAGCCGACTTCACCAAAGTCTTGTGAAGGTCTACAGCTCTAAAATGAAGTTTTGGAACAAATCGACTTTGGATCTTGGATCCCAAGCTCGATTTGCTCACCCCTAGTTATCAGTATAAGACTTTAAAGGGTTTCTGTCACCTGAAAAATGGGTATTAAGCTGACTGACATTAGCGATGTGCCAATGTCAGCTGAACAGAACTAGATTAGTGCCATCTCACTGCCTAAAGCCTTTATTGAGAAAAACAAACTTTTATAATATGCTAATTAGCCTCTAGGAACAGGGGGGGGGGGGCGTTAAACCTGCTAAAGCCTTTATTGAGAAAAATAAACTTTTATAATATGCTAATTAGCCTCTAGGAGGGGGGGGGCCTTGAACCTGCTCCTAGAAGCTCCATTTGCCCATCTCTTTTAACGCCCTTCTTCTCTTGATTGACAGGGCCAGGCAGCGCTGCTCTCCTCCTGCCGGCCGTGTCTGCAGTGTAAATCTCGCGCCGTTCAGTATTCGGCACAGGAGCAGTGTGGGAAGGACGCTCAGCGGCTGCTGGCTTCCTCACTGCGCCTGCGCCGAATACTGAAGATTTTCACTGCAGACACGGCCGGCGGGAGGACAGCAGCGCTGCCTGGCCCTGTCAATCAAGAGAAGAAGGGCGTTAAAAGAGATGGGCAAACGGAGCCTCTAGGAGCAGGTTCAAGGCCCCCCCTCCTAGAGGCTAATTAGCATATTATAAAAGTTTGTTTTTCTCAATAAAGGCTTTTGGCATTGAGATGGCACTAATATAGGTATGTTCAGCTGACATTAGCACATCGCTAATGTCAGCTAGCTTAATACCCATTTTTCAGGTGACAGAAACCCTTTAAGAATCATCTTGAACATATACTTATTATTATTATTTAGTAGTAGTAGTAGTAGTAATATACAAAACAGCAATAGAACATTAAAGAACTTTGCAAACCACTGCATTGCTCTGATTTTGCAATAACAAATGAGTGACTTCAGAATCTGTGTCTATAATTGTTCCGGTGTCTATAGGCACTTGGCAGTCTGCCCTGAAAATGACTGAACCCATGTAGTCTTAACCCACGTAGTCAATTTGTATAGAAACTGTGTATTTTATATACTATATATAATATGGGGTTAATTCAAGACATTGAAAAAGGTTAAGCCATGTAATTGAAAATATAAGTGATGTTTGGAGCATTGGATCCCTAGGACAGCGTAACAGTTGACAGAGCATTCAGGGTATTGATGATTTCCTGCCATGCTGCTTGACAAATCAGGAGGCATCATGTTTTCTCTTCTCGGGCTCTGTCTCCCTCTACACTGCAAATATTCACTGAATGAAATAATGCTGTATTTACCCTTTGCACATGCTCAAGTAATCTGCATTGTTTTATTGGAATAAAAGTCAAGGGGAAAGACATGCTTCTTTTTGAAAGCTTTTATTTTTCAAATCAAAGGTCAGTTCCATTTGCTCCAAATGAAGTAGACTTTTTAGATGATGAATAACTTTAAAATCCCCTTGGATTAGATAAAG
Source organism: Bufo bufo (assembly GCF_905171765.1). Classification (NCBI taxonomy): domain Eukaryota; kingdom Metazoa; phylum Chordata; class Amphibia; order Anura; family Bufonidae; genus Bufo; species Bufo bufo. Next base: position 393,318,896 of record NC_053391.1, read on the forward strand.
CGATAGTTACAAATGCATTTCAAGGAACAGCAGACATAAAATACTAGATGCATGGCTCATTGCCTACTTGTCAATTTACAAATAAAAACATATTTTTTTTCAACGGAAGCAAAAAATTTTCAGAATGCAAAATGTATAGGCTGATGTATAATGTTGGAAGTGACTTTAACCCCTTTAGGACACAGCCTTATTTCACTTTAAGGACCAGGCCATTTTCTGCAAATCTGACCAGTGTCACTTTAAGTGGTGATAACTTTAAAACGCTTTGACTTATCCAGGCCATTCTGAGAATGTTGTTGCGTCACATATTATACTTCATGACACTGGTAAAATGAAGTTAAAAAAATAATTTTTATTTATAAAAAAATACCAAATTTATCAAAAATTGGTAAAAAATTGCAAATCTCCAAGTTTCAATTTCTCTACTTCTATAATACATACTAATACCTACAATACCACAATTGTTATTACTTTACATTCCCCATATGTCTACTTCATGTTTGGATCATTTTGGTAATGACATTTTAGTTTTTGGGGATGTTACAAGGCTCAGAAGTTTAGAAGCAAATCTTGACATTTTTCAGAAATTTTCAAAAACCCACTTTTCAAGGACCAGTTAAGGTCTGAAGTCACTTTGTGAGGATTACATAATAGAAAACACCAAAAATGACCCCATTCTAGAAACTACTCCCCTTAAGGTATTCAAAACTGATTTTACAAACTTTGTTAACTCTTTAGGTGTTCCACAAGAATTTATAGAAAATAGAGATACAATTTAAAAATTTCCCTTTTTTGGCAGATTTTCCATTTTAATATTTTTTTTCCAGTTACAAAGCAAACTAAACAAAACTCAATATATATGGCTCTGATTATGTAGTTTACAGAAACACCCCATATGTGGTCGTAAACTGCTGTACGGACACACAGCAGGGCGCAGAAAGAAAGGAATGCCATACGGTTTTTGGAAGGCAGATTTTGCTGGACTGTTTTTTTGACACCATGTCCCATTTGAAGCCCCCCTGATGCACCCCTAGTGTATAAACTCCAAAAAAGTGACCCCATTCTAGAAACTACACCCTCAAGGTATTCAAAACTGATTTTACAAACTTTGTTAACCATTTAGGTGTTCCACAAGAATTAATGAAAAATAGAGATACAATTTCAAAATTTCACTTTTTTGGCAGATTTTCCATTTTAATAATTTTTTTCCAGTTACAAAGCAAGGATTAACAGCCAAACAAAACTCAATATTTATGGCGCTCATTCTGTAGTTTACAGAAACACCCCATATGTGGTCGTAAAACGCTGTACGGGCACACGGCAGGGCACAGAAGGAAAGGAATGCCATACGGTTTTTGGAAGGCAGATTTTGCTGGACTATTTTTTTGACACCATGTCCCATTTGAAGCCCCCCTGTTGCACCCCTAGAGTAGAAACTCCAAAAAAGTGACCCCATTCTAGAAACTACAACCCTCAAGGTATTCAAAACTGTTTACAAACTTTGTTAACCCTTTAGGTGTTCCACAAGAATTAATGGAATATAGAGATACAATTTCAGAATTTCACTTTTTTAGCAGATTTTCCATTTTAATAATTTTTCTCCAGTTACAAAGCAAGGGTTAACAGCCAAACAAAACTCTATATTTATGGCTCTGATTCTGTAGTTTACAGAAACACCCCATATGTGGTCGTAAACTGCTGTACAGGCACACGGCAGGGCGCAGAAGGAAAGGACTGCCGTATGGTTTTTGGAAGGCAGATTTTGCTGGACAGTTTTTTTTAAAACCATGTCCCATTTGAAGCCTCCCTGATGCACCCCTAGAGTAGAAACTCCAAAAAAGTGACCCCATTTTAGAAACTACGTGATAGGGTGGCAGTTTTGTTGGTACTATTTTAGGGTACATATGATTTTTGGTTGCTCTATATTACACTTTTTGTGTGGCAAGGTAACAAGAAATAGCTGTTTTGGCACCGTTTTTATTTTTTGTTATTTACAACATTCATCTGACAGGTTAGTTCATGTGGTATTTTTATAGACCAGGTTGTCACGGACGCGGCTATACCTAATATGTATACTTTTTTTTATTTATGTAAGTTTTACACAATGTTTTCATTTTTGAATTAAAAAAAATCATGTTTTAGTGTTTCCATAGTCAGAGAGCCATAGTTTTTTCAGTTTTTGGGCGATTATCTTGAGTAGTGTATGATTTTTGAGATGACGGTTTGATTGGCACTATTTTGGGGTGCGTGTGACTTTTTGATCGCTTGCTATTACACTTTTATGATGTAAGGTGACAAAAAATGGTTTATTTAGCACAGTTTTTATTTTTTACGGTGTTAATCTGAGGGGTTAGGTTATGTGATATTTTTATAGAGCCGGTCGATACGGACCCGGCGATACCTAATATGTATACTTTTTTTATATTTATGTAAGTTTTACACAATAATATCATATTTGAAACAAAAAAATAATCATGTTTTAGTGTCTCCATATTCTGAGAGTCATAGTTTTTTTCCGTTTTTGGGCGATTATCTTAGCTAGGGTCTAATTTTTTGCGGGATGAGTTGACGGTTTGATTGGCACTATTTTGGGGTGCATATGACTTTTTGATCGCTTGCTATTACACTTTTTGTGATGTAAAGTGACAAAAAATTGTTTATTTAGCACAGTTTTAATTTTTTATGGTGTTCATCTGAGGGGTTAGGTCATGTGATATTTTTATAGAGCTGGTCGATACAGACACGGCGATACCTAATATGTATACTTTTTATTTATTTATGTAAGTTTTACACATTAACAGCTTTTTTAAAACAAAAAAAATGATGTTTTAGTGTCTCCATATTCTGAGCCATATTTATTTTTATTTTTTGGGCGATTGTCTCAGGTAGATGCTCATTTTTTGCGGGATGAGGTGACGGTTAGATTGGTACTATTTTGGTGGGCATACGCCTTTTTGTTCGCTTGTAAGGTAATTGTGTCCATGATGCTGCAGTAAAGCAATTATTTTAATGCTCTGTAAATTCTGTTCAGAATAGCTCAGGCAAGATGGCCGCCCCTATAAACATGTTCAGAAAACAGAATAAAAAAAATCTGTAACCAGAAAATAAAATCAGATTAGAAGAAAAGGAGATGTGTCGCTATCTGGTTTTAACTTTTTGGTGTTTGGTGTTTTGGGTGGCACATTTCCTTTAAGGCTGGACAGTCCCTTTAAGGCCAACTCATTTGCATTAGGCAACACACATTAAGGGATACTTATTTAGAACAAAAGAGGCAAACGTCTATTAATAAATGTGGTGAATCTTTAGGCTACCCATTATTTTACTTATTTATTTTACTCACTTGTATACCGCTGACATATTCTGCAGTGCTTTACAGATATTAACATCACCTGCTGTCCCCAAGAGATCTCACAATCTAAGTTACCTATCAGTATGTCTTTGGACTGTGTGAGAAAATCAGAGTACACAAAACCCATGCAAACACGGGAAGAACATACAAACCCCAGGCAGATGTTGTCCTTGGTGGCTTAGTCAGATTCAAACCTAGGACACCAGCACTGCAAGGTACTAGTGTTAACCACTGAGCCACAAAATTTAAATCTACACCTACTCTGAGCAGCTGTAGATTTGCACTATAATTTGTGCCAATTTAAGTGAAAATTAAAGTAAATTTGTTGGTCACGTTACCACAATTAATGCATGATAACTCACCATGGAACCCTAGCCTAAAAATATATCTCTTATATATATAAAAATTTGTTTCTGTCTGTCTGGACGTCTGTCTGTCTGACCAAATGACTGGACCAATCTTCACCAAATTTGGCACACAGATACATCAAGTGTCCGGGAAGCTCTCTAGGACGTACTGTTCCTGAGATATTCCCCAAAAATGACCTGCATTAGCTAATACAAGCCCCCAACTGCCATGCACACGGTCACATGTCCCTTATCAGCCAATAGAAGCTCGCAGGCTCTTAGTCTCCACATACACACAGTTTTTCTCCAGGCTTCCATAACAACCCAGCCATTTTTCTTCACTGTTGTAGGTCAGATTTAGGCTAGGGCTACACGATAACAAGCACGGCTCAGCAGACAGTATCACACAATAGACTTAGATACACAGACAGCAGACAGTATCACACATGACAGGATTAGATGCACAGCTCAGCAGAAAGTATCACAAAGGATAGGATATTAGATACACATCTCAGCAGACAGTATCACACAGGATAGGATTAGATACACAGCTCAGCAGACAGTATCACACATTACAGGATTAGATACACAGCTCAGCAGACAGTATCACACATGATAGGATTAGAAAGACAGCTCAGCAGAAAGTATCACACAGGATAGGATTGGATACACAGCTCAGCAGACAGTATCACACAGAATAGGATTAGATACACAGTTCAGCAAGGATTAGATACACAGCTCAGCAGACACTATCCCACAGGATAGGATAAGATACACAGCTTAGCAGACAGTATCACACAGGATAGGATTAGATACATAGCTTAGCCGACAGTATCACACAGGATAGGATTAGATACACAGCTCAGCCGACAGTATCACACAGGATAGGATTAGATACACAGCTCAGCAGACAGTATCACACAGGATAGTATTAGATACACAGCTCAGAAGACAGTATCACACAATATAAGATTAGATACACAGCTCAGCAGACAGTATCACATAGGATAGGATTAGATACACAGCTCAGCAGACAGTATCACACAGGATATGATTAGATACATGGCTCAGCGGACAGTATCACACAGGATAGGATTAGATACACAGCTCGGCAGACAGTGGGGCGGGGTGCTGTAGAGGTCACTGTTATGGGGATTCTGTCTATATCTGTTAATGACACACACAAACATTAAATGAAATAGATTAAATATACCCGTGCGAAGCCAGGTCCTTCTGCTAGTCTCTTATATATATATAAAAATGAGTTTTTGTCTGTCTGTCTGGACGTCTGTCTGTTCTTTATGCGCGACCAAACGACTGAACCGATGTTCACCAAATTTGGCACACAGGTACATCAGGTGTCCGGGAAGGTTTTAGACCGGGTCTCAGCTGTCTAGGAGGTGGTACATTCCTGAGATATTCCCCAAAAATTTCCTGCATTAGCCAACACAAGCCTGCAAGTCTTTCTCTTAAAATCCCAACTGCCATACACACGATCACATGTCCTTTATCAGCCAAAAGAAGCTGTGTTACTCCAGGTTTCCATAACAACCCAGCCATTTTTCTTCACTGCTGTAGGTCAGCTTTAGGCTAGGGCTACAGGACGACAATAAGTCGCATGACACATAGGGCAAAACTACGCTGCTACATGCATCCTTCTTGGATGGATTTTTTGCAACTGTCATGTCGCAGTCGCAGCATGTCGCATGTCGCAGTGCGACAACATAGCCTATCATTATAAAAATTGTAGAGATAAAATGTCACACGACACATGTCATCATGTAGCCCTAGCATTAAAGGTGCAAAGCTCTGTGGAGGTCACTGTTAAATCGGAGGGCACTGTGGAGGTCACTGTTAAAGGGGTGGACACTGTGGAGGTTACTGTTAAAGTGGCGGGCAACTGTGGAGGTCAGTGTAAAAGAGGCAGGCACTGTGGAGGTCACTGTTAAAGGGGCAAGCGCTGTGGAGGTCACTGTTAAAGAGGCAGGCACTGTGGAGGTCACTGTTAAAGGGACGGGTGCTGTGGAGGTCACTGTTAAAGGGGCGTGTGCTGTGGAGGTCCCTGTTAAAGGGGCGGGTGCTGTGGAGGTCCCTGTTAAAGGGGTGGGTGCTGTGGAGGTCACTTTTAAAGGGGCGGGCACTGTGGAGGTCACTGTTAAAGAGGCAGGCACTGTGGATGTTACTGTTAAAGGGGCAGGGCATTGTGGAGATCATTGTTAAAGGGGAAGACACTGTGGAGGTCACTGTTAAGGGGGCAGGGGCCACTATTAAAGGGGCACATGCTGTGGAGGTCACTGTAAAGACAGCAGGGTACTGTGAGGTCACTGTTAAGGCAGGGAGGTACTGTGGAGGTCACTGTTAAGGGGCGGGCCCCTGAGGAGGTCACTGTCAAGGGAGTAGGGTGCTGTGAAACTCACTGTTAAAGGGGTGGGCTGCTGTGAAGGTCAAAGTTAAGGGAATGGGCTGCTGTTGAGGTCCCATTTTAAAGTAACGGGGCACTGTAAGGGGGGGTCAGTGTTAAGAGTTGCAGGACTGTGGAGTTCACTGTTGAATGGGCGGGATGCTGTAGAGGTCACTTCTATGGGGGATACTGTCGATATCTTTTAACGACACACAGAAACACTAAATGAAATAGATGAAATATACCTGTGCAAAGGCGGGTCCTTCTGCTAGTATCCTATAAAAACCAACAATAACTAATAAATTTCAAAGAAATATCAAAGGAGGTTCACAGGAAAAAGTTTCCAATGAAATTAAATAGCGACAAAGGCAAAGTAACAATTCAGTTAGTAAATAGGGTTGAGCCAACCCGAACTGTAAAGTTCGGGTTCGTACTGAACTTTAGGATTTTTGGACCCCGGACCCGAACATTTCCGTAAAAGTTCGGGTTCGGTGCTTTCTTGACGCTTTTTAAAAGGCTGCACAGCAGCCAATCAACAAGCGTTATATTACTTGCCCCAAGAGGCCATCACAGCCATGCCGTATTAAGACCGTGTGAGATATCCCCCTACATACAGGGGTTTGAATCAGCCATTTGAAATACAGCCATTTTGTGCAAAGATATATTAACTTCAGGCCTACAGAGGTTCAGGCCCTCTAAAATACTACCTCTACATACAGGGGTTTGAATTAGGCATTTGAAATACAGCTATTTGAAATACAGCCATTTTGTGCAAAGAAATCTTTAATTGAGGCCTAGTCTGGTTCAGGCCGTGTGAGATACACTCTTTACATACTGTTGTTCTTTTCTACTATTAATTAATACCCCATTTAGGGCAAGATCCTAAATTAAAAAAATATGAGGAGAGCGTCAAATAAGGGACGTGGCCCAGGTCGTGGTGCTGCTGGTGGAGCTCCTGTTGCAGGGAGAGGACGTGGTCGATCTGTGCCAGCTACACGCACAAGTGAAACCCCTTCCTCAGGTGCGAGTAGGCGACAAAACCTGCAGCGGTATTTGGTCGGGCCTAATGCTGCTCTACGAATGGTGAGGCCTGAACAAGTACAGGAGATAGTAGATTGGGTTGCTGACAGTGGATCCAGTTCCTTCACATTGTCTCCCACCCAGTCTCCTGCTGAAAGACAACAGTTGGCACCTGCAGCCGATGTCCATCAGTCTTTCACCTCAACCCCTTGCAAATCAGCCAAGCAGTCTGAGCCCCAAGTCATGCAGCAGTCTCTTCTGCTTTTTGATTACTCTGTTAGCAGGGTTTCCCAGGGCCATCCACCTAGCCCTGCCCCAGAAGTGGAAGAGATTGAGTGCACCGATGCCCAACCACTTATTTTTCAAGATGTGTACATGGGAGGACCATCGCAGCACGTCTCGGATGATGACGAAACACAGGTGCCAACTGCTGGGGCTTTCGAAAGTGTGCAGACCGACAAGGAAGTCAGGGGTGAAGACTGGGTGGAAGATGATGTGGAGGACGATGAGGTCCTTGACCCCACATGGAATCAAGGTCATGCGAGTGACCGATGTAGTTCGGAGGAAGAGGCGGTGGTCGCACAGAGCCACCAGCACAGCAGAAGAGGGAGCAGGGTGCAAAAGCGGAGCGGCAGTCCTCTAGACAGTACGCCTCCTACTACCACCGCAGCAAGGGACCGAGCACAACAAAGCCTGGCATGGCAGTTCTTAAGACAATGTGCTGACGACAAGACATGAGTGGCTTGCACGCTGTGCAATCAGAGCCTGAAGCAAGGCATAAACTTTCTCAACCTGAGCACAACCAGCATGACCAGGCATTTAAGTGCAAAGCACGAGCTGCAGTGGAGTAAACACCTCAAAAACCAAGAAAGGTTTCTGGCTCCTCCTGCTTCCTCTACTGCTGCAGTCGCGGCCTCTTCATCCACCTCTGGAGTGACAGTGCCACCTGGCACCCCACAAACAGGATCTGCCAGCAACACCAACACCTGGGTCACCAAGCATCTTCACAATGTCACACGGAAGCGTTCATCTCTCCATATCCCAAATGCTGGAGAGGAAGAGGAAGTACCCCCCTACACACCCACGATCCCTAGCCCTGAATGCCAGCATTTCTAAATTACTTGCCTTTGAAATGCTGTCATTCCGTCTGGTGGAGACGGATAGTTTTAAAGGCCTTATGGCGGTGGCTGTCCCACAATACGTCGTGCCCAGCCGCCACTACTTTTCAAGGCGAGCCATCCCTTCCCTTCACAACCAAGTAGGGGACAAAATCAGGTGTGCACTGCGCAACGCCATCTGTGGCAAGGTGCACCTGACTACGGATACGTGGACCAGTAAGCACGGTCAGGGCTGGGCCTGAGGCGGATAGCAGTTTGGCGCATGTCCTTCCACCACCGAGGATTGCAGGGCACTTCAGTTTGCCTACTGTTGCTTCCTCCTCCTACTATGCTTCCTCATCCTCTACCAGCTCCTCATCCGGTCAGCGTAACACCTTCACCAGAAACTTCAGCACAGCCAGGGGTAAACAACAGCAGGCAGTTTTAAAAATTATCTGTTTGGGGGACAAACCCCACACCGCGCAGGAGTGTTTTGTGCCAGTCAGCCTCAAGCCCGGCCTGGTGTGCGATAATGGGCGAAATCTCGTAGCAGCTCTGGGACTAGCCGGGTTGACGCACATCCCTTGCCTGGCGCATGTGCTGAATTTGGTGGTGCAGAGATTCCTTGAAAATTACCCCGACATGTCAGAGCTGCTGCACAAAGTGCGGGCCGTCTGTGCGTGCTTTCTGCGTTCTCACCCTGCTGCTGCTCGCCTGTCAGAGCTGCAGCGTAACATCGGCCTTCCCGCTCACCGCCTCATATGCGACGTGCCCACAAGTTGGATCTCTACCTTGCACATGCTGGCCAGACTGTGCGAGCAGCAGCAGGCGATAGTGGAGTTTCAGCTGCAGCACGCACGACTGAGTCGCTCGGCGGAACAGCACCACTTCACCACCAATGACTGGGCCTCCATGCAAGACCTTTGTTCCTTGTTGCGCTGTTTTGAGTACTCCACCAACATGGCCAGTGCCGATAACGCCATTCTCAGCGTTACTATCCCACTTCTATGCCTCCTTGAAAAAACGCTTCTGGCGATGATGGAAGAGGATGTGGCACAGGAGGAGGAGGAGGAGGAAGAGGGATAATTTCGTAGGGTTTCCGGCCAGTCATTCCCAAGTGGCTCCGAGGGTGGGTTCCTGCACCCACAAACTCAAGGTACACAATTGTCCAGCAAGGGCACAGTTCTGGAGGATGAGGAGGTGGAGGATAAGGTAGAGGAGATGCCGGAGGAGGAACCATGTTCACAGCAGGGTGGCACCCAGACCAGCTCATGGCCATCAAAGATGACACAGACGATACACCTCCCACAGAGGACAGCTTTTCGTTGCCTCTGGGCAGCCTGGCACACATGAGCGATTACATGCTGCAGTGTCTCTGCAACGACTGCCGAGTTGCCCACATTCTGACTTGTGATGATTACTGGGTGGCCACACTGCTGGATCCCCGTTACAAGGACAACGTACCGTCCTTAATTCCGTCACTGGAGCGTGATCGTAGGATGACCGAGTACAAGCGCACGCTAATAGATGCGCTGCTGATGGCATTCCCACCTGACAGCGGGGCACAGTGGAAGCACAAGGCGAAGGCAGAAGACGAGGAAGAGGTCACCAACGCAGCTGGGGCACCGCCAGCACCTCAGTAGGCAGGGTTAGCATGGGCAAAATGTGGAAAAGCTTTGTCAGCACGCCACAACAACCAGCACCACCAGCTGATATGGAACGTCTTAGCAGGAGGATGCATTTCACCAACATGGTGGAGCAGTATGTGTGCACACGCCTACACATACTGAATGACGGGTCTACCCCCTTCAACTTCTGAGTCTCCAAAATGGGCTCCTAGCCTGAGTTTGCCCTTTATGCCTTGGAGGTGCTGCCTGCCCTGCAGCCAGTATATTGTCTGAACGTGTATTTAGCACGGCAGGGGGCGTCATTACAGACAAACACAGCCGCCTGTCCACAGCCAACGTGGACAAGCTCACGTTCATTAAAATGATCCAGGCTTGGATCCCACAAGACAAGTCTGCCATGCTCTTAAGCACATTTTACTTTCTTTTACATCCCTCTAGCCTTTTCAAGGACTATTTTAGAGCCATTTTAATGCAAAAAAGTGCCAATTTTAGTGCCCTAAATTGAAAAAAATTGTTATTTTCAATTGTCAAGTGTTATTTAACCATTTTTGGCGTATACAAACCCCTGCTGTGCCTGGGTGACAGGGGCCTTAATCTCTCAAAATCCTCTGTTCTATTGCTGGGTGACATGAAGCTAGTTTTGCCGTGAATTAACCCCTGCTGTACCTGGGTGACAGGGGCCAAAATCTCTCAAAATCCTCTGTTCTATTGCTGGGTGACAAGAACCCACTTTTGCCGTGAATGAACCCCTGCTGTACCTGGGTGACAGGGGCCTAAATCTCTCAAAATCCTCTGTTCTATTGCTGGGTGACATGAAGCTAGTTTTGCCGTGAATTAACCCCTGCTGTACCTGGGTGACAGGGGCCAAAATCTCTCAAAATCCTCTGTTCTATTGCTGGGTGACAAGAACCCACTTTTGCCGTGAATGAACCCCTGCTGTACCTGGGTGACAGGGGCCTAAATCTCTCAAAATCCTCTGTTCTATTGCCTGGGTGACAGGGGCCTAAATCTTTCAAAATCCTCTGTTCTATTGCTGGGTGACATAAAGCTAGTTTTGCTGTGAATGAACCCCTGCTGTGCTTGGGTGACAGGGTCCTAAATCTCTCAAAATCGTTTGTTCTGTTGCTGGGTGACATGAACCCCCTTTTGCCGTGAATGAACCCCTGTTGTGCCTGGGTGACAGGGGCCTAAATCTCTCAAAATCCTCTGTTCTATTGCTGGGTGACATGAAGCTAGTTTTGCCATGAATGAACCCCTGCTGTGCCTGGGTGACAGGGGCATAAATCTCTCAAAATCCTCTGTTCTATTGCTGGGTGACATAAAGCTAGTTTTGCTGTGAATAAACCCCTGCTGTGCCTGGGTGACATGGGCATAAATCTCTCAAAATCCTCTGTTCTATTGCTGGGTGACATGAACCCCCTTTTGCCGTGAATGAACCCCTGCTGTGTCTGGGTGACAGGGGCCTAAATCTCTCAAAATCCTCTGTTCTATTGCTTGGTAACAAGATCCCCCTTTTGCCGTGAATGAACCCCTGCTGTGCCTGGGTGACAGGGGCCTAAATCTCTCAAAATCCTCTGTTCTATTGCTGGGTGACATGAAGCTAGTTTTGCCGTGAATAAACCCCTGCTGTGCCTGGGTGACAGGGGCCTAAATCTCTCAAAATCCTCTGTTCTATTGCTGGGTGACAAGAACCCCCTTTTGCCGTGAATGAACCCCTGCTGTGCCTGGGTGACAGGGGCCTAAATCTCTCAAAATCCTCTGTTCTATTGCTGGGTGACATGAACCCCCTTTTGTCGTGAATGAACCCCTGCTGTGCCTGGGTGACAGGGGCCTAAATCTCTCAAAATCGTCTATTCTATTGCTGGGTGACATGAACCCCCTTTTGCTGTGAATGAACCCCTGCTGTGCCTGCGTGACAGGGGCCTAAATCTCTCAAAATCCTCGGTTCTATTGCTGAGTGACAAGAACCCACTTTTGCCGTGAATGAACCCCTGCTGTGCCTGGGTGACAGGGGCCTAAATCTCTCAAATTCTATGTTCTATTGCTGGGTGACAAGAAGCTAGTTTTGCCATGAATGAACCACTGCTGTGCCTGGGTGACAGGTGCCTAAATCTCTCAAAATCGTCTGTTCTATTGCTGGGTGACAAGATCCCCCTTTTGCCGTGAATGAACCCCTGCTGTGCCTGGGTGACATGGTCCTCGTTCTCTCAAAATCCTCTGTTCTATTGCTGGGTGACATGAACCCACTTTTGCCGTGAATGAACCCCGCTGTGCCTGGGTGACAGGGGCCTAAATCTCTCAAAATCCTCTGTTCTATTGCTGGGTGACATGAACCCCCTTTTGCCGTGAATAAACCCCTACTGAGCCTGGGTGACAGGGGCCTAAATCTCTCAAAATCCTCTGTTCTATTGCTGGGTGACATGAACCCCCTTTTGCCGTGAATGAACCCCTGCTGTGCCTGGGTGACATGGGCCTAAATCTCTCAAAATCCTCTGTTCTATTGCTGGGTGACATGAACCCCCTTTTGCCGTGAATGAACTCCTGCTGTGCCTGGGTGACAGCAGGGATCTCAGCTCTCCCGGAGGTTCAAGGAGTCTCCCGCTATTAGAAAGCAGCTCCCTGATACCCGCATGTGAGACAATATATCCTGGAAAGGTTTACTGATAGCAGAGCAGAGAGATAAGAGAAGTGACAGATGACACAGAGTTTGAATTACAGGTTGAATTAACCCTTTAGGGTCAAATTGACTTCTCAAGGAGATATATATGTTAAAGGCATCCCTTCTGTCTCATTCAGTAGCTATATAACTATTGAGAGAGATGCATTTTTTTGAAAATACATTTACACATTCAACCCTCCATTTTATTTATATTATTTACCCCAGTGTTAAATTCACACCCCCTGGATGCTTTAATCATATATATAATTATGATAATTTGGGGCAGGGTAATGAGCCCAGTCCTCCACACCATATAGCAAAGTGTGCAGATACTTCATATGTTTGGAAAATGTAATAAAAAGTTTGTAAAAAAAAAAAAGAAAAGAAAACCTCCCTGAAATGAGAAGTGCACCTCCCTGAAATAAGTTTTTGCAGGTTGGGATGTCTGTGACAGGGGCCTAAATCTTTCAAAATTCTCTGTTGAATTGCTGGGTGACAAGAAGCTAGTTTTGCTGTGAATAAACTCCTGCTCTGCATTGCTGACAGGGAACTAAATTTAGTGAAAACATCTGTTACTGATCGGAAGATGCGCGACTACAAGCGCACGCTGATGATAGCATTCCCACCTGACAGCGGAGGCACAGTGGAAGCACAAGGCGAAGGCAGAGCAGGAGGAAGAGGTCACCAACGCAGCTGGGGCACCGCCAGCACCTGAGAAAGCAGGGTTAGCATGGCCAAAATGGGAAAAAGCTTTGTCAGCCTTGGAGCTGCTGACCTGCCCTGCAGCCAGTGTATAGTGTGAACGTGTGTTTAGCATGGCAGAGAGCATTATCACAGGCCGCAGCCAATGTGGACAAGCTTACTTTATTAAAATGAACCAGGCATGGATCCCACAGGACTTGTCCGTACCTTGTGCAGAATAGACATTTATACCAGCCTCAACCATCCATTCTTGTACTCAAGTGCACTTATTCTTTGTTTTATTTGGTTATATGTCCCAATATTTTGGGGGATACCCCAATTTAAAAATAAAAAATAACACAAATCAGTGTTGGCTACCTATTCCTCCTTCACCGCCGCTTCCACCTACTCCGCCACGTCAAACTACACCATCACATCCACCGCCTCCTCAACCTCCTACTCCTAGATCCAGCTTGTTATTTTAAATTTTTCAGTATTTTATGTTATTTTAAGTCATTTTCCTATCCACATTTGTTTGCAGAACAGTTGCCATGCTCTTAAGCACATTTTGATGCCTTTTTCAGCCCTCTAGCCCTTTCCAGGACTATTTTAGAGCCATTTTAGTGCCCAAAAGTACGGGTCCCCATTGACTTCAATGGGGTTCGGTTTTTTTTTTCAAGTTCGGCTGAACTCGTCGAACCCGAACATCCAGGTGTCCGCTCAACTCTATTAGTAAAGTAAAAAGATATATTATGAAGAACGTATTCTAAAGCTACGGTGTCTTTTGCATGGGCCAAAGATCAGGCTCAAATGTTCATTTAGCCTATCATTGCTCCAAGGAACTATATCGATGATCACTCTCTCGTTTGGTAGGTGATTGCATCTTTTATGAGGCATGAAAAATCACTGGTTGTTGGCAGGACATTGCCCTGTGTCGACAGGTATGTGGTGCTGACAATAAAAAGGAATGTGCTTGAACGATTGTGATTCGGCACTTACAGTGCTTATGATTACTCCATAACAATGGAGTTAAATGAGCGCTGACTGTCATGTTATATCTTTAGTCAGCACTTGTTTCAGGCAAAAACACTGGCCATATGAAAAGACACTAAGACATTTCTCCATCTCTGTAATTATCTGTTATATCAGTTGTGATTATAGCGATACTAAAGAAAAGTATGCCCTTCCCATTTTACAGCTGTTTTTAACGCTTACTGTATAGTTTCTCTTCCATTTAGACATTCAGCAACTGATATTATGCATTTTACCAAAATGGTTCTTACCATTAATCATCAAAAAGAAGGGTCATTATTTTCAATTTTCAAAATGACTTCCCCACAATTAAGGTAACAACCATAGAGTATGCATGTATATCAACGCATATGCCCAACTTAATTCCAAACATACTCCTCTATGACTGCTGATGAAAGAACAGCACTACTCTACTAGTGATCTTAGAGTATCCCTGTGATGTAATATTTATCATCTATCCTATGGGAAAACCCCTTTAGAGGTGTTTTCAGGAGTAAAATATTCACTATCCTCAGAATAGGTCATCATTACCAGATTAGTAAGGGTCCAACTACCTGCACTCCTGGTCATCAACTTTTTGAAGAGGCAACGATGCTCTATTGAGTGTTGCGGCCTCCTCCAATGCCAGTGTTCTCCAATTCATTGGTCACATGTCCTATGTGCAGCTCAGTCCAATTCAAGTGAATGGACCTGAGCTGCACTATACAAAGTTCAGGTACTTTGCTTGGAATACTGTGAGGTGGTCTCAGCGCTTCTTAGGCCACTGCATCACTTTCAAACAGCTGAACGGTGGAGCCACTAGTCGAAACGACACAGATCTAAGATCAATGACCTATCCTGAAGACAGGTTATCAATACTGTACGCCAGGAAAAACTCTTTAATGATAGAGTGAGTAGGGATGAGCGAATCGACTTTGGATGAAACATCCAAAGTCGATTCGCATAAAACTTTGTTTCAATAATGTACGGTTGGAACCAAACCTTAATTCAGGAAATGTTTTTTACAGTAGAAATCAATTTATGAAGCTATTACGCAAAGTCTCGCGAGACTTCGCGAAGTAATAACTTTGGCTCATCTGAGCCAATACATTCTAATACTGTACGGAACGCTCACTCCGTACAGTATTGAAACAACGTTTTATGCTAATCGACTTTGAATGTTTCATCCGAAGTCAATTTGCTCATCCCTAATAGTGAGCCACCTCTTTTCAGTGGTTCCCATGGTTTTAGAACACTACACACATTTTTCTAACTCCTCAGAAGCTGTTTTGAACCTCTTCGTATCTCCATGCATTATGTTCAGTTACAGTGATGATGGGAACAGGTTTATTTCCATTCAATTCTCTATTTAGTTGTCACAAGAGTAGTCATGGTATCCAACTAAAGCTTTTACTTTAAGCCCACAATTATTTTAAATGTATAGGACATCCTCCCCTTTACTGCACCACATGGTATAATGGTGGAAATCATCCCATTAATGTAAAGTCATATATAACTCGCGCGTAAATGCAGAGCAATTGTCTTACAATCATCGCATATGCATTTCATAATAATTCTGATACTTGTCTGTATAGTCGTGTCATATCAGGAAGAGAGGCATTAACAAGGACACAAGCAAAAGGGACATATTGGAGAAATGTTATTTCTATTCCTTGTAATACTTATACCCCCTGGCCAGTCTTCAGAGTGTCGTCAGAGTCACCTTTGTGTTATGTCCCAGTATTGCTAAAAGTAATGGATGTTATATGGAGAGCAGCCAGTTCTTTCCTGTCAGGTCCGAGAAGAGTACAATCTTCCCTTAAAGCTCCTGCTCTCGGCATTTCCTATTTTATGACATTGAATAGAACATTTAGCTGAAGAAGCTTTTATCCTTTTACCATAGTTTCCTGAGTATTTAAAAGGATTGAAGAGCAGCTGGTGGGAACAACAGTTACGTTAGCTCAGATGCTATGTAGCAGAGCTCGGCTTATTAGATTGTGTTGTGGGCTATTCCTGCTTTAATCACGAATTTGGAGACATAGGAAAAAAATCAACACAAGGAGACACAGTAATTTCTAAGTAGGTTGCAAGGAAAACAAGCCTCCAAAATAACACCACTAAAGTTGAAACCTTCTATCTAAAGGCAAAAAAGTGCAGGTACAGTAGCTGAGGTCAACACACAATTACCGCATAGAAGCAAGAATGTCATAAAAGGTTGCAGCTGGAGAAATTGATGTGAAAAATACTAGTCTCACAGGTACACAATCATCTGCCTTTTATTAGTATGTTCAGTGTGCACCTTTAATACCATTTATTGAAGCACGGCATCATATTTAATCATCGGACAGTAATTCATGGGGTACTGCTGCTCCACACATATAAGAAATGTATTACAAATTGAAGAAACACAGCTTTTCAAACTACTCTTGAATGATCATTGGTTTCAAAGATAGTGAAACAAAGATCTGGAAGTCATTTATATCAGGGTAACTAGGCAAAGGACATCCTACGTGAAAATCATGTGCACTAGGCAACTATGCCTAAATTAATTTACATTTACTGATCATATCAACAATATCGGCACTGCCAGCACAACCGATGAAGATCAACCACAAATTATGCCAACAGACTGCTTGTGGAAGACCAATCCATGCTTATTATACCTCTTCAAGATAATAGCTATCCTCACTGTATAGCATCACAAGTAATGATGTAATGCAGGTACATGCACAATATAAACAATACATATAACCACGGTTCCATTATCCCCTTCAAAACCAAGACCATTTTAATTTCTGCATTCTCGTTTTTTACTCCCCACATTTCATGAGTCATAACTTTTTTTTCCATTTACAGAGCCACATGAGGGCATATTTTTAGTAGGACAAGTTTAATGCCACCAGTTAATTTATCATGTCTTTTGAAAAAATTAAAACTATATAAAAAATGTCTTTGCATTGCCATAACTTTTTAACATTTTCATCCATTGAACTATATGGTGGCTTGTTATTTACTGAACAAACTGTGGTTTTTATTAGCACCATTTTTGTGATATGTACAACTTTTTGATCACTGTTATTACATTTTTTGCGGGGATAAGGTGACTAAAAAACAGCAAATAATTTGTTTTTCTTTTTTTTATGGCATACACCACACACGAAAATTATTTTTATATTTTAATAGTTTGGATGATACCTAATATGTTTATTTTTATATATAAAATTGGAAAATGGGGTGATTTAAACTTTTTATATTTTTATGCTTTATTTTTTTTACTTGGGGCTAGAACCTGGGATCTTTTGTTCCCTTGTCCCATTCACCCCAACAGAGATTCTATTGGCGTGAATGGGATTTTGACACGCTGCCTGCTGGGCTATTCCTCAGGCATAGCTCGTCAGGCAGATTACTATGACAGCCCTGGGAAGCCTCAGCAGGCCCTAGGCTGTCATGGTAACCAATTGAAGCCCCGCAATTTCACTGCGGGGGCTCTGATCAGAAAGCAGAGGGAGCCGCATCCTTTTGCCTTACCTCACAGATGCCGCGATCACTTTTGATCACGGCACCTGAGGGGTTAAAAGATGGGGTTTAGCGTGATTGCCGTTCCCCGTCATTGCGGCTGGATGCCTGTAATATTATTCTACCGAAATCCGCTGTGTATTGAGCTGGCCTAACGCAGCAGCCGACTCCATACAAGCCCTCACACATTATCATGTACATGCACATCAATGCGTGAAAGGGTTATAATTTTAACAAATGAAGGTGCACAGAAACTTTGTATATTTTGCTTTTACACAGAAGTGAAGAATAGTCTGGTAAGGAGGCATTATAATATACAGTTGTTATTGTATAGAGGGTCATATGCTCTGCTTTCCTAAATGCAGGTTTTTCTGGCTCAGCTTAGTGCGACCATAGTGTGCATGTAGTGAGGGGGAAAAAATCTTTTAAAAAAGGCACGTTTTACTGATTTCCCATCTGAGGTAAAAGCAATCACATTTTTTACATTACCAGTTAACACGTTGCCATTAAGAATTCTTTAAGTTATTGTTTTTTTATTAAGAAAAATTATCCAAAATCATTTGTTCCACATTCAATGTACAATTTCTCAGCAAGCATAAACAGAAAGTTGGAAAAGCTGTGGTGATGAGACGCACAACCGTGCAATCACACATCGACCTTTAAAAGCATCAATCCCATTTACAGAAACAATAAAGTAAAAGCACTGAGCCATATAATACCTGCTCTGCCATTTTTTAAGTTTGTTTCTCCACTTACGGTATGTGTGATAACCTTTCCAATCCAGTCTTGTTCTATAGTCTGTGCTGGGAACACATTTTGCTCAAAAAACAATGACCCCACAATAATACAAAAAAACTTCAAATATATACTAATTACTAAAATCAAAGTGTTAGGCTACATGCACACGACAGTGAAAAACGGACATGTGATGTACATTATTTTCACATGTCCGTTTTAAGAACAATGATAGTCTATGGGGTTATTCACATGGCAGTTTTTTTGACTGTAAGTGAAAAACGGACTTCAAAAAATAGAACATGATCTATCTTGCCCGTTTTTCACTGACAGATTGCCCACATACAATTGAATAGGTTCATTTTTAACATTTTTAACATCCGTTTCAGTGAAAAAAAACATCCGTTAAAGATGTCCGTTTTTAACTGACTGTTTTTTCACTGTCGTGTGCATGTAGCCTTAGAGATAAAATGTGTGTACCAATAGAAGATATTCTCAGGAAGCCCACGTCTTCATGGGGTCTATGGCAATCAAAGCATCTAGTCAGCCAGCTTACATCAGAAAGTACAAATGACGCATTCAAAGAATATTTGCTTATATAGTGTCTGAGGTAGAATAAGTATTAACGCAAATATGTACAGTAGTATGAAATATACTAACTTAAAAGGGTTTTTATTGACATTTGTGGGCGAATATGTGATAGTTCAGATCACAAGAATGAAGTTCTGCAGTGATTAATGTGTACTGAGTCCCATCTGCATGTTGTCCAATTCCATCTTCTGACTGGTGAGGTTCACAGTGGTAAGGTCCTCTGAACACCGCAGATCACATATTGATGGTATCGGGACTCTCCTTAGTATATTATAATTTAACTTCCAGTAACAGTCAGATTCATGGACTACGTATACAGGTAGAGTGTTTCTGCTTTATCTTTTTTTAACCTGTCAGGAAATTCATGCTGCCCAATCCATGGTGAGCATGAAATCTTGACAAGCTCTCATAATAGAGAGAGCTATGTGTCTGAAAAACGTCCACTTTTCAGAGAAAAAAGTTCAAAACGATCCATGAATGGGTAAAAGGGGAAAAGTCAATGCTGGTTTCTCCCCTTCTGGCTGTCACTACTTAAAGAGGACCTTTCACCACTCCTGACATGCCTGTTTTAATAGCTTCATGCATCCCCCATGTAATAACAATTCTGGAACATCTATTCTTATGGCTGTATGGTGTGCCATTCCTTTATTATTTCTACTAGAAGTTATAGATGAATTGCTAGCAGTCTGCAGTAAGGGTACAGAGGAGTGGTAACCAGTTGGGGTGTGTACTGCACAGTCTGAGAATGGCAGCACTGATTGGATAAATTGAGACTGTGCAGTTACACACTCCCAACTGGTTACCACCCCTCTGTACCCTTACTGCAGACTGCTAGCAATTCATTCATAACTTCTAGTAGAAATAATAAAGGAGCGGCACAACATACAGCCATAAGAATAAATGTTCTAAAATTGTTATTGCATGGGGGGATGCATTACACTATTAAAACAGGCATGTCCGGAGTGGTGAAAGATCCTCTTTAATTCTATGGGGACAGGGAGGGACCTGTCAAACAAGACAAGCTAGGAGGACAGAGATGGTAAGTAGCCATAAAATGTGCCAGTTTCCAGCTTCAGAACTAAAATCTAAGCTAGTTAGGTGATGTAAAAGTCATTGGGATAACTATCCTTGGTCCCATACTACCCCCTCCCTGCCCGAATACAATACCATCAAAAAACCACAAAATTTTGCACAGGTGTGGTAACTTTTTGATGCCAATTTTCTAGCATACAAGGCTCAACCTGTTCTCTTTATGTAACCAAATCCTGCACAAAGTGTTCACTTAAAAGACTAATCATATTTTGCGTGCTCCATACAGAATAATGAAAGCTGAATATCCATTTAACCCCATTAGCAAATCTCTCACATAGAAACAGAACACAATTTTTTTACTATCTGTTATAAAATGACTTCTTTCATGTGTTTAAAGCCCATTTTGGAATTTTCACAATTGTTAGCACTGAGTAGTAATAACCCTGCATACATATCATAAAACATCCTGATGACTTGGCACACTGATCAGTTTTAAGACGAAATCATAGAGGTCAGCGAATAACTGCAACGGCTCTTTGAGCCTAAAAATTAACAGAAACAGAAGCCTGGTCACAAAGCATGAGCTGATTTTGCCATTTCCAATGAGACAGACAGAAAGTGCCGTACTTGAGGTTAATTAGCGTGTTGAGTTTGGTATGCTCCACTGAACTAGTTACAAGATGCAACTATTTCAGTAGTCAACCAACATAAATCATCTTTCTAAGAATAATACATCACTGGTTTGAAAAACATTGTCAGTGTTCTATCTATTAATGAAAAATAGCTGTCCACAATATATTGATGTCCTCGTGCCCTTCTATTTTGTGAGAATTATTATGCTGATGGAGAGATGTTCAATTTTATTTCCAAGTTAAACCTTTTTCGATCCTGATCAGAGCTGTGAATATACTGATTTGCCTTTCTTATTGTTTATAACAGTGATGGCGAACCTTTTAGAGACCGAGTGCCCAAACTGCAACCCAAAACCCACTTATTTATCACAAACTGCAAACACGGCAATTTAACCTGAATACTACAGTCCAATACAGTATATCTTCCATGTACTTTATCACTTAGCTATAATATCCTGCCTACATGTATATTCAATGCTCTGCCTGTGCCATTCATAGCACATCCTGCACTGAAGAATGGCATGAAAAATCTAAGGCATATTGGTACACCATAGACTTTTTCCAGGGTGCGCATGCCCAATAGAGGGCTCTGAGTGCCGCCTCTATATAGATGTGATGTATATGAGGTCTAACTACAATGGCTACCTGGTGAAGCTGTGATGGGCTTCTTTAGTATTCATAACAAAGGGAGAGGAGGTGGACTTCAAGCTACCTTAGGGTTCCTCACACCTGCATTGAGCAAAAATAACAAATCCCTATTGGGCATCAGTTGTACTTTGTTTGCATCTCTCTGATGCAACTTGAGCAGAGACTATTTAAAGAGGTAGTGGTCTGTTGGTTCTCCTGCACTAAAGTGGCACAGTGAATCCGCATCTGCTATGTAGTAGGTATACAGAGATTTATTTTTACGTGGGGTATATCAGATGCTATACATATAGGACAGAATTTTCTTTTAGAAGCACTTTGAGGGAAAATGTGTTCTGATACAGTGCCTGACATGCAATTTCTATATTTGGCCACAATATTTCCTCAAGGCTAAGAATAACCATTTACTACATTGTCATACCTCCAAACATTTTGGAGATTTTATATTTAATTTGTTTTATTAATGGATTAGTTTTATAATCGAAATAAATTAAAGTAAAACTTTTCGTCTGTTACTGGGCAAAAACCATTTGTCCTATACTAAATCGAGTGTGTGGATTACAAATCCGAAGCCAGAATTGTTGTAACACGTCACAAAATTTTGCTATGCATAAGTATGCCTAAATGAATTAAGCACTTGGAAAGCATTGAATAATTTTAAACAGAACGAGTTTTACTCCAACAATTAACCTGATCTACTTCAAAGTTTGGGTAGTAAACAGTGTATGAAAATGGAATAACAAAATTTCAAAAAGTCTCGTTTTTCAGTTTAAACGTCTTACTTGAGCAAGGCCCAGTACTGTTAAAAGTGCTTCAGGCATTTGCTTTTGCGTTTGTGAACGGTCATATTTTCCTGTTGCAAAAAACAGCAGTAGTCCCCCATCATGTTGGGTTTCCAGCGGCCTTGATACCTGTTCTCCATTGTAGAAATATCTTTATGGAACCGCTCTCCATGTTCGTCACTTACGTGTCCCAATTTGGGTGGGAAAAAGTCAAGATGGGAATGTAAGAAATGCACTTTCAATGACATTCGGCAGCCAAGTTGTTCATATGCTGTAAGCATGTTGTCTACTAATTCAGCATAGTTTGCAGCTCATCTGTTCCCAAGGAAGTTCTGCACTACTAGCACAAATGCATCCCAAGCTGCAAGACGCACTCGCTTTGTCAGATTCTTGCGCTGATCATAAGTAGTGTATTTGCCACATATGTAGCACAAATTGTCTGGATTGTTAACACATTTGCGTTTATCCATCTTAAGTTTCAAAACTGATAGCACTATAACAGATCACTTTATCAAAATCTGTCCAGCTTGCCTTATATACTTACTGCTGACATCAGCCTGAGTGCGTCCGAACAGGTCTGGACATGTCCATTGGAATGTCTCCAATATTATAACTGAATAGGCTTTGCACGTACTTAACCCTTTAAGGACCTCTGCCATACATGGCTCGCACGTGCAGCGGGTGCCATAGCCGCCGGGTTTCTGCCATAAGGCTGATTGGATACATTTTCCCTTTCAGATGCCGTGGTCAATAGGCTGATGCCTCAAGCAGGCTCTGGTGCCTATTAGATGACTATACAATACAGGCTACTTAGTGGTAGCATTGTATTGGTATAGTGCAAATGAAGTGTTCAATAGTGTCTCTATAGACATCAATGAATACAATAGGCAATCTAATAAATTCCAGTTATTGTCACCCAAGGTGACTTAAAAAAGAAAAAAAAAAAAGTTTTTGCAAATGTAAAAAAAAAAAAGTTCAAATCACCCCCTTTCTTTAAAATAAAAATACTTAAACAATAAAAAAAATAAACATCATGCCACGTGCGAAAATGCCCATACTATTAAAATATAACAATATTAATGGCATACGGCAAATACGGCGTAACAGGAGAAAAAAAAAGCCAATTTTGGCATTTTTTTTCACTTCAACTACCCAATAATTTATAAAAAGTGATCAAAAAGTCACACACACTTCAAATGATTATCACTGAAAAGAACAGATCGTCCCGCAAAAAATGAGCCCTCACACAGCCCCGTACACATAACTACAAAAAACTTATAGGTGTCAGAATATGGTTATAATTTTTTTTTTTCCTCAAAGGTTTGAATTTTTTTTTCAGTATTAAAACGCAAGTGTGGTATCATTATAACCGTACTGACCTGGAGAATAATGGTAACAGGTCAATTTTACTGCATAGTGTACAGTGTAAAAAAAAAAACTTTATCAGAATGCCATTTTTTCCCAATTCTATCCCATTTGGATTTTTTTTCCAGTTTCCTACTACATGGTATGCAAACATAAATGGTGCCTTTAGAAAGTACAACTTTTCCCGCAAAAAATAAGCCCTCATAAGGCTATGTGAATGGAAAAATAAAAAAAGTTAAGACTATGGGAAGGTGGGGAGTGAAAAACAAAAACGCAAAAATGGAAAATCCCAGGGTCCTTAAGGGGTTAAAATCTAGACGTGTCAGGCAAATTCTGAGTTTATATTTGAAATCAGCGCGCTCATTTTAGTATAAATCACATGTTTTTCTCTCAGTAGCAAAATCATTGTTGCGCGGTGTTATTAGAAGTTAAAAAGGCAATACAAATCTATCACTTGGCACATTAGTGACTGAAATTCAACTCAACGTATGTCTGAACAAATCATGAAAAATAGCATAAATGTCTAGTGACAAGTACTATGACAGCAATAGTTAGTCTTCTTTATTACTTCATTTTTTCTTTTCCTTTTTAATATTCCTTGATGAACTCTATTGCTTTCAGATGTATCTTAATGCATCCAAGTCCAGAAGGACCTATTTTACAATTAAGAAGTGTTAGGGTCATTCACAGTAATTAGTTTAATTGGCAATAATGTGTTTATGGAGATGATGAATCCTTTCTTATTAATGACAATTTCCCTAATGAGCTAACTTTAGTAGTAAAGCTTCAATGAAATACTATACATTCTTGCTGTTTGATATTCACTGACAGTTACTGTATTCTTCCTTTTAGGGTTACTCTTTTCAAAAATGATATTACCCAATTCAACTTACCATACTCTTTTTCTTATTCTCAAACTTCTTCTTTTTTCACAAATTTTTAACAAAGTTTACACACTGACAATCGTGGTCTTTACAACAGTTTTCTGCTCCTTCTGAATTAGAACTATACCACTCCTGAAGGTTTTGGACAAATTAGGGTCCTATCATGCAAATGAAGGCTGACAGTACATGACCAGATTTATTGCCAAAATGCCCATTGCTCTTTTAGAAAGTTACCTTTATAATTGCTGCTATTCCATACAAGATTACCAGAATTGTATTCCTCCCATTTAGTACAAGCTTATAGATGTTTTCCACATCTTATCTCACAAACACACCATATTGTGTTTATAGCAGTTGTTCCAACATAACTTATGGTGAGTTATTACAAACTTAATTTTTGTTTTTAGAGAATAAGATTCAGTTTAAATAAGTTCCTTGTGAATACAGCACTAAAAAAGTCAGATATACCAAATAAAACATAGGGAATATGTTTCAAGTAATAAAAAGTAAAAATGGGCAAACAATTGAATATTTGAGACCTGAACTGTTC
Source organism: Bufo bufo (assembly GCF_905171765.1). Lineage (NCBI taxonomy): Eukaryota > Metazoa > Chordata > Amphibia > Anura > Bufonidae > Bufo > Bufo bufo. Next base: position 393,343,821 of record NC_053391.1, read on the forward strand.
ACAATGTTATGATATGCATCACTTGTTTTAAGATCCCTTTAGTTTCTTGTAATATTTTACTGGGTTTTATCAACCAACCATATACTGTATTTTTCGCTTTATAAGACGCACCCGATGATAAGACGCACCCCATAATGGAAGCGCTCACTAGTATTCGCTTTTTTAAGACACACAGCCATTTTCCCCCTACTTTGGGGGGGGGGGGGATTGTGTCTTATAAAGCGAAAAATATGGTAATAACTTTTTCGCAATTACATTTTACACAGTTATTGATATGTTGCTCTCTCCAATGATACCTTTTAAGTGGAGGATCATATGATTTTCAAAAAATGAGAAGAAAAAGAATCTACTTAAGTTCCTCACCTTGGAAATTGTGTTCCAGTGGCAATGGGTATTTTGTACAAACTTACTCATTTGGTATTTGCCACTTATGAGTATGCCACAAACGCTATCTTCAAAATAAATCTCTAAAATTCACTCCTTCCAAGCTATCAGCCATTCTGTATCCATGTCTCCTATAAGCCTGAAAAAGCTAAGACTATAATTTGTTAATTAAGCATTAATTGAAAAATGATTTAAAAGCCAGACAAGAAAAGAATGCCAGTGATATCAAAATACAATTTTGAGGCATTTACTTCATAAACGTTTTTTATAAGATGGATAGAAAGACTAATTGAAAATGCAGTAATTGAACAACGATTCACAAAAAATTCAGAGGAAAAAAATACAAATTATAAGCAAATATAGATTGGATGATTTATGGCTACGTTCCGAATCTCTATCACATTCATAGAACATATCTGTCATAATTGTATTACTTTAATTCCAATCCTGTGCAAAAATTCTTGAAGTTTTTTATAGTTGTATTATTTTACTATTTTATATAAAAAGTCAGCTAATATCTTTAAAGGGGTTCTCTGTTTCAGACACTTCTTTCTGGTTAAAATTTCCTTGGCAATAAGCTGATTACAAAACGTCCCCTAGCTGGGTACCATAGCAATCAGCTGTAATCTGTAGGGAACAAAAACTGGCAGTAATTGTTCAATCTCCCTGCGTTGGGGAACAAAAACTGGCAGTAATTGTTCAATCTCCCTGCAGTACTATCACAGAGAAAGCTAATATGTTGTTCTTTTTTTTTTTCAAATGTCCATTCATTCCCCCATGTTTCTGTTCTTATTGTATATATATTGCTGTTTCTTCATATATTCTTGTAGTACGCCTGATCAAGGGACTGGTGATGTCTCGAAAGCTCGCTATGTAACATCATTACTTCTATTTTTGTTAGCCATTAAAAGGTATCAAACCTGCAATACTCTTATTTTGTTTCTCTTAACCCCTTAAGGACGTAGGGCGTACCGGTACGCCCTATTTCCCGAGTCCTTAAGGACTCAGGGCCTGCCGGTACGTCCTAACTTTAAATAGATATTCCGGCGCCGCGGGGGTTAATCGCAAGGGGATGCCGGACCCCCCCGTATGGGCGATCGCCGCAAACCGCAGGTCAATTCAGACCTGCGGTTTGCTGCGATTTCTGCAGTTTCTGATCCCCGCGGTCCCTGACCGCGGGGATCAGAAACTTTAGTATTCCTAAAATATATCTGTATCCCCCCCTGCACCCCTGAGTGATTTTAGCCGGGTGGGAGGTGCAGAGGGAGGGTTGCGGGCGGTGCGGGAGGCGGGCGGTGCGGCAGGCGGGATCGCGATCCGCCGCCCGCCTCCTCTTGAAAATTTGTTGGCGTCTAGTGGGTATACCAGGGTGTCAGCACATTGCTGACACCCTGGTATAAACGGCTGACATCTGTGCAGATGTCAGCCGTTTAACCCTTTCCATACCGCGGTCCGTACGGACCGCTGTATGGAAAAGGTTAACTGTCATCGGTCAGGGAGCTCCCTCCCTCTCCCATTGGGGGGCTGCTGTGCCTTTGCAGCCCCCCGATGGAGAGGGAGAGAGCCCCCCCGACAGCCCCCTGCCAGCCCCGTGCTCACCCTTCCCCGTCTGTGAAGTTGTGGCAGACGGGGAAGGTTCCCATGGCAACAGGACGCTTTCTCGGGCGCCCTGCTGTCCATGGTGCTGAACAGATCTATGCTAAAAGCATAGATCTGTTCAGTGTAAATAAAATACAGTACAGAACCCTATTTAGTGTACTATACTGTATTATACAGACATCAGACCCATTGGATCTTCAAGAACCAAGTGGGTCTGGGTCAAAAAAATGCCAAAAAAAGTGAAAAAAAAAGTGAAAAAAAACAACACATTTAGCACTGAATAAAAATAAAAAAAATAAAATACACTACACATATTAGGTATCGCCGCATCCGTAACGACCTGATCTATAAAATGGTCATGTTACTTTCCCCGCACGGTGAACGCCATAAAAATAAAAAAATAAAAACTATGAGAAAATTGAAATTTTGCCCACCTTACTTCCCAAAAAAGGTAATAAAAGTGATCAAAAGTCGCATGTACGCCAAAATAGTACCAATCAAACCGTAATCTCATCCCGCAAAAATCATAACCTACCCAAGATAATCGCCGAAAAACTGAAAAAACTATGGCTCTTAGACTATGGAAACACTAAAACATGATTTTTTTTTTGTTTCAAAAATGAAATCATTGTGTAAAACTTACATAAATAAAAATAAAGTATGCATATTAGGTATCTCCGCGTCCGTATTGACCGGCTCTATAAAAATATCACATGACCTAACCCCTCAGATGACCACCGTAAAAAAATAAAAATAAAAACGGTGTAAAAAAAGCCATTTTTTGTCATCTTACGTCACAAAAAGTGTAATAGCAAGCGATCAAAAAGTCATATGCACCCCAAAATAGTGCCAATCAAACCGTCATCTCATCCCGTAAAAAATGAGACCCTACTTAAGATAATCGCCCAAAAACTGAAAAAACTATGGCTCTTAGACTATGGAGACACTAAAACATTTTTTGGGTTTTAAAAATGAAGTCATTGTATAAAACTTACATAAATAAAAAAAATTGTATACATATTAGGTATCACCGCATCCGTGACAACCTGCTCTATAAAAATACCACATGATCTAACCTGTCAGATGAATGTTGTAAATAACAAAAAAAAAAGTGCCAAAAAAGCTATTTCTTGTTACCTTGCCGCACTAAAAGTGTAATATAGAGCAACCGAAAATCATATGTACCCTAAACTAGTACCAACAATGCTGCCAACCTATCCCGTAGTTTCTAAAATGGGGTCACTTTTTTGAAGTTTCTACTCTAGGGGTGCATCAGGGGGGCTTCAAATGGGACATGGTGTCAAAAGAAAAGTCCAGAAAAAATCTGCCTTCCAAAAACCGTATGGCATTCCTTTCCTTCTGCGCCCTGCCGTGTGCCCGTACAGCAGTTTACGGCCACATATGGGGTGTTTCTGTAAACGGCAGAGTCAGGGCAATAAAGATACCGTCTTGTTTGGCTGTTAACCCTTGCTTTGTTAGTGGAAAAAATGGGTTAAAATGGAAAATTAGGCCAAAAAATGAAATTCTCAAATTTCATCCCCATTTGCCAATAACTCTTGTGCAACACCTAAAGGGTTAACAAAGTTTGTAAAATCAGTTTTGAATACCTTGAGGGGTGTAGTTTATAGAATGGGGTAATTTTTGGGCGGTTTCTATTATGTAAGCCTCGCAAAGTGACTTCAGACCTGTAGTGGTCCCTATAAATTGGGTTTTTGTAAATTTCTGAAAAATTTCAAGATTTTCTTCTAAACTTCTAAGCCTTGTAACATCCCCAAAAAATAAAATATCATTCCCAAAATAATTCAAACATGAAGTAGACATATGGGGAATATAAAGTCATCACAATTTTGGGGGGTATTACTATGTATTACAGAAGTAGAGAAACTGAAACTTTGAAATTTGCAAATTTTTCAAAATTTTTGGTAAATTAGGTATTTTTTTATGCAAAAAAAAATATTTATTTGACTTCATTTTACCAGTGTCATGAAGTACAATATGTGACGAAAAAACAATCTCAGAATGGCCTTGATAAGTCAAAGTGTTTTAAAGTTATCACCACATAAAGCGACACTGGTCAGATTTGCAAAAAATGGCCAAGTCCTTAAGGTGAAATAGGGCTGAGTACTTAAGGGGTTAATGAGAGCACTAAACTAGACAAAACAAAGTAATGACCATTTAAGATAATAGTTTGTGTGTGTAAGGGCTCCAAAATTTGGAAGGAATTTTTATGAATTTTGCCTAAAATTATGGAGGCTGCATGGTCTCTACCTCCCATTATTATCAATGGGAGGCATCATTGCAGGTTGTGGGCTGGTGGTTTTGAGCCACAACCACGACAAAAAAGGACACATCCCTTCTTGGCACGGTGTGCAGACAGACACCACGGCAGTGGCCAATCAATGGAACTAAGCCGTCAGTGGGTGCGCAGCATTCTAAGTGAAAACGCGGTGAAGAAAACGTGACAGTTTCTGACACAATATTCAATGCGCCATGTTACTATATCTTAATACAGGACACGTTCTCCAGAGGGAGAAACACTTTGTAACCACTCACTACCCTGGTCAAAAGATGAGAATCCTGAAGAGGTGACACCCCCTCTATTAACATGGAACTAGATGAGGAGAAATGAATGCTATTCATGCAAGAACATTAATAAAGGTATTGTCCAAGATTTCTTTTTAGAGTGATAGAGAAAATAAGGCTGTATGAAATAAAGAAAAAAAAAAGATTTACCTTTCAAACACGCGATGCTCCTTTTCTGCCCCTCTGGTCCCCAATACCCACTCAGACTGCAGCAGTCACGAGTCATTTTTCAGTCACATGACTGTTGCCGGTAATAATTGGTGATCACATATACATGTGTGACATGTGAGTACTGAGGCCAGTGATAGGCTGGAGAGGTCATGTGAATGATGAACCGGACATGACCGCTGCATGCCCAGTGTGAATTGGATTAGCAGCGAACACAGCAATGTTTTTTTTTGTTCATACAGCTTTCTGCTCTCTGGCAATTCAAAAAAGTCTGACATTCGCACCCTGCTGAACAGCTCCATAACTGGAAGTTGGCGCCCAAACTTTACTGCACCGGTAACACTGTAGTGGACCGGAGTCATCACTGCAGTGCTGCTTCCATTAGAACCAATGTGAGCAGTGATGTAGTGGTAAGTGCTATCCACTACAGAGTTCACGGTGCTCTGCAGCTCCAGCAATATGGCTAATCGGCAGGGGTGTGGGGTGTCGAACCTTAGCATATGAGCTAATTATGGTCTACTTTGATGATATTTATCATTTACAAAAGACTGGACGGCCGCTTTAATTCATATGAATGAGAGTTTGAAGCTCTATCTATTAGCATGCAATTCAATTTTAAAGGCCTGACCTGGATAATACATAAGTATATGAACAAAAATCCACCTTACATTTCTCATGAATCAGATTTTATTTTTAAGATACTACAGGGTGGCCCGCGAAAAAGTAGCCTGCTTCCAGCGACAGTATAACAAGATGAACAAGCAAGTGGATAGTTTTTTTTTAATTACCCACAAGTCCCAATAGATGCTGAAAGTGGTCCCTGTTCAGGTCTCTGCATCTTTGGGCAGGTCGGATTATGTTGGCTGATACTGCTTGTGATGCTGCGGATAGTGTTTGTCATGTTTTCTTTGTGTTCATCCAGGGGATGTGGATTGTTAGCGGACACTTTCTGATTCCCCCACAGATAAAAATCACAAGTGGACAAGTCTGGGGAAAGTGGTGGCCATAACCCCTTGCTCACAGTTCGCTCCTCCGAAAACAGTTCCTGTACCCGTGCCAGTGAGTCCCGTGAGGCGTGGCATGTTGCCCGTCTTGTTGGAAAAAGCAGGACATTTTGTTTCTTCTGCAGCATCACAGTTGGAGAGCTGCAAGCATCATCAGCCAACATAATCCGACCTGCCCAAAGATATATAGGCGTGAACCGGGACCACTTTCAGCATCTAATGTGACTTGTGGGTAATTAAGAAAAAAAACAATAGACTTGCTTATTCATCTTGACATACTATCGCTGGAGACAGGCTACTTTTTCGTAGGCCACCCTGTACATCTGAAACAATAGCATCATGATTATATTTAATAGTATGAGCTTGAATAATAAAACATTCTTTATGCAGTCTTTGCACAAAGTACATAATTGAGAATGGAGTCATTCGGCAGATACTGCAGCTCTGTTATAAAGTTAATCACTGGGACTTAAGTGGAATCACAAAGCAGGGCACGAAACATAATTATTAATTTACAAATGATTCTGAAATACTTATTTCAATCAATATTTTTATTTGGCTCCATAGGCTGGTTTTCATTCTGCTGCCTTCTGTGACTTGGAGTGTGGCAGCAGGCATAGTAACTGCAGTTTTAATTTGGTAATAAAATATCATAAATAATAAAAGTACAAAGAATTAATATAGCTTTCCACATGAAAAGCTGCAACAAAAAAACCATTAACACAAGAATCCAGTAATTGCACTCGACTATGTTATTAGAACTAATTGCGTTTAGCATTACTTGGAAGAGCAAAAGCGTTAAGAAGTCAGGGTTTTAAAGCTGACCATTAAGTATAAATCAGTAAACTGATGAAACAGATACTTTACAACTCAGGCCAAGAGGTAAATATATGAATAGACAGAACAATTTGCATATTCGAGAAACCGTTTCATTATTCATCCCTCTTCACCATCAGAAATGAAAGTCCTATTGTAACCTACTTTATTAAACCAACTTCAAAGGTACACTATTTTATGCCCAGATCTATCTACCAAACTTTTAATTCTGGAATTTTAAGTCACATATTTTACAAGGCTATTGACTACAGCTCCAGATGCTTCTCAGCATTCTGAGCATTTGCAGATCATGATAAGGCTAGATTTACAGTTTATTTGGACGAGGATTTGAAGCAGATCTGCTGGGAGGCTTTTCAGCCAAAGCCAGAAGTGGATCTGGCAGGAAAAAGAACTATAAATCCCCCCTTTATATTTCCGATTCCCTTCGACTCCACTTCTGGCTTTAGCTGAAAATCCTCCTGGCAGATCTGCTTCAAATCCTTGTCCAAAAATTCTGTGTGAATCTAGCTTAAGGGTGCAATCAATGCTAGATACCCGAAAACAGGTGATATAGGGTGGATCATTATGTTCCCAAGGAAAAAGTCACTCACTAACAGGTGCTCGTGTTTTATGGAGCCATAATATAGCTAGTGTCCAAAATGCCATGTATTGGAAGTAATAGAATAAATTTGGTCATAAGCGAAATTGCCCTAATTGTCCTGAGAAGTTGACATTCTGAGGTCTCCAATGATTGTATCCAACTCTTTTGAAGCTCTTTAACATCAAGAAAGCATTAGTAATGTCAAAGTGACAGCACCATACACTACTCACAAAAAGTTAAAGATATTTGGCTTTCGGGTAAGATTTATGGAAAAAGTAAAAAGTTCACGAAACAGTGATATTATATCATGAAAGTAAGGCATTTAAGTTTAAGCATGCAACAGTGATTTCCTCATATCAAAAAAAAAAAATTTAAACAAAAGACAACAACAGTGGTGGGTATACCCCCACAAATAATGTCAATGTCTCAGTGACTTGTCATGTGGCCTTGAGCATCAATTACAGCTTGACAATGACGTCTAATGCTGTTCACAAGTCAATGTATTGTCTGCTGAGGCATGGCATTCCACTCTTCTTAAAGGGTGGCCCTCAGGTCATTGAGGTTCTGGAGTACAGAATTACGAGCCTCTACACGGCAACTCAGCTGATCACATAGATTTTCAATGGGATTTAGGTCTGGAGAAAGTGCAGGCCACTCCATTTGAGGTACCCCAGTCTCCAACAGCCGATCCCTAATGATGCGACCTCGATGAGCTGGCACATTGTCGTCCATAAAGATGGCATTAGGCCTGTTTTGTTCATGCAGAGGCACAATGACTGGATTAATGAGGTTATTCAAGTATTATGGGCTTGTCACTGTACCATTTACAAAGTGTAGGACAGTTCTGTATTGACTAGACACACCTGCCCACACTGTAACACTACCACCACCAAAGGTTCATCTGGTGACAACAGTGGCTGATGCATAGCGCTCTCCTTGACGTCTTCAACATCGTTGGTGGCCATCATTTATGCACAGCGTGAATTGACTTTCATCAGTGAACAGCACTAAGGCCCACTAGTCTCTCGACCAGCGTAGATGCTCCCTGGCCCACGCAAGGTGATGAGACCTGTGCCTGGTGGTGTGGTCAGGTACCCTTGCAGGTCGTCTAACACGCAGACCACGCTGATATAAATATATAAGGTTACGTAGGGCATTGTTCACAATAAAGCGGTCATCAGTGAGGGATGTGGCCTAAGGACGTCCACTTCTATGTCTTTCTGTGACTCATCCAGTCTCTCTGTATCTCTGTTGCAATCTGCAGATGACACTCTAAGCTAAGTGAACACTTCCGTCTGAGAACATTCTGCTTGAAGCCTCACAATGGCGAGGTACTGTTGACCAATTGTTAGGTGTCATCTTGGTCTCATGATGTCAAAATGTGAACAGCATGATGAGGAGGACTGTTTAAATACCAATTCTAGATTCAGGAAAGTTATTGGGTGATTCATGGATAAAACACCTGTTGTGATTTTGCCGTTAAGCTCCTTATTAGAGAACAGCAGGTTGTGCAAAAAGTACTGAAACATTGAACAGTTGGACATGTGCATCAAAAACTTTAGAGTACACAATACGTTCACCTGTAAAGGTTAGAGTGCTTTTTAGGTTCATTCTGAAATTTCACCCACAAGCCAAATATCCCTAACTTTTTGTGAGTAGTGTATATGGCTATGGGTAAACATATGGTAGCCAGAGGATACAAACAGCACTGTCACTTTCATTAAAACAGTCCAGAAATGATCCCTTTTTGGTGGAAGATGTCTTCTGAACTGTAAAATACCGGCCACTAATTTGTGCAGTTTGTGTGGGACAAATGCTAAAAAAAATCAGAATAGTTGGAAACTGAAGTTTTCTGATTATTAACATAATCAATTTGCTAGTCTCAATTGAATAACAGTAAGTTCTAAGTGGAGACTGAGGAGCAGAAGTACAGGGTGGGCCATTTATATGGATACACCTTAATAAAATGGGAATGGTTGGTGATATTAACTTCCTGTTTGTGGCACAATTAGTATATGTGAGGGGGGAAACTTTTCAAGATGGGTGGTGACCATGGCGGCCATTTTGAAGTCGGCCATTTTGAATCCAACTTTTGTTTTTTCAATAGGAAGAGGGTCATGTGACACATCAAACTTATTGGGAATTTCACAATAAAAACAATGGTGTGCTTGGTTTTAACGTAACTTTATTCTTTCATGAGTTATTTACAAGTTTCTGACCACTTATAAAATGTGTTCAATGTGCTGCCCATTGTGTTGGATTTTCAATGCAACCCTCTTCTCCCACTCTTCACACACTGATAGCAACACCGCAGGAGAAATTCTAGCACAGGCTTCCAGTATCCGTAGTTTCAGGTGCTGCACATCTCGTATCTTCACAGCATAGACGATTGCCTTCAGATGATACGAGATGTGCAGCACCTGAAACTACGGATACTGGAAGCCTGTGTTAGCATTTCTCCTGCGGTGTTGCTATCAGTGTGTGAAGAGTGGGAGAAAAGGGTTGCATTGACAATCCAACACAATGGGCAGCACATTGAACACATTTTGTAAGTGGTCATAAACTTGTAAATAACTCATGAAAGAATAAAGTTACGTTAAAACCAAGCACACCATTGTTTTTCTTGTGAAATTCCCAATAAGTTTGATGTGTCAAATGACCCTCTTCCTATTGAAAAAACAAAGTTGGATTCAAAATGGCCGACTTCAAAATGGCCGCCATGGTCACCACCCATCTTGAAAAGTTCCCCCCTCACATATACTAATGTGCCACAAACAGGAAGTTAATATCATCAACCATTCCCATTTTATTAAGGTGTATCCATATAAATGGCCCACCCTGTAGAACATGGTGTCTAACAATGCAATACCACACTCACTATCCTGACTGGGTAGCTTGACTGACAAGATATCTTCTAAATAAGTCAAACATGAGACAAAAACCCTATGTTGTCTTTTTCTATTTCCTCATATCCCTGATTTGTGTGAACGATGAATGGTGTAATTTTATTTAATGGGATCATTAATTTAATACAAGAAACATTCATTAAATAGTTTTGTATCCTCATTACACAGAGACCTTACCCAAACCTCTCCTCCATAAACACAACTAATAATTGCATTAGCATATTCTAGAATATTGTATGTAAATTTCATTCAAAAGGTAAATATCCACAATAAACCTTAACTGGCAAATAAAAATAAAAAAACACATTAAAGTGTCAAATAATATTTCAAAGGAAGAATCAAGGTTATAATTGAAAGGCCGTGACAGAAAAAAAAAATGGCAGTTTCCCAGAGTCAATAAAACAGCCAAGCGATGTTTTAAGAAAATAAGTCTCTGCACTAAAATGAAGACCAGAATTTCAGATGAAATTTTCAAGGTAGATTAATTGCTTGTCTGTATTCTCTAGTCTTCACTATCATTGCTTTACCCATTAATTAGCAACACCAGACGGTCTATAAAAAAGTACACTTGGCTGGGTTTTTCAGATCACTGGCTCATGTCTTGCATAACAGACAGAGCTGTTGGTGAAATATCTCGCCACAGACCAGTTGCATGCCGGCAGAGTACAACACTAAAATCACACTTGGCACCTGAGATCTGACATCAAATAAACAAGCTCCAAAACAAGATGATTGGGAAAACAACCTTGACAATACACAAATTATTTCTTGCTTATTTAATTTAAGGGATTGTCAACGTTACAGAACTTTTTATAAAATCCTGACTACAGCAAGTTGACATAATGGGTGTGAGAAAGGAGCTCTGATTAGGGAACAACACTATTAAAGGGGTTGTCCGGGTTCAGAGCTGAACCCGGACATATCCCTATTTTCACCCAGGCTACCCCCCTGATTTGAGCATCGGAGCAATTCAAGTTCCGATGCCCTCCTTTGCCCTGAGCTAAATTGCGCAGGGCAAAAGCATTTTTTGTAGTTCCGGTGATGAACCGGGCTCTCCATGGGGCTGCCAGGCGGAGCCTGTAAAACGGCTAGGGCAGCGCTAAAGCCGGCCCATCAGAGCGTGACGTCACCAAACACACTGCTGGGTGGAAGCCTCCCCCCGGCAGTGTGTTATTCTAAATAAAAGAGCCCTTGCCCTGCGCGATCCAGCGCAGCGCAAGGGAGAGTATCGGAGCATGACATGCTCCGATGCTAACATCAGGGGGGCTGCCTGGGTGAAAGTATGGGTATGTCCTGGTTCAGCCCTGAACCCAGACAACACATTTAAATAGTTATTGTTGTCTATGTTCTTGAAGTCATCTTGAGACTGGTCATTCATTAATTTCAAAGAGTTCAATACAGGTCATCATTCACCAAGCTGAATTTTGTCTCAGTTTTTTACAAAGCAGTAAAAAGGGAACCCACAAAGGTGAACGGGGCCAATCCAATTTCAAACAACATTTACAGTGTATTATATCCAGTATATATTGTGGCTTACACTATCTTCAACTAGCCAATCACCATCCGCTGTAGCCATTCATTATCTTTTAAATTACTTAAAAGGAACCTGTCACCTGGATTTTGTGAATAGAGCTGAGGACATGGGTTGCTAGATGGTCGCTAGCACATCCACAATACCCAGTCCCCATAGCTCTGTGTGCTTTTATTGTGTAAAAAAACGATTTGATACATATGCAAATTAACCTGAGATGAGTCAGAGCTTGGAAATATGACTCTTCTCTGGTCACACAAATAAGAAATGACTCTTTTATGTTAATTTGCATAAAAGCCAGGAAGTACAAAAATGCATAATAATTATTGAATTTGTCTGCAAATGAAATTGAAAGTGTAATTTATATGTTGAGGGTAACACAAGGAACATTTAGAAATGCTCAGTGAGGGTAGCATAGTAAAGGTGACAGGTTCCCTTTACAAAATCATGGATTTCAGAAACCATAAATTGCCAAAACCCCAAAATTGAATACTCTGTCATCTACATAAAGCATTATACTGTATTTATATATATATATATATATATATATATATATATATATATTAGCAGAAAGACGGGTATATTTCATCTATTTCATTTAATGTTTGTGTGTGTCGTTAAATTATATCAACAGTATCCCCATAACAGTAAACTCTACAGCACCCCACCCCTTTAACAGTGAACTTCACAGTCCCCCACCCCTTAACACTGACCCCCACCACAGTGCCCCGCCACTTTAAAATGGGATCTCCACAGCAGCCCATCCCCTTAACTTTGACCTTCACAGCAGCCTGCCCCTTTAACACAGAGTTTAACAACACCCTACTCCCTTAACAGTGACCTTCCAAGTGCCCGCCCTTTTAACAGTGACCTCCACAGCACCCTGCACCTTTAACAGTAACATCCACAGTGCCTGCCTCTTTAACAGTGACCTCCACAGTGCCTACCACTTTAACAGTGACTTCTGCAGTGCCCGCCCCTTTAACAGTGCCCTCCACAGTGCCCACCCCTTTAACAGTTACCTCCACAGTGCCCGCCCCTTTAACAGTGACCTCCACAGTGCCCTCCCCTTTAACAGTGACCTCCACAGTGCCCGCCCCTTTAATGCTAGGGCTACTCGATGACATGTGTCACGTGAATTTTGTCTCAACAACTTTTATAATGATAGGCTATGGTGTCGCACTGCGAAATGCGATATGCTGCGACACGACAGTCGCAAAACATCCATCCAAGATGGATGCATGTAGCAGCCTAGTTGTGCCCTTATTGTGGTCCTGTAGCCCTAGCCTAAAGCTGAGCTACAGCAGTGAAGAAAAATTGCTGGGTTGTTATGGAAACCTGGAGTAAAACTGTGTGTATGGCAGTTGGGATTTCAAGAGAAAGACTTGCAGGCTTGTATTGGCTAATGCAGGTCATTTTTGGGGAATATCTCAGGAACGGTACATGAAGATCGGTCCAGTCGTTTGCTCGCGCATAAAGAACATGCAGACAGAAACAAATTTTTATATATATTATATATATATATATATATATATATACACATATTGACAACTTTTTCTAATGTAGTATAGATGTACATATACAAAGAAATCAGTTCAGTATGGGGATTCCAGAAATAGAAGGCAAGCACTGGTTTACATGCAAGTACAACAGCACAAATAAAAGTAAAACCAAGCAAAGTAACTGCCACCAATTATATACGTTAGATCTCAAGTACATCAAATCTAATAACCACCGTAAAACAGTGTTAATAATTTGATTGATATAAGAAATATGTGACCATATAAATGACCTAAAAAATGCCTTTGGCATAAGATCATATAATTAAACCTACAAAAATTGCCAGTCCGCATTCTACGGTAATCATGAAAGTATTTCATTAGACACATTAATCAAAACAATTTTAAAAGTTTAAAAACAATAAAGCAGGAAAATGGCGGCATCACTGGAGGGGATCAGACGGGCAGTAACATATATCCAATTAGCATGAAAATACCATAAAAAAGTGCAAATAGTATCCATAAAGAGTAGTGGGAAGATGAATAACCCATAATGTGTCTCCGTCTAAGCGGAGGCCATCATGGATGTAGACACATTATGGGTAATTCATCTTCCCACTACTCATTATGGATACTATTTGCACTTTTTTATGGTATTTTCATGCTAATTGGATATATGTTACTACCCGTCTGATCCCCTCCAGTGATGCCGCCATTTTTCCTGCTTTGTTTTGATTAATGTGTCTAATAAAATACATTCATGATTATAATGCAGACTGGCAATTTTTGTAGGTTTAAGCACAAATAAAAGTAAAACCTTAAAGGGGTTGTCTGTTTCCACCTGGGACGCGTGAAATGAAACATACTTACCTTCTCCCTGCCACTCGGTTCTGGTTCCCTGCCTTCTGGGCTCACTGCACTGCATTTCCAGATGCTGTCTTTCATAGACAAGGTCATGTGCACTGCTGCAGCTAGTGACTGGCCTTAGCGGTAATGTGTCCCCAAGAGGAACGTGAACCAGAAGTGATGTGCCACTTGGGAACACATCCCCACTGAGGCCAGTCATTGGTTGCAGCAGCACACGTGACCCCCATCTGTGCGAATGATGACAGACAGGGATCAGTAATGCTGTGCAGCTCGAAAGCCAGAACAAAGCAGCAGGGAGCCAGGTGGGATTTAAAAAATAAAATAACGGACCACTCTTTTAATATGGTAGAAAGACTACACATTTCTTATGATATATTCAGGATTAGCTGCATATTGTTTGGATTCTTTCCAATCACTGAGATGAATATGATGTTAACTAGTTGAAAATATCTATATATAACCAGTGGTGGAGCTATAGAAGGTGTAGAGGTTACAGCTATTCTATTATTGTGGCACTGGAAGAAGCCCAAAAATCATTCAGCCACAAATGGGGGGGGCACTGTTGCAAATTTTGCATGAAGCCCCAGATTCTTCAAGCTGCACCCCTGTAAACAGACATAAGAATCTGGAGTTGGCATCGTATACTCTGCCAAAAGAGAAAATATATGTTTAATGTATTCATTTGCAAACAGTATTAGCATATAGCTCGACGAGATACCAGACACATTATAACATAAGACACAGCTTATTAAATATGCTAGCATGCACCACAACAACAAAAAAATGTCATTGGAATTCAATTAGACTAAATTTAAAAATAAATCTCTGCTAAGAGAATCCAAATATGATAGATTACAGGAAAATGTATAATTGAGTGTTTTGGCTGTAGATAAGATGTCGAAAATGTATTCTGAATGAAATGTTTGAAATATCTTTTTCCTGAGCCGTGAATAGATATATTCTGCGTTATTACGCTATGAAAATAGTCAGTTTATCGGGAAGGAGAAAGTAATAGAGAAGAAAGGAACATAGGGCTCATGGTGACACTATTGTAGTCCACTGAATAAGATATATTTCTGCATACATCTCATGTTCTTTCCTTGACGTTGCTACTTGGAGCTGCAGATAATGGACCGATGCAGGGGTGGTTTCTGTATTTCTGTAATTATATTCATTATAAGAAATCTAGACTACCCTAATATTTCACTTTCTATTTTCAACAATAAGTAAAACATTGAAAAGCAAAGTATTTCTAATAAAAAGAAAAAGAATATGTGCATTTTGAGAAAACTATTCTAGAGGGCTGCCGTTAGTTGCAAGCAAGAATGGGTGGACCTTTGGTCATTCATTGCAAAACAATATTAAGGATATAGTAAAAGGGTTGTCCATCTTTTATTAAATAGTGGCCTATCCTCAGGATAGCCCATCACTAGCTGATTGGCGGGGTTCCGACACCCTGCACCCCGATCCATCAGCTCCTTGACAAAAGTCCTGGCACCAGAAACAAATGGTGCAGTCAACTTTGTAGTGGACTAAGGTCATCACTGCAGCCCTGATCCTACTGAAGTCAATGGGAGTAGCAATGAAGTGATGAGTGCAGTCCATTACAAAGCAGACAGAGCTGCTTCTAGTGCTGGAGCTATTGGTGAATAGGCCATCACTAGCTGATCAGATTGGGTTCAACACCCCAAATTTCCTCCAATCAGCTAGTGATGGCCTATCCTGACGTTAGGCCATCACTTAACAAAAAGTTGGGCAACCCTTTAAGACAAACAGCCATTAGAGATGGGTTCCCTTGATTGGGACACCCTCTATGAGCCACTTTGGAGAGACGATAATTTTCAGTGCCTCCTGATCTGACGGACTCAGTCTTTCCATGTATTACATTGCCATCATTTCAGAGCCCCCATGTAATAATACACTTCCTCTGTAGTGGCCACTGCAGGGAAAATGCAATACTGACCACAACCACCAAAGATAGCTGCTGATTGCTGGAGGTTTTGAAAGGTGGACCCTCAGCATCATTCCTAAATGGGGTTGTCATGATAAGAAAATTCCTTTAACCAAAATCATCTTACCATTTAAATTCAATAACAGGACGTCTGTGAAGACAGACCCATAGGCAAAGTAATAGGAAAGAAATGAGAAGTTTAACACTGCCTAACAATAGTTCTGTGGAAAGCTGGGTGACAACCTCTCAAGGCGCAGTAATAGATATCATTAATTGTTGTCAAACAGCATCTGTTCCACGTACAGAAGAAGATAATAATTCAGAAATGTCTAACTAGTAAATTCAAAGGAGAAAAGCGATGAGATTTCTAAGTATTCTTTTTAGTTTAGTCAAACGCTTCTCTATAGGGGTTCTCCGGTCCCATAATGTGATTTTGATTTGCCCAGAGTACAAATCATCCTTTTGCCCCATATACCTGGTTTTGCATCCTTGCAAGATATTTACATGCCAAAATTCATATTCACGTACATCAACTTTATGCTGGCTTTGCTAACCAAACCCAGCATTGTTTGCTCTGCAATGTTTCTCAAAGCTTACTCCATTAAATAGCATGCAGAGGGAAAGTGGGGACATGAGTACTTCAGAGGGAACAGGCTGACAGGCAAAACAACTCTTTTATAGATATTACAGAGCAACGCATGCTGGGAATTTGATAGAAACCATGTAAACATTATCGTAACGATGCTGAGAAGAGGTAAAAGGAACGTGCTGATAAGAAAAAGCCAATATAAGTGGCAATAATATGCAATATTTGAAATACTCTGGGTAGAGAAAAAAAATCATTATTGGACCAGAGAACCTTTTAAATGCTTAGTTGTCGCAACCTCAAATGTACCCTTAGGTCTCCAAGCACCCAGCTTATACTAAAAGACTGTGCACTATGTTATTTTCTACTGTACAGATTGTGTACGTTAGAATACCTGATGCAACACACATTAAATACACAGCTAGGTAAAAACATTACAAGTATTTCTTCACACAGACAAAAAAGAAAAAAAAGAAAGAAAAAATATGGAAATATAACAAATGGATCTATCTTGCTTGTCCCTGTCAATCAAACATTTATAAAAAATAAATATATGCTTCTTGGTATTGTGCTATAACATTCTAAGGGTGATGTATCAACATAGGGTATAAAACGCTTGTTTAGACACAAGGATCAATTTACTGCTTTGATTTGTGAGGCAGAGACTCCTACATTTTTCTTGCATTGTATAAGATTATAATGTTCAACTGCTGCTCATATAGTGAACATTTGAAAGAAAAACAGGGCTAGTATGAAGGCATGATTTAGAGGGTGGAGGGTTCTGGACTATAGCTTTGTGCACACAGCTATATTTGAGATTCATGTCCATACTGTAAAGGCATGTGCCATCAATTTTACATTATGATGTATTTTTGTTGAGTTGTGCCATTAATTTTACATTATGGTGGATTTTGGTTGAGTTGTGCCAGCAATTTTACATCATGGTGGTTTTTGGTTGAGACATTTTCAATCTTAAAAGCTTTGCTTCTAGGGTAGAATAGCGTGCCTAATCAAGGAAATACACAGTAGCATACAGAATGCCTATGCCTCGATATTACAAGTCTATAGTGCAGTCAGTGGACTGATGTACAGATCCATGACAGCAGACTTCAAGTGATCTGGACATTAAGAAAAAATAAATAAAATAAAAACCTCCACCACTGAAGCGCTATCACTGAAATACAATGGGCCAGATTTATCATTACTCTGACAGCTCACTCCACTTTCACATATGGCTAAAGTCAGTTTTAGCCAAGTCAGATTTATGATCGCCCTTTAAGACTGTAATAAATGTGGTTTGACGGTAGCAGTTTAATCGACAGTAAGCAGCTTTACAAAAGTCGCACGTCTTTACGAAAAAGTCGCATGTTTTATTAAAAAGTCTCATAAGATAAGCATGGTTCTCACTGGAGTGAAATTGCACATTTTTTGGCGACTTTTTAAATAGTGACAATAGTAAATCTGTCTAGAGATTTATTTACATAAGAAAACACGCCCACTTTCAGAAACTGGCGAGCATAGTGCAGAGCAGAAAAAAGTTGCCAATTTTTGCGCAGTTTTAGCAATTGCTAAGTCAACAGGACTGTCCTCTCAAGTTAATAAAGTTTCACTTACTCTCAATGAGTGGGAGGTCGCCTTCAGTGGCATGGGTGAGCAGCAAAAATAGGGCAACTTAACAAAGATCAAATAAAAATCCTACATGATCCACAAGGAAGTATAGAAAGATATTCACACTTGTAACACTAGACTTTCCCTGGTGGCTAGATCCTCTCCTATGGATTTTGCTGCAGAAATGACTGGGTGCTGAAGAGAATGAAAAAGCACACAACATTTCATTAACTAAGCTGTCCTAGGCTTGACCGCTGTAAATAATGTTTCTGCTACAATAGTTAAAAGTACACTCAGATGCTGTTCGGTTCTATCACTAGGGATGCATTTACCCTCAATGGCACCAAGTGTGTTCCATTTACAAGAGCTGTAAACCATTCCTCCACTGCAAGCATTCTTTTATTCATCCAGTATGCCCACCTGACTAGAGTTATTCATCCATCCCGGCAATTTATTGCCTTTACTATGTAAATTATAAGCAGCCTTGTGAACAACGCCAGTGTTGTAGCTAAATAAATTCTAAAATGCTAATAAATAACGTTCCCAATATGCTCATGTCATGGCTCTCCGTGTGACATCTAAACCCCGGGGCGATATCAAATAAAAAGATCAACTTTAAACTAAATAAAGTGGGACTATAAAAAAAAAAGGGCATAGAAATAAGATTACACCCAGCTCACAGACGTGTTTGACTATATTTCACATACATTTAGTAACTGAGCAATAAACTGTCAAAGGTGATATGAAAATATGACACCAATGAAAGCATTTGGTGGCTGTTGAGGCAGGCATTGCTATGCATGCCGCCTGGTCCTTCCCTGCCAGCAACTGCGTTAACTGAATAACTTAAGAGAATCAGACGAAAAATCGACTACTTCCTCTACCCAGCGTGTAGGATAATCAGTGGCTTTCCTCTAATCATTACAAGCAGTGGCTAAGAACTCTGGACAAATGTAGCACATTATTCTTTAATTAAGAAAAAACATCCAAAATGTTTCCTTTTTTTTATTTACCACGGTACAATCCGTTCTCCATGCAAAAGCTTTTGAAGGTGCTGATTTGAGATTTTATAGCAAAATACTTAGAGACTTCAAAACGTAGCCAGGACTTTTTTCAAAGGTCCTCTATAAAATGCACACACGTTGTTAAATAGGGTTGTACATGGAATGGAAATCAAAATGGCTGTTTTTTTTTTCTGTCCATGCTTTGTGCTTGGTATTGCAGCTCAACTCCACTGAACTGAATAGAGCTGAGATGCAACAACACATACAACCTCTGGTCGGTATGGAAGAAAACAGCCATGTTTTTCTGATGCTGTACAAGCACTTTAATCTGAAGGGTCCTCATAAAGGAGTTTTCCGGCTATCTGACCACTGCCTATTTCACCCTCTGCTGCCTAGGCAGAAGTTAGATACCAGGAGCTCTAATGAAGCAGCAGTGAGGAGAACACTACTCAAGAACAACTACTCAAGATTCGGAATCTGCAGTCTTAAATTGGACGGATACCAGTTGGTTTGGATACCAGTCACATGGACAGATCGACCTGCCTTGGCATCCCTCCCAGCAATCCACAGTGATTTGGCTGGGTGAACTTCTGACATCTCTGATTTGTTTCCATCTTGTATGTAGGACTTCCTGATGCTGTTTCCAACCAAACCCATGATGCACTTCTTCTTTCTGTGCCACAGCTCCAGCACCGTCTCTAACAAAGAAAATCGATTTAAGTGTACACAGACAGTGTAAAGTGGACCTTTACATGGAAGGTGTCCATATTTTGCAGACCACAATACAGACTTGGTCATGTAAAATATGGTAATAAATGCTCTTTAAAAATTATTTGTCAAAAAAAAAAAAGAAAAATCTGTAAATAATAGTTGTCTTTTGTTAAGTTCTACTTGACTATTTTCTAGTTATATCTATCTGGGAATGTTTATGTGACAACCAATATGGTCATCATGACTTCATCTATAAGGGTCAAAGAATGATTGTTCAATGGGAGAAATTTAACAATACACAATAGTTTCAGCTGACCGATGGCAATCACATGAAAAGCCATGTTTGAAATTTTCATCCGATAGTTGTTCTATGATAGATTGTTTGTGGATGAAAGATCTATCTTTGAAAGAATGTTCCCAGAAAGATCTTTCGTCCATCAACTAGTGCTACTGAACATGCATGGGGAGTCTTAACAAAGGCCAAAATGGACTAAAATGTGTATGTTTGTGTTTGCAAATGATCCTTCACTAGATGATTGCTTGTTCAAATGCTGTTCAGCCATCAACCAACTTCTATATAATGTGTATAGCTACTTAAAGGCTGGTCATGCACATTAGACATCACATACTTCTGAAAGCCATTCCATCTCACCACCATACATGTGTTCTGCAAGGGGAACGGAGAATAAACCACTGAAATGCTCCTGATGGTGGCATATCTTCTCTGAGAATGAAAGGATTGTGCATGTTGAAATTCAACAGCCTGAATTGTTCTTCCCCCAAAATATGCTGTCTAGGGGAAGTTATGACGTCACCATAGACATAAGGAGGTCCATTAAGCTGTCATCTAATGTGTAAAGCCAGCTTTACTGACAGTTTATTTATTTTTTATCCTAATATCCCTCAAGGTAAAATATTATTTAAGAGGCTGTGGGATAAATTTACATTTACAGTATGGAGCCCACCCTTTCCATCTACAGCCCCGATACATCTAATGCCTATAAGTTAGCCTATCCTTGTAATCAGTGAGAACTGTTTCCTATAAATGTTCAGGTACAGGTCACTGTGGAAAACGCTCTGTATATACAACCCTAGAAAGCTGGACCACCAAGTCTGTGAGATTGGTCCTAGGCGTACAACCTGGTTATTGCTAAACACTAAAATGATCACACATTTGCATGCTTGCACATACACACCAAGAATATTATTATGCAGTCTATTGTCATAAATAGTTGGCAATTACCTTTTTTGTTGCTGTATTTTTTTTTCTAGAAAACTGCAGTTAATAAATATTTTAATGTGAGAGCATATTTAATCTGCACTACACTATTTTTTCTGTTTATGGACAGCAAAAAAAAATAGGGGCTTGGGGCATGAAATTGAGCTTCGACATTGAAAAATTGGTTATAAACGAGGCAGAGCCTTACACAGCATAATCTCATTTTCCAATGAGATACGCTATGCAAGGCGAGGTTACAAATGAGACCAGAAAAAGAACATTGGCTTTGCCTAGACATTGGCAAACTGTAAATAATTACTAGACAATCTCAGAGGAGAACAGCATGGGTGGACATTCTGTGACCTCAGTGCCCTGTGTATGATGCTGAGACATTTACTATCCAGGGTTTTAATGTTGATAAGCAGTTAAGGCTACTTTCACACTCGCGTTTGGTGCGGATCCGTCATGGATCTGCACAAACGCATCCGTTTAGATAATACAACCGCATGCATCCGTTCAGAACGGATCTGTTTGTATTATCCTTAACGTAGCCAAAACGGATCCATCTGGAACACCATTGAAAGTCAATGGGGGACGGATCTGTTTTCTATAGTGCCATATTGTGTCCGTGAAAAAGGATCCGTCCCCATTGACTTACATTGTGTGTCAGGACGGATCCGTTTGGCTAAGTTTCGTCAGACGGACACCAAACCGCTGCAAAGAGGCGAAACTGATGGAGTCGGGAAGGAATTTTTTATTCCCCTAAAGTGGGGAAAATTGGCCTCTACCTCACAGGTTTTTTTTTGCCTTCCTCTGGATCAACTTGCAGGATGACAGGCCGAACTGGATGGACAAATGTCTTTTTTCGGCCTTATGTACTATGTTACTATGTTACTATGATGCATTCTGAGTGGATCCTTATCCAATATGGGCAAAACAGATCCGTTTTGGACCGCTTGTGAGATCCCTGAACGAATCTCACAAATGGAAACCAAAAGGCCAGTGTGAAAGTAGCCTAACACTTTCAAGGCTAGATAAATGGCAGTTTGTAGGAACACTACAGTTTACTTGATTGAGGGGTATAAATAGTCATATCAAGCATGGTAAAGGGAACCTGTCACCACAAAATCCTGAGCAATCTGCAGATATAGAGCAGGAGGAGCTGAGAAGATTGATATATAGTTTTGTAGGAAAAGATTTTGTAAGACTTGTAATTTATACATTAAAATCTCTGCTTGTTCTGGGTTTAGCTGTACACAGGGCGGTGTTATAAGTGATTGATAGCATTCTGTGTAACTGTGTATGCAGAGATAGCTGTCAGTCACTGATAGCTGTACACAGGGAGGTGTTATCAGTGATTGATATCATTCTCTGTGTTATTGTGTTTACATAGAAACTGTCAGTCGCTGATAGCTGTACACTGGGGAGGTGTTATCAGTGATTGATAGTATTCTCTGTGTAATTGTGTATACATAGATAGCTGTCAGTCACTGATATTTATACACAGGGGAGGTGTTTACAATGATTGATAGCATTCTCAGTGTAAGTGTGTATACATAGATAGCTGTCAGTCACTGATAGCTGTACACAGGGGAGGTGTTATCAGTGATTGATAGCATTCTCTGTGTAAGTGTGTAAATACAGATAGCTGTAAGTCACTGATAGCTGCACACAGAAGAGGTGTTATCAGTGATTGATAGTATTCTCTGTGTAAGTGTGTATATATATAGATAGCTGTCAGTCACTGATAGTTATACACGGAAGAGGTGTTATCAGTGATTGATAGCATTATCTGTGTCAGTGTGTATACACACATAGCTGTCAGTCACTGATAACTGTACACAGGGGAGGTGCTAACATTGATTGATAGTATTCTCTGTGTAAGTGTGTATACATAGATAGCTGTTAGTCACTGATAGCTGTACACAGGGGAGGTGTTATCAGTGATTGATAGCAATCTCTGTGTAAGTATGTATACATAGATAGCTGTCAGTCACTGCTAACTGTACACTGGTGAGGTGTTATCAGTGAGGTGCTATCAGTGAGGTGCTATCAGTTGATAGCATTCTCTGTTTAAGTGTGTATACATAGACAGATGTTAGTCACTGATAGTTGTACACAGGTACATACAGTTTTTGGGGTAAACGTGCTGCCAAAAGTGCACATTTGTGAGCTAAACAACTTAGGCTACTTTCACACTCGCCTTTTGGGCGTCATGGATCTGCAAAAACGGATCCATTACAATAATACAATCGCATGCATCCGTCATGAACGGATCCGTTTGTATTATCTGTATCATAGCCAAGACTGATCCGTCACGAACTCTATTGTGCCAGATTGTGTCAGAGAAAATGTATCCGTCCTCATTGACTTACCTTGTGTGCCATTTGGCTCCATTTCGCTAAGCAGTCAGCAAAACGCTGCAGGCAGTGTTTTGGTGTCCACCCCCAGAGTGGAATGGAGACTGATGCATTCTGAGCGGATCCTTTTCTATTCAGAATGCATTAGGGCAAAACTGATCCGTTTTGGACCGCTTGTGAGAGCCCATGACGGATCTCACAAACGGAAAGCCAAAATGCGAATGTGAAAGTAGCCTTAGACTACAGTCTAATAAATTAAACCTGTACTGATACATTTGAACAAATTATCAGGATAGAAGAGATATATATATACAATAGATACAAAAACGGAAACTTGACAGACCTAGGCCTTATCAGTAACCCACACCCCCTTGGTCCTATGTACTGAGGCTTTCTTTAAAACTAGATGAGCCAAAATCTATGTGCATTCACATTTGTATATGTGGACCAGCCTGTTGCCTAAACTGTGTACAACTGGATTAACTTGTATGGCAGTATGAATGTAAGCAAGAAAACCTTGAAAACCACTGTATGCATGTATCTATGATCTCCAAATGGTTTCTGTTCTAGAGAAAGGGACATCCACCTAACAACAGCTATAGGTGCAGGCAGCTGCCTCTCTGTCATTGGAGAGAAGAAACTAGATCTTACGAGACCACAATTGGTCAGTGAGGTCTGGTGGGAAAGTCGAACAAGAGCGAGCGCTTTCTTCAGAATTAACCCAAAGAGGTGTGATGGTTGATCTCTTCTCCCCGTCAACCGCGGATCTAAGATATGATTGATAAAACACTACTAGAGTTATGAGGTTTCGACAGGTTTAATAACTGAAACCGAAAAGAACTGAAATAAACTTTGACAAATAACTGTGGAATAACTATTTTTTTAGTTGCTAGATAAATGCATATTTCTTAAATTAATAACCGAAGAAGAATTCTAGTGATAAGGTGGTCTAGATGTTATAAGTTACAGATTTTTGAATAGGTTTGTTTGAGTGCTACTGACATTTAAGTGACATTTTCTCTCTGGACAATTTATCTGCTACTTCCTTGGAGTGTCTGGGTAAATATTGTGCCCTCAAGTCTAGATTTTGATCTAGAGCCCATCTCTACATCTCTAAAGCTTCCTTGCAAAGGTTCATGCATTTTGTGCCCCCTATCCTGTTTAATATATGCTACCACCACTCTGTTGTACATCTGTATCATAATAAAATGGTATATGCGTGACATGGAGATTATTTTCTCTGCACCCAGCTTCGATGCTCAGAAGAGGCTGATGTAGAGATTCTCCAAAATCTTCCATTTCCCTCTCACTGCTGCTCGTCCTTTTAGGGATGCATCCAAGGTTACAGTGTCTACTTTGTCTTGTCTGATATGACAAGAGTTTGGAATGGGAAGATATAATAATTTTTCCATTTTATTTCTGACTGTTAGGATTAAGTGTACCTCTGAAAGTGTACACTTTTTCTTTTGTCTCAGAAGATTGCCTAACCAGACCTGGGTCTGACAACACAATGAAAGTACAGTTTTGGAATCTGGCTGCATTCTTATAAGCTTACCTATTAGGCTGGCTATTATTTTCCGGGACATCATTTCTTTAGAATTATTTTGAATCATTTCTCTTTTGGAACACCTATAGTGAAGAGTGAAGCCTAGAAAAGTTAGACACTTTGTAAGGACTTGAATGGACTTTTCAATATTTATGCAAAATCCTGTTTCCGCAAAGAGTGTTAATATTTTCTCTTTTTGGATTAATAGTCATTTTAAATCTGATTAGGAGATTGTCTAAG
Organism: Bufo bufo; assembly: GCF_905171765.1. Classification (NCBI taxonomy): domain Eukaryota; kingdom Metazoa; phylum Chordata; class Amphibia; order Anura; family Bufonidae; genus Bufo; species Bufo bufo. Next base: position 393,369,004 of record NC_053391.1, read on the forward strand.
TAAACAATGCATGATGACCCTGATGTTCTCAAATGAGAAATTCGAACTTTCCTTAAGTGTAAGGGGCATTAGAGAGGCCAACCATTTGAACTGTAGAAGACGCCTGTGTTTTTGAGCCACATATAGCTTGGAAGGTGTCTTCTACATCTATCTTTATTAGATGTCTTTTTGGTAGAGAAAACTTAAATCTGTCATACTCTCCATATGGTACTTTTTTGGCTTTAAGAATTTGTTTATAACATTTACATTTAATACTAGTCTGACGAACTCATCTAGATTTTGAACAGGGAAAATGTGACTTATCCCTCTCTTTTCCGTTCTGTTTATTTTGGATATCCTTCCTTGATCGAGTGTCGAATACTGAGTCTATATACAGTTTTCTGTGGAAAGATGTTTTTTTTTTCCTGGACAGGAAATATCTTCAGTTTAAATGTAAGGCAATTTCTTATCCCATTAATGACCCAATGGTCTGTGGAGATCTTTTCCCATAAGTCTACATAATGACAGGAAGGAATAGATAATTCCGTGCTCACCTAAAAAAGGTTTATAACACGTATTTGGCTTTATTGAGGATCCCAAACTGTATGTCTTAAAGATTTTTCAGGACTGTCACTGTGAATCTCAGGTCTTCCCCTGGGACTTGTGTGAGCGACCCTCAGATCGAAAGGGTTTCTTAGATGCCAGGGATTTGTTTATTTCTGCAAAGCATCCTATATCTTATTTTAAGTTCATGAATAAACTATGGACCAAATAGATTACAATTTTCCATATTAGGGTATTCAAGTGATTTTGGGGCAAAATCTGCCATTCCTGCTGAAGTGAGCCAGCAAGCTCTTCTGATGTTTGTAATGTAGTTAAAGGATTGATCTATAATCAGAACGGCTCTACTCACGGATTTTAGCACAGCTAACGAAGATGAAAGTGAAGGTTTCACATTTTGAGGATGACACCTTACCTTCCTGCACTGCCTTAACCGACATAAATAGTAGTGGAACGTATTTTGTTTCCGTGTCCGTTCCGTTTTTTCTGCGGATAGGATGCGGACCCATTCATTTCAATGGGTCCGCAAAAAATGCGGACAGCACACCGTGTGCTGTCCGCATCAGTATGTCTGCTCCGTTGCCCCGCAAAAAAAAATAGTGCATGTCCTATTTTTTTCTAGTTTGCAGACAAGGATAGGCATTATCAATAATAGAGCCGCAAAAAAAACGGATCCACAAAAAAAACGGATGCCATACGGACGTCATCCTTTTTTTTTGCGGATTCGCAATTTGCGGACAGCAAAACACATACGGTCGTGTGCATGTAGCCTAAACTGAACATTTTTAAGCATCTGGTCGGTAATGTCATTAGGGAATGACGTTCTAGTAATATATAGCAGAGCAGGGACTATTTCTGGGGCAATAAGAGCCTGAATATTGGGTATGCTCACTAAATTTCTGAAAACTAACTCATTATCTTTAACCATAGAGCAACAAAAGGCCAGCTGTACAAATTCTCTTACTTCAGAGGAATCAGATATGGCCCATCTATGAGAGAATCATTTTGATGGTGGGGTTCTACCTGACAGACCCACTCTCAACATTTCCAACTCACTCTATTTTCCCCTTTAACAAGATGCTGAGAAATTCCCAATCTACCACAGACCACCTCAGCAAACACCTCATTGCTGCTGTGTGAAAAGTTAACTCAAACAAGTTTTTTGTTAAAAAAACACACTCATGAACCCTTTCATAGCACTGGAAGCAAGGTATTAATTGCTTCTGAGGAGAATTCACCTCAGAGTCAGAATGTAATTGTTAAAACGTACGATCAAGAGGATGGCTGAGATGATGATGATGGTTCCTACAATAGTTTTCAGGAGTTGAGGAGACCACCATACACTGACATAGATGCTGCTATGAAGCAAGTGCCTGCTTCCATTTCTGCAACTCAATTCTGACGAAAACACTTGCATGAGACTTTGCTGACCAAGCGTGGTCTTGCGACATCTCACGTCTTCTTCAGCAGAGGAGAGGCAGCTGCCTGCTCTTATAGCTGTTGGTAGGTAGTTGGCTATCTCTCCCAAAGAACAAATAGTGAGGAACTGAAAAATAAAGGCGGGGGTTTCTCATGAGGGGAATTTTTTAAGTTAGTTTTGCTCGAGTTTGCATTAACATAACTGGTGGCAAATTTATATAACTGGTCACAGCATCCCATGAATTCAAGAACTCATAGTGTGGTATAAAAAAATGATCATCTGATTATATAATACACAATAATGAGAAATTTCCATTGGTATGCCTGTAAATAATATTTGTATTAACATTGAATTCTGATGTCACAACCTGACGGCCATACAGTAGGTATGCTTATCTGTTCTGGCAGAAGCGGTGACATATTACGTTTTGAGAACTTTCCTACTCTTGCGCCAACCAATGATTGACATTTAGCCCTCAAACGAGAGGTTCTTCGGCAGCTGCAGTTGGTATGATTTTCTTCTGTGTCTTAACATACAAATACAGGTGATGTAAACTCTCTTTATAAAAGGACTGAGAATGTTTCTGACGCAATTGATATATGGTGGACAGGAAGCACCTGCTTTCTCTCCCTTTAAAAGGAAGATCTGCACCAACCGAGGTCTGCACTGGAAGAAATAATGCATCATATACAATACAGATTATTAGGAGCCACTTCAGGTTTCATGACCTGCACTAACCTTCAACCTTGTGCTTTCATGTGCTTACAGAGCTCATTGGTGACGGATAATCTTATATTTTACAGAAGGGGCATTATATATGTATGATTTAAAACAAGCAATTGGTCGAGGTCAACCAAGAAGTATCCTGAGATGTTTTCCACTTACCTGCATTGTTATACACTTCTAGATCATGGCTTCTCAATCTTTTTCTACTAGGGTCTCTCTGAGAGCATGAAGATGCCCGGGCCTCACTATTGGTCGAAGTCCTTTGCAAAATATATCAAAATTGCCCCAATTTATCTTTCATTCGTTGCACAGGAATCAGGCACTGTAGGAATCCATTAAAAACTGAGCTTTTATTCAAACATCAAAAACGCATGCAGGAAAGTTACATAACACCTACACGTTTTGAGCAACTCCTACCCCCAAATTGCAACTAAAGACAGGATTTGCCACAAATGTATAAGAGATATGTAACCTGTATGTGTTTCAATAAAAGCTCTGGTTTTTCACAGAGTAATGCAGCTCTGGATTTCTGTGTAAAATGTGTGTTTCTCCATTTCTTGGAGCTCATCAGTGGATACAAAGGAGAAGGTGACTTCTTCTTGTTATTATGGATATCTTCCATTTGTCTCCTGACCCCAACAGAACAAAAAGAACAAAGGAGTCAGCCCTGTGGCTAAACCAGAGATGGGTACAGCCAGAGAAAGCCTCTGCAGTATATGATCGCTTCTCTCTAAACTGACTGCATAACTGTCCCTCACCAATCATTAGGAGGTGCCTCAGTCTGAAAAGTACCATTCTAAATAATGGTCACAATTGGAAAATGAACTGAACTCGAGATTCTATCGAGTACATCTGATATCAAAAGTCCTAGGATCTGATCAGAGATATGAAAATGACTCTCAACATGCTAAAGTCAAGTCAGAATAGATTTATCTACAGAAGAGACCCAGCAATTCTGCCGTGAAAACAAAATCCCTTGTCAGAAGGGTTTACTGTGAAATGTAACACTGCATTGATTAGCAAGAGTATACTGTCGTCACTGGCGTGCTACTGGTGAGGCTGCTGAAACCTGGACACACCAGTAGGGGGAAATCTTGTAAACACAGAAGGTCAGAGAGGGAAAGATGTCCCTTAACTTATGAAAAATCCCTCCCAAGACTGCAGATAGACATCTCAGCCACAGAGTATTGGGAGACACATTAAAGAGGAGACACTTAGTAGCCATTAAAGCCCATTACTGTGGGACGTCATAAAGTAAATTTATATATGAATATAAATGTAAGACGCATACATATGACCATAATGTGGCTCTTTATTAATTCCATGGAGTTTATGGGCAGAGGTCTAATTTTACCTCCTTGTGTCTCCAATGTCATACTGAGACACACTGCAGTGTCCCATCAGAAGCTTCTAGGGTAGAGTACCTTAATAATGCATTGCCAAAGTAAGGCCCATGCCTAAACCACATGCCGATAACTTTGTAGTAGGGAGCCGTAGGGAACTCATTTGCTGCCGTAGAGGCTAAATGCGCGTGGCTCTGTCACGAGCACTTCAAGGACTTGTCCCATCTCATACACTGGTGGCATATCGCTAGGATATGCCACCAATGTCAGTTAGGTGCAGGCCCCACCTCTGCACCTACACCTATCTCTAAAACGGGATCCCCAAAGTGAACGAGGGCCCACCCTCCAGTCACTGCTATGGGAGTACCAAAAATGGCCAAGTGAGGGCTGTCTCAGCTCTTTTCAGAATTCCTATAGAAGTGAAAGGAGAGCATGCCTTCGCTTTGGGGGCCACATTCTAGAGATAGGTGCAGGTCCCATAACAGTGATTGGAGGGTGGTCACCCTTGCACAGTTTGCCCTCGTTCCCTTTCCGTTCTAGACATAGGTGTAGGTGCAGAGGTGGGGCCCACACCTAACTGACATTGGTGGCATATCCTAGTGATATGCCACCAATGTGTGAGATGGGTAAACCCCTTTAACATGTTGAAGAAACAGCGCCCCCTTCCATCACCAGTTATAATACAGTGACTGTATACACAGCACTTGTCTGGCCATTGCTTTGGGGTACCGTCCTTTCAGTCCATGTAATTAGGGAAAATGAAGGGGCACATAATGCAAACGGTTTTACCGCTATGGAACATAAAATAGATGGCACCCTATGAATAAAAAATGTATGAGGTAACATGTGATATGTCAGACAGTTGCGGCATGCTCCCTATTGACAAAGGATATTATTGCAGAGGAGGAAGAGCTGATCCCTCGGGTAATAGGTTGTAAGACGCGTTCACAAGTCTCGGCTATTCAAAAATACTACCTATATAAAAATGGATTTATGAAGCAAAGACTGGAACACCCTGTACTAAAACATTTCAGAACGGCCCAAAAATCCAACCAAAATGAGGTTGAATTCCAAATATTGTTAATATTTTAGTGATTTTATTTAAAATGTAGAATATGTCCCTTTATCAAGATCCAACATAGTATGACACTGGCATTCAGACATTTGATGTCTGTCGGTGGCATCGCAATTGTAATGTGTCATGTTATGTACAGATGTAGCATTTGGAACATCTCAAAGCGATATCCCAATTAGTATTGAAAGTAGACCTGATGTGTTTAATAACCTATTCTGTCAAATTTTTTTTGTTCACCACAAAATTGCAGCAAAACCGCAGCGCTTTTGGTCCAATTTTGCTGTAATGAGAGTAAATGACAAATCCAGCCCTGCATCATACAGTTTCTGGCATCACTCATTTAGAAAGTCAGAGATATTGTGATTAACCCTGTTAGATCTGGTGGCTTCTTAATACAATATAACAGCTGCAGCTTCCTCTTTACAGTATTGCGGGTCACGTATCCATTCTGTCAGTACAAACTAGTCCGAAGCTACCGGTTTCGTTTATGAGCCCTAATGATATACAGTGGGACATATGACAATGACACTCAATGGCAGGTCCAGCGTGCTGTCATCACACCACTACCTAGATCTTCTCAAAGACAGAAGAAAAACCTCTTCCCATTTCCACCACGCACAAGTCACGGCCACTGAGTCGACATGGAAGGAAGAGCAGGTAAAGAAGCGCAGTATTGATGGGGATGCTGATCCCCGCGTCGCACACATGAACAATTGAGGCAAACTGTGGGAATGCAGCTGCTCATTCCAGCAATAGGAAACGCACATTTATTCGAAAAAAGCCGGAGCACGAATCCGACCGACGTGTTGGTCTTTCATGGCACTTTTTGTTTCATCAGCAAAAATCCCAAGTGGTCGCGTCTTTGCTGTTTAAGTGCATACGGCAGAGACGCCTTTCCCTAGGGAGTCAAGATCCTACCTCGACAGGCAAGTCTCTGATATTTTTGTTTTTTCTACATTACCATTTTTCCAACCAGCCAGAGGATGACACAACAGTCAGTTCTTGGTCTGTCTAGACTCTAGAAACATCTAAATAGAAAAGATAAATATATGCAAAACTGGGCAACTACATCAAGCTGGTCTTCAGTGGGACTTAGCTTCTGCTTGGAGACAATGCCATGGCACTTGTCCTTCTCTCGTCAAATTCCACACATTAATATTGCTTTCTCTTATATCGCTGCATCCCTCCAACTGTTCGCCCTACCCTTCCAGCTGTATGGCATTTTGCATTTCAATCATGCAACAAATGGACCTTGTAATCACATTAACTCTTTACTGATCCATTAGTATGCAACGCTGCCCGTGCCCCCGTTCCTTTAAATAACATTAGCAGGCAGTGGGGAGGCGAAGAGACAAAGCTCAACAGTGCAGGAATCCCTTATGTTGCGACCCATCTACTGAATCTCTAATTAACATTTACATTGTTCACATGACGTCCCGTGATGAGGCTGCGCCTTGGTTAATCTATGATCTTCAATGCATGCAAGAGTTAATCCAAATCCACAGTGGCCAACACTCACAGGAGGAATGGCATGTAGGTGGCATCTCATAACCCACTTGAGATTCTCTGCCCTAACATTTCGACCCTGACCAGTAAGACCAGATTAAGAGAATAGGTGCTACTTGCTCTAATGAAAGCTTATGGTCTAGCACACAACACTGAAGCCCACCAGCTTCCATAAAACATTGACCACAACCAGCTGCAAGACAGATCAATGTGGCAGCAGATACTCTGTGCCATGGGATGCTCAGAAAACGCAAAGCACAAGGTTTACCATATGACCATTACACTTGCATAGGCAACATGTGCAGCAAGAACTGAAGAACTTTCTGCATTGACATTGAAGATGTCTACAACAGTCTAGATTCTAGAAGGATCCTCAGCTAAGATCTAATACTGCTACCCTCTGGTTACAGTCCCATGCCATGCATATGCTTGTGAATACTGCTTAGTTGTCACTCACCCTTGGCAGTGATGAGAATCAGAAGGCAGCAGTAGATGTAGCAGTTGTTATAGTGGACCTGGTAGTGAGTGAAGCTCCACAACAGCCCTGGGCATCTTCTCCTGGCAGTCATTGTGAGGATCTGGCAGCTTGGTCTAGGGAGCCACAAAAAGCAATGTCCAGCTCCACTGGCAAGCTCTCTGGTTGTAAATGGCTGCTTACTTCTTTCTACATTGACTCATTTTATCTACTCATTGTTCGTTAAGAGACCTTACCAGTCACCAGCTTCTCATGGTATTGATCCAACCTCATTCAATTCATAGCAGAAGTCCTGGCCTTTTCTTTTATGAAAGAAAGAAGGATCCTACCTTATTATTCACCTGGCATTCCGCATAGCTCGCTGTGTGAAATCACATGACCCCACAACACGCTCCTAGGGGGCGGGGCACAGGTGTGGCTGACAGGTAATTCGGAAATGCACAAGAAGGCGCTACTAGCGCTAGTTTAGATCCAAGACCACCAAAGACAAGTCACCTTTCCAAAACCATGTCAAGCAATCCAATGCCTTTGGCCATACAGTCAGTGACTGTGGGAACTGAAGGGTTAAGAGGTATCTACAAGAATGTGTATATTCCTTATAAGACTGGATCCTGGGTAAGTCTGGGAAGAAGGCTCCGCAGGCTGGCTGCAGACTGATCTGAGCAAGGTGCGAATCCCACTGAGAAGAAACTTGGTGCCCAGGGCATGAAGCAGTGCTCAGAAGATGGAACTATAATCCCAGTGCTCCGGGCGAGACTCCCATCATCCACGTAATAGAGCTCTGTGGCTGGTGCTGAAGTTGTGTGAGCGCTCCACCGACAACCTGCTGCCGCCGGCTCCAGGATATCCTTCAGCGGTCCAGGATCAGGGTGCCCCCTGCTGCACACTGGCAGGGCTGAGACTGGGGTGAGGGCAGGACGAGCCTCCTCTTCACCGAGAGCCGCTGCCTCCTCTTGTCTCCGGCGCTGCTGGCCGCTCAATGACTTGGAGGAGTCCGGGTTTGCAGTGAGTGAAGCAGTCTGCCTCACGTGGGCTGTGAGGACAGGGGGGCGGCGGCGGGGCTGGGGGCGCGCATGACGGCCCCGGGAAGCTGCACACCGGGATAGATAGATAGATAGATAGATAGATAGATAGATAGATAGATAGATAGATAGATAGATAGATAGATAGATAGATAGATAGATAGATAGGAGATAGATAGATAGATAGATAGATAGATAGATAGATAGATAGATAGATAGATAATTAATAGATAGATAGATAGATAGATAGATAGATATTAGATAGATAAGAGAGAGAGAGATAGATAGATAGATAGATAATTAATAGATAGATAGATAAAGATGGATAGATAGATAGATAGATAGATAAATATTAGATAGATAAGAGAGAGAGAGAGATAGAGATAGATAATTAATAGATAGATAGATTAGATAGATAGATAGATAGATAGATAGATAGATAGATAGATAGATAGATAGATAAAGATGGATGGATAGATAGATAGATATTAGATAGATGAGAGAGAGAGAGAGAGAGAGAGAGAGAGAGAGAGATAATTAATAGATAGATAGATAGATAAAGATGGATGGATAGATAGATAGATAGATATTAGATAGATAAGAGAGAGAGAGAGAGATAGATAATTAATAGATAGATAGATAGATAAATAGATAGATAGATAATAGATATATAGATAGATATAGAAAGATGGATAGATAGATGGATAGATAGATAGATAGATAGGAAAAAGAAAAAAGATGAGCAGCACACAACTCACAGAGGTGCAATTCCTTGGGTAGATCACGGACTTGATCCAGTAGGTATATATATAGAAAAATCCAAGGCAGCACACGAATAACGGTGAAAAACATGATGTTTATTCCCCCATGTGCACATGGGGGAATAAACATAATTTTTTTCACCGTTATTCGTGTGCTGCCTTGGATTTTTCTATATAGATAGATAGATAGATAGATAGAGAAAAATAGATAGATAGATAGATAGATAAGAGATAGATAGATAAGAGATAGATAGATAGATAGATAAGAGATACATAGATAGATAATAGATAGATAGATAGATAGATAGATAGATAGATACATAGATAGATAGATAGATAGATAATAGATAGATAGATAATAGATAGATAGATACATAGATAGATAATAGATAGATAGATAGATAGATAGATAAAGATGGATGGATAGATAGATAGATAATAGATAGATAGATAGATAGAGAGATAGATAGATAGATAATAGATAGATAGATAGATAGATAGATAGATAGATAGATATAGAAAAATAGATACATAGATAATAGATAGATAGATAGATAGATAGTGCACATGGGGGAATAAACATAATTTTTTTCACCGTTTTTTCACCGTTATTCGTGTGCTGCCTTGGATTTTTCTATATAGATAGATAGATAGATAGATATAGAAAAATAGATAGATAGATAGATAGATAGATAAGAGATAGATAGATAGATACATAGATAGATATAGAAAGATGGATAGATAGATGATAGATAGATAGATAGATAGATAGATAGATAGATAGACAGATAGATAGGAGATAGATAGATAGATAGATAGATAGATAGATAGATAGATAGATAGATAATAGATAGATAATAGATACATATATAGATAGATAGATAATAGATAGATAATAGATACATATATAGATAGATAGATAGATAGATAGATAGATAGATAGGAGATAGATAGATAGATATATATATAGATAGATAAATAAGAGATAGATAGATAGATAATAGATAGATAGATGGATAGATAGATAGAAGATAGATAGATAGATAGATAGATAGGAGATAGATAGATAGATAGGAGATAGATAGATAGATAGATAGATAGATAGGAGATAGATAGATAGATAGATAGGAGATAGATAGATAGATAGATAGATAGATAGATAGATAGATAGATAGATATAAAGGGATGTGGGCAGCACCCCTGTCTGTGCGGTACATTCGGAGTGCCAGCGGCTGAGGAGGCGATCCACCTCCAAAATATAAAAATAAAGAATTCCGCAGCACATCCAGGTAGTAAAGAAGTAGAAAAAAGGATTTATTCATCAGGCATGTGACGTTTCAATCCTAATAGAGTTGGTGTCTTCCCAGGATATGTGGCTGCAGGGGCAGTTCACCTGGGTACTGCTCAAGGAGTAAAGTATATGTAACGAAGGGGAGCAGTAACAATTTAAAATATAACTTTTAATATGTCTGTTCTCCCAGGAGGGAGTAAAAGACCCCTTACAAACAAAAAAACACAAAAAGACAGACAAGGCCCCTGGAGAGAAGTGCCACGTGTGTATAGTTACGGACACATCCAGGTGCCGTCCTCCCTAGGCCTGTGATAAACGACACGAGGGCCCAAGATGGAGGACGCATGTGATTCCTAGTGTCTAGAAGGTAAGACGGTAGGAAGTCAGGTAATTAAGAAATGGAAAGGTCTTACCAGATCTTAAGGAGGCCTCACTTAGATAACCGCATGTAGTGGGTTACTGCAGGAGGAGGTCACATGGAGCAGGTAGGTACTCCATCAGATGTACATGGGTAGAAGGAAACAGACATCCGAGGTGTCCAGACGGCCAGGTACTAGAGTAGCCTCAATAAGAAACTAGCCCTAGTGCCTCCCTACTTGACCTATCCTGGCCCTAGTGACCTAACACGGGGTCCGTGCCCCGCAAGGGGTGGCCCCGTCCGGAACCTGGCCCTGATATGGAAACCCTAGGTAACCCTGTCAAAGGGTGGCTAGGGGCAGGATGCTATATATCAAGGCCGGAAGAAATACTGAGTTAAAACAGGTCTCAAGGACCATAATAAGGTAAGCACAAGAGATGCGTGTCTGATATGTCAGCGTGTCCCGACGCGTTTCTTAGTATAACATATCTTCAGTGCATATATTTAAATTTAAACCAGAGGCCCCAAAAGTCATCAGGGGACACGGGGCTTAAGGCTCCTGTCAGTCTATATAATGCCACTGTAATAAGTAACCCAGTGAAGCAAACATATGGGGGTATTTATTCAAAAGAAGTAACTCCACATAGAAAAAGACTCTTGACAGTGTGAGGCATGTAAATGGTATACCTGAAATAAGAACATAGACAAAAAGACAATGAATATCTAGGTCTAGGTACCCATGCTGCCCACAAAGTGGTAGATGTGAGTAAGTACTCACATAACTGCTGGAGTGGTGTCGGCCAATGTCCAGAGTTGGCGGCATGGAGATTCGCCACGTCCTAGATTGCACGCCTAGCTTGTGTGCATTGGCGCGCTGTATTTCAATGGAGAAGAGGGGAGAAACGCCGGTCAGTGCGCCTGCGCCGAGTATGACGTCGCCCCACGTGACCGGACCATGTCACATGATCGGGCCAGACGGGGGTGCGGCGTTCCCACAGGGCGCATGCGTCAAAAGACACGGCGATATCGGGTAAGGCCTAGGGGGAGGCACTCATTGTGACGCAACTGCGTTGGCACGCCTACCAGGCCGCCCGATGGGCGCAGCTAAGAGGGGGGGGAGTGAACTTAGGTCCCTCAAACCGCCCCAAAAGCGAGGCGCCGCTTGTAGCATAAACTACAGCTAAGGGGGGTGGAGCTGAGCAAGGACAATTGGTTTAAGAACCTAGTAGCTACTACACCCATCGTCCCCCAAAGGGGAGATATTCACCCCTTAATTATGTGACAGAGTGGGACATTTTGGTGGGCTAACGTCCTAACTGACCTGGAAACGAGAAGAGATGGGCAGCCAAACAAGAGGACATAATATTGCAAGCTCAAGAGAGTTAGATAGGACAACATGAATGGAACAGTGCACAGGACTGGCGCAGCTCCATTCATGTATAAAGCCATTCCTGACAGATGCAACATATAGTAAAGGAAAATCATATATAGCAACCAAAGTGTAGCTGTTCGTTAAGGCCATGGGGGTGGGATGTATTAAGTTTGAAGATCCACCAGCATTCGCGCTGGAGGATCCGTCTATCCCAATCACCCCCACAAAATGGCTTAATCACTCGTTCAATTCCCATAAACTTTATGGCAGAGGTACGGCCACCGTGTTGAGAAAGGACATGTCGGGCTACCGGTGTGTCCCTTCCTTTACGGATATCTCCCAAGTGCTCGCCCATCCTTTTGCGGAGTTCCCTCCGGGTTTTGCCCACATAGCGTTGGCCACACTCGCAGCTGAGTAGGTATATCACTCCTACGCTGCGACAGTTGATGAACTGTTTGATCGTGTGGGCATTATCCGGAGGGTTCGCCGCAAAGGATTTGCCCTTGACCAACCATTCACAGAAACTACAGTGGCCGCATTTGTAGCAGCCCGTGGTGTTTTTGTCCAGCCATGTCCCTTGGGTTACAGCAGGACTAAAATGGCTGTGTACTAATTTGTCCCTTAGGTTGGTCCCCCTTCTGAATGTTATTGAGGGGTGCGGGCTCAGGATCTCGGCTAGGTCCGGGTCCATCAAAAGGGTCTCCCAGTTGCGACCCAAAATATCTTTCACTTGGGTTGCGGCCGAGTCAAAGGTGCCAATAAGCCTTATTATTTTTGTTGAGACTATGCTGGAACGTTTTGCGGGATGAAGGAGAGTGGTTCTACTACGTGCCAGAGCCTTTTGATATGCTAGTTTTAATATTTTGTCTGGATAGCCCCGTTCTAAAAACCTAGCTCTCATAGTCAATGCCTGTTGTTTGAATTCGCTCAATTCCGAACAATTACGTCTAAGACGAATGTATTGCCCATAGGGAATACACCGTTTGAGTGGCGCGGGGTGGCAACTATCCCACCTCAAAAGTGAATTCGTTGCCGTTGGTTTACGATATATCGTGGTTTTCAACCCGCCCACATCATCCCTAGAGATGGCAATGTCTAAAAAGGGGAGGTTATCCCTCATGATGGAAGAGGTGAACTTCAGTCCGATACAGTTAGTGTTCAACTCCTGGGTGAAGCTATCAAACTGCCCTTCGGTCCCGCTCCACAGGACAAATATGTCATCTATGTAGCGGGACCAAAGGGCAACGTGTCCGACAGACCCACAAGGTGTGTCTCCGAACACCACTGTCTCCTCCCACCAGCTAAGAAGACAGGTTGGCATCAGCAGGAGCTGCTCAAACCCACATGCAGTTGTGCATATATATAGGGGAGCAAATCCTGCACTTGTGGCCCGTTGCTAATGGCAATCCCCAGCAAAATGCATACAATGGAGGATGCCCGCGGCGAACCACAAGTACCACAATAGACATCCTACACAAGGTAACAAGTGCGGATGTGATAATTAATATAACAATATAACAAAACAATAACAAACATAGGTGCACTCTGCAGTCTCACTAATTCTCAAACTGATTTTAAAATTGAGAGATTAGTCAACATGTCCTACGGTGTAGAACATGTCTTAAGCCCGGACACCACGACAAGGTTTCTCAAGTAGCCCGGGACCCTACACTCTCCTACCTGAGCCATATGGGCAATACCAGGAGCCAGTGGGCAAATTACAGGAGCATAGGGCCGACTCGCAAACAACTCACCAGTTACCTCCAGCATGTGGCCATGCTTGCAATGGGAGGAGGGAGGAGTCTGTGAGTCCCACTCAAGACTTGCTGATATAGCCCAGGCTTCACAGGTGCACCTAAATGTGACCTGTAGATGGAAAACAGGCACATTTAAATAGGAGTTTATACACCTCCAGGAATCTATTTATACAAACTAAGAAGACAGGTTGGCATCAGCAGGAGCTGCTCAAACCCACATGCAGTTGTGCATATATATAGGGGAGCAAATCCTGCACTTGTGGCCCGTTGCTAATGGCAATCCCCAGCAAAATGCATACAATGGAGGATGCCCGCGGCGAACCACAAGTACCACAATAGACATCCTACACAAGGTAACAAGTGCGGATGTGATAATTAATATAACAATATAACAAAACAATAACAAACATAGGTGCACTCTGCAGTCTCACTAATTCTCAAACTGATTTTAAAATTGAGAGATTAGTCAACATGTCCTACGGTGTAGAACATGTCTTAAGCCCGGACACCACGACAAGGTTTCTCAAGTAGCCCTGCAGAGTGCACCTATGTTTGTTATTGTTTTGTTATATTGTTATATTAATTATCACATCCGCACTTGTTACCTTGTGTAGGATGTCTATTGTGGTACTTGTGGTTCGCCGCGGGCATCCTCCATTGTATGCATTTTGCTGGGGATTGCCATTAGCAACGGGCCACAAGTGCAGGATTTGCTCCCCTATATATATGCACAACTGCATGTGGGTTTGAGCAGCTCCTGCTGATACCAACCTGTCTTCTTAGTTTGTATAAATAGATTCCTGGAGGTGTATAAACTCCTATTTAAATGTGCCTGTTTTCCATCTACAGGTCACATTTAGGTGCACCTGTGAAGCCTGGGCTATATCAGCAAGTCTTGAGTGGGACTCACAGACTCCTCCCTCCTCCCATTGCAAGCATGGCCACATGCTGGAGGTAACTGGTGAGTTGTTTGCGAGTCGGCCCTATGCTCCTGTAATTTGCCCACTGGCTCCTGGTATTGCCCATATGGCTCAGGTAGGAGAGTGTAGGGTCCCGGGCTACTTGAGAAACCTTGTCGTGGTGTCCGGGCTTAAGACATGTTCTACACCGTAGGACATGTTGACTAATCTCTCAATTTTAAAATCAGTTGGAGAATTAGTGAGACTGCAGAGTGCACCTATGTTTGTTATTGTTTTGTTATATTGTTATATTAATTATCACATCCGCACTTGTTACCTTGTGTAGGATGTCTATTGTGGTACTTGTGGTTCGCCGCGGGCATCCTCCATTGTATGCATTTTGCTGGGGATTGCCATTAGCAACGGGCCACAAGTGCAGGATTTGCTCCCCTATATATATGCACAACTGCATGTGGGTTTGAGCAGCTCCTGCTGATGCCAACCTGTCTTCTTAGTTTGTATAAATAGATTCCTGGAGGTGTATAAACTCCTATTTAAATGTGCCTGTTTTCCATCTACAGGTCACATTTAGGTGCACCTGTGAAGCCTGGGCTATATCAGCAAGTCTTGAGTGGGACTCACAGACTCCTCCCTCCTCCCATTGCAAGCATGGCCACATGCTGGAGGTAACTGGTGAGTTGTTTGCGAGTCGGCCCTATGCTCCTGTAATTTGCCCACTGGCTCCTGGTATTGCCCATATGGCTCAGGTAGGAGAGTGTAGGGTCCCGGGCTACTTGAGAAACCTTGTCGTGGTGTCCGGGCTTAAGACATGTTCTACACCGTAGGACATGTTGACTAATCTCTCAATTTTAAAATCAGTTTGAGAATTAGTGAGACTGCAGAGTGCACCTATGTTTGTTATTGTTTTGTTATATTGTTATATTAATTATCACATCCGCACTTGTTACCTTGTGTAGGATGTCTATTGTGGTACTTGTGGTTCGCCGCGGGCATCCTCCATTGTATGCATTTTGCTGGGGATTGCCATTAGCAACGGGCCACAAGTGCAGGATTTGCTCCCCTATATATATGCACAACTGCATGTGGGTTTGAGCAGCTCCTGCTGATGCCAACCTGTCTTCTTAGCTGGTGGGAGGAGACAGTGGTGTTCGGAGACACACCTTGTGGGTCTGTCGGACACGTTGCCCTTTGGTCCCGCTACATAGATGACATATTTGTCCTGTGGAGCGGGACCGAAGGGCAGTTTGATAGCTTCATCCATGAGTTGAACACTAACTGTATCGGACTGAAGTTCACCTCTTCCATCATGAGGGATAACCTCCCCTTTTTAGACATTGCCATCTCTAGGGATGATGTGGGCGGGCTGAAAACCACGATATATCGTAAACCAAAGGCAACAAATTCACTTTTGAGGTGGGATAGTTGCCACCCCGCGCCACTCAAACGGGGTATTCCCTATGGGCAATACATTCGTCTTAGACGTAATTGTTCGGAATTGAGCGAATTCAAACAACAGGCATCGACTATGAGAGCTAGGTTTTTAGAACGGGGCTATCCAGACAAAATATTAAAACTAGCATATCAAAAGGCTCTGGCACGTAGTAGAACCACTCTCCTTCATCCCGCAAAACGTTCCAGCATAGTCTCAACAAAGATAATAAGGCTTATTGGCACCTTTGACTCGGCCGCAACCCAAGTGAAAGATATTCTGGGTCGCAACTGGGAGACCCTTTTGATGGACCCGGACCTAGCCGAGATCCTGAGCCCGCACCCCTCAATAACATTCAGAAGGGGGACCAACCTAAGGGACCATTAGTACACAGCCATCTTAGTCCTGCTGTAACCAAAGGGACATGGCTGGGAAAAAACACCACGGGCTGCTACAAATGAGGCCACTGTAGTTTCTGTGAATGGTTGGTCAAGGGCAAATCTTTTGCGGCGAACCCTCCGGATAATGCCCACACGATCAAACAGTTCATCAACTGTCGCAGCGTAGGAGTGATATACCTACTCAGCTGCGAGTGTGGCCAACGCTATGTGGGCAAAACCCGGAGGGAACTCCGCAAAAGGATGGGCGAGCACTTGGGAGATATCCGTAAAGGAAGGGACACACCGGTAGCCCGACATGTCCTTTCTCAACACGGTGGCCGTACCTCTGCCATAAAGTTTATGGGAATTGAACGAGTGATTAAGCCATTTTGTGGGGGTGATTGGGATAGACGGATCCTCCAGCGCGAATGCTGGTGGATCTTCAAACTTAATACATCCCACCCCCATGGCCTTAACGAACAGCTACACTTTGGTTGCTATATATGATTTTCCTTTACTATATGTTGCATCTGTCAGGAATGGCTTTATACATGAATGGAGCTGCGCCAGTCCTGTGCACTGTTCCATTCATGTTGTCCTATCTAACTCTCTTGAGCTTGCAATATTATGTCCTCTTGTTTGGCTGCCCATCTCTTCTTGTTTCCAGGTCAGTTAGGACGTTAGCCCACCAAAATGTCCCACTCTGTCACATAATTAAGGGGTGAATATCTCCCCTTTGGGGGACGATGGGTGTAGTAGCTACTAGGTTCTTAAACCAATTGTCCTTGCTCAGCTCCACCCCCCTTAGCTGTAGTTTATGCTACAAGCGGCGCCTCGCTTTTGGGGCGGTTTGAGGGACCTAAGTTCACTCCCCCCCCTCTTAGCTGCGCCCATCGGGCGGCCTGGTAGGCGTGCCGACGCAGTTGCGTCACAATGAGTGCCTCCCCCTAGGCCTTACCTGATATCGCCGTGTCTTTTGACGCATGCGCCCTGTGGGAACGCCGCACCCCCGTCTGGCCCGATCATGTGACATGGTCCGGTCACGTGGGGCGACGTCATACTCGGCGCAGGCGCACTGACCGGCGTTTCTCCCCTCTTCTCCATTGAAATACAGTGCGCCAATGCACACAAGCTAGGCGTGCAATCTAGGACGGACGTGGCGAATCTCCATGCCGCCAACTCTGGACATTGGCCGACACCACTCCAGCAGTTATGTGAGTACTTACTCACATCTACCACTTTGTGGGCAGCATGGGTACCTAGACCTAGATATTCATTGTCTTTTTGTCTATGTTCTTATTTCAGGTATACCATTTACATGCCTCACACTGTCAAGAGTCTTTTTCTATGTGGAGTTACTTCTTTTGAATAAATACCCCCATATGTTTGCTTCACTGGGTTACTTATTACAGTGGCATTATATAGACTGACAGGAGCCTTAAGCCCCGTGTCCCCTGATGACTTTTGGGGCCCCTGGTTTAAATTTAAATATATGCACTGAAGATATGTTATACTAAGAAACGCGTCGGGACACGCTGACATATCAGACACGCATCTCTTCTGCTTACCTTATTATGGTCCTTGAGACCTGTTTTAACTCAGTATTTCTTCCGGCCTTGATATATAGCATCCTGCCCCTAGCCACCCTTTGACAGGGTTACCTAGGGTTTCCATATCAGGGCCAGGTTCCGGACGGGGCCACCCCTTGCGGGGCACGGACCCCGTGTTAGGTCACTAGGGCCAGGATAGGTCAAGTAGGGAGGCACTAGGGCTAGTTTCTTATTGAGGCTACTCTAGTACCTGGCCGTCTGGACACCTCGGATGTCTGTTTCCTTCTACCCATGTACATCTGATGGAGTACCTACCTGCTCCATGTGACCTCCTCCTGCAGTAACCCACTACATGCGGTTATCCAAGTGAGGCCTCCTTAAGATCTGGTAAGACCTTTCAATTTCTTAATTACCTGACTTCCTACCGTCTTACCTTCTAGACACTAGGAATCACATGCGTCCTCCATCTTGGGCCCTCGTGTCGTTTATCACAGGCCTAGGGAGGACGGCACCTGGATGTGTCCGTAACTATACACACGTGGCACTTCTCTCCAGGGGCCTTGTCTGTCTTTTTGTGTTTTTTTGTTTGTAAGGGGTCTTTTACTCCTCCTGGGAGAACAGACATATTAAAAGTTATATTTTAAATTGTTACTGCTCCCCTTCGTTACATAGACGTTTCAATCATCTCACTGCTTGAGAAAAATCCCATTGAGAGGATTGAAACGTCACATGCCTGGTGAATAAATCCTTTTTTCTACTTCTTTACTACCTAGATGTGCTGCGGAATTCTTTATTTTTAGATAGATAGATAGATAGATAGATAGATAGATAGATAATAGACAGATAGATATGAGATCGATAGATGGATAGGAGATAGACAGATAGATA